>NW_006408606.1:4255075-4265215 GCF_000296735.1 Chrysochloris asiatica | reverse complement strand
GATCTGTGTTGGAAGAAGTACAGCAAGAATGCTCTTTGGAGGCCAGGATGGCCTAACTTCGTCTCTTATGCTTCTGAATATTGTCAGGGGGGACCAGTCACTGGAGAGGTTCTATCATGTTTGGTAAGGTGGAGGGTGAGAGAAAAAGAGGAAGACTCCAGAGACATGAATTTGCAAAGTGGCAGCATCAATGGCTCAAGCGTGGCAACGATTGTGAGGTTAGCCCAGGACCAGGGAGTGTTTTGTTCTGTTGTACACATGGTCACTCTGAGTTGGTACCAACTTGATATCACATAGCAACAAAACAACAGCATATTGTTTTAGTTTCTAGAGATACACTCATATTTCTACCCCCATGGAATTTATCTATAATCAAATAAAGATGACAAGATGCAGTGAAGGCAGTTTCCTAGAGCCCAACCGATGATGCACATAAGAAAAATGCTTAGTTGCTTGACTCAGGTGTATTACCTAGTAGAGTAAGTATTCAAATGGTGTTTATTGAATTAGAAGAGTTCACAATATAAATGGGAAGACAGATGTAAAATTATTAATGACATAATTGAAGAACTCCCAGCCCATCCCCAACATCCACCTCTCCTCCAAAACAAACAAAATTTAAAGAGTCACCATCCAATGAATTTCTACTGTTAGATCTCCTAGGTATTTCAGAGTAGAACTGCTCCATAGGATTTTCAATAGCTGTGAACTTATGGAAATAAATTGTCAAATCTTTTTTCTGAGGTGCCTCTAGGTGGATTCAAACTGCCAACCTTTCACTTAACAGACAAGCACTTAACCATTTGTATCATCAATGACTTTTGTAAAAGTAATAGTATATAGGTAATCTTTGATTTGCAATGGGGTTCTGTTTGGATTGCTCCATTTTAAGTCAGTTCTGATATAAATTGAATACCTCCTTTTTTTAAGTTTTTATTTTCAATGCCTTTTATTATCATATCTTTATTAATCCATTCTGTGTCTTTGGGTTGGAATCATACATGTAATCCTACAGATATATTTTTGTATATACAAGAAAAAAATTAACAAGTCATAAATATTCACAACATTGACATTATGTCAGTTGTGGTAATAACTTCATTAGTGAAAGGTTCTCAGTCATTTGCAGTATTCGTTGTAATGGTGATGGCATTTCTAGTAAGAAAATTAGTGAGAACTGTCTTATTATCCTTTTCCTTTTATGTTTCATGATAGCATCTCCCTAGTTCCAAAGTTGCTTATGACTGCCTTATTATGAAAAGCAATCAGTCTTTGAGTCTATATTTCTAGTAACTAGAATCCCTGATTTCATTTAAAAAAAAGCCTCCGTTAATAATTTAATTAAAAAAAAATTGACAACTTTTCTCCATCCTCTTCCCAATTATTTTTTGTTCTTATACATTTTTTCTTCTATTGAGATCAGAAATTTGTCAATTTCCTTTCTTCATTATCTATGCACTATTCCACATCAGAGAATATCAAGTTGTAAACTCAGCATTCTTACCATATGAATGGTTTTTCCACCATTTTTTTCTGTAGTCTCTGCTTGCATTTCCTGTTACTGTCTCACAGTAAATCCAATGTTATAGGTGCACTGAATAATATTTAATTCTTACAGAAATCATTTAATGCTGTGTTTATTGTCTGAGCAAATATAGTCCATACGTAGTTGTTGTTAGGTGTCATTGAGTCAGTACCTACTCATAGTGACCCTTTGCCCAACAGAATGAAACATGCTTGGGTCCTGAGCCAATCTCACAATTATTGCCACCCTTGAGCCCAATGATGCTGCCACTTTGCCATTCCATCTCGCTGAGGTCTTCTTCTTTTTCTCTGACCCTCCACCTTATCAAACATGAAATCCTTCTCCAGTGACTGGTCCATCCTGACAATATGTCCAAAGTATGAGAGATGAAGTTTGGCCATCCTGGCCTCCAAAGAGCACTCCGGCTGCACTTCTTCCAACACAGATCTGTTGGTTCTTTGGGCAGCCCATGGTACTTTCAATATCTCCTCAAACACCATAACTCAAATGCATAAATTCTTCTATGGTCCTCCTTATTCACTGTGCAGCTTTCACCTGCATATGAGGTTATTGAAAATACCATGGCTTTGGTCATGTGCACCTTAGTCCTCAAGCTGACATCTTTGCTCTTCAACACTTTAAAAAGGTCTTGTGCAGCAGATTTACCTAATGCAATATGTCATTTGATTTCTTTACTGCTGCTTCCATCAATGTTGATGGTTGATCCAAGAAGAATAAAGTCCTTGATAACTTCAATCTTTTCTTCACTGATAAAAGTTATTGATCCATTGGTGAGGATTTTTGTTTTCTTTCCATTGAGATGTAATCCATACCCAAGACTGTGCTCTTTGATCTTCATTAGTAAATGTTTTAAGTCCTCTTCAATTTCCTCAAGTAAGGTTGTATCATCTGCATATCACAGGTTGTTAATGAATCTTCCTCCAATCCTGATCCATGGTTTTCTTCATATAAGCCAGCTTCTCAGATTATTTACTCAGCATACAGGTTGTATAAGTATAAGAATACAACCCTCTCTCATACCTTTCTTAATTTTAAACCATTCAGTGTTCCCATCTTCTGCTCAAACAACTGCCTCTTGGTCCATGTACAACTCCTCATGAGCACAATTACGTGTTCCGGAATACTCACACTTCACAATTTGTCCATAGCTAGTCATAATCCACACAATTGAAAGTCTTTGTGTAGTCAGTAAACGACAGGTAAACATCTTTCTGGTATTCTCTGCTTTCAGCCAAGATCCATCGGACATTAGCAATGTTATCTCTCATTCCATATCTTCTTCTGAATATGGCTTGAACTTCTGGAAGTTCTCTGTCAATATATGCTTCCAGCTGTTTCTGTATTACCTTTAGTAAAACTTTACTCACATGGGATATCAAAGATACAGTCTGATGATTTCCATTCTGTTGGGTCACCTGTCTTTGGAATGAACACAAATATGGATCTCTTCCAATCAGTCGGCCAGATAGTTGTCTTCCAAATTTATTGGCTTAGCTGAGTGTGTGTTTCCAGTGCTGTCTCACTTTCTTGAAAGACTTCAATTTTTATTCCATCAATTCCTGGTGCCTTGTTCTTTTGCCAATTCCTTGAATGCATCTTGGACTTCTTACTTCAGTATATTTGGCTATTGATCATATGCTATATCTCAAAATAGTTGAACATCAACCATTTCCCTTTGGTACAGTGATTCTGTGTATTTCTTCCAATCTTCTTTTGATGTCTTCTGCATCATTCAACAATTTGCCCAGAGAATCCTTTAATAGTGCATGTCGAGGCTTGAATTTTTTCTTTAGTTATCCCACCTTGAGAAATGCTGAGCGTGTTCTTCCCTTCTGTTTTTCTGATTCCAGCTCTTTGCAGATTTCATTGTAATATTGGACTTTGTCTTCTTGAGCTGACCTTTGAAATTTTCTGTTCAGCTCTTGTACCTCCTCATTTCTTCCATTTGCTTTAGAATCTCTACATTAGAGAGCAAGTTTCAGTGTCTCTTCTGACATCCATTTTGATCTTTTCCTTCTTTCTTGCTTTCCTAATAACTTTTTGCTTTTTTTCTGTTTGATGCTCTTGATATCATTCCACAACTCTTCTGGTCTTCTGTCTTTAGTGTTTAATGTGTCAAATGTGTTCTTCAGCTGATTTGTAAAATCAGGTGGGATATATTCAAGGTCATATTTTGGTTCTCATGGACTTGTTTTCATTTTTTTCAGCTTCTGTCTGAATTTGCATATGAGCAATTGGTGGTCTGTTCCACAATCTGTCCTTGAACTTGTTTTGGATGATATGGAGCTTTTCCACCATCTCTTTCCACAAATGTAGTCAATTTGATTTCTGTTCATTCTATCTGGTTAGGTCAATGTGTCCACCACTCCTCTAACAGTCCATAGGTTGTTTGCCTTAAAATGAACCTTTTTCCATAGATTGAATCACAACTGTAGATATTTTTCATATGTTTGTTTAGGCCTGGTTTGGACTATAGGATAAGTGTTGGACTGGTAACCACAAAATCGGCACTTCAAACCCACCAGCCACTCTCGGAAAACCTAAACAGATTCACTATGAGTTGGAACTACTTTGATGGCAAGTAATAACATCTTTTGAGAAATATGCCCTGGGGTATTATCAGTTAATGACTTTAGTTTCATATGCAGTTCAATTGTCAAATGTTTTAAAGTTGAACATTACCCAATTTTCTATCCATACAATTTCTGACGCTGACTTAATTGTAAAAAAGAAAGTAGCCTGCTATATGGCAGTGTTTTAAACAGGATTATAACACTGAACAAACTGTGAGTGAACACTTGAAATTAATATCTTTAGGAAACTGTGAGTTGCATTATATGCAGTACATATTGCATACAATGTAATGTATAGATAAGATGTACAAAAAGGAAAAAAAGAAAAATAAATAGACCCAACAGATGATTATAAGTGTTGGTTCATGGTAACGCCAGTATAAATCGGCAACTACCTGTATGTGTGTGTGTGTGTGTATATATATATATATGTGTGTGTGTGTGTGTGTTCCTTATTTATATTATATATATAAGTAGATAGATAAAAGCTAAGGGGCAGTGATATTAAGACACAATTGCATAGTGTAAAACTTAAGACTAAAATGACATCAATTGTTCTTATAAGGAATTACAAGTTGGAGATGATTGGATACCAATTTTCAAAACTGAGTTATAGCTGTCTATAACCACTGTTTGTGAGCGCACAGGGGCCAATTAACATTGCTTTCAGAGACTGAGAGAAAAGGCTTCTCACATTCATGGGCTGAATCTTGAAGGATGAGCAGGGTTTTATGAGGCTTAAATAGTGGGAAAAGGCAATGCCATGAGATTAGCCCCAGAGGTATGAAAATAAAGGGCAAACAGCAAGGAGTGATTGTCATAGCCAGTGATCAATTACAAATAAGGCTAGAACTTAATTTGGAACCATATTTTGAGTAACTGCTGTGTCTGTGTATTATCACTTTTGTAGTGGAACATTTTGAAGGAGATTTAGTTAAGGATTGCATGGTCCCATTCTTGGTTTTCTTTTACCACACAAATGCTGTCATTGTTAAGGTTCCACTTTCTCTAAGCTTCATCTGCAAAATACTACAGTCTTGTCCTTACTTAGAAATTTATAGCACTTATTGCCAGTTATGATTTTAGATATTGTGTTACAGAAGGCTTACATACTTTTTTTAGGTATACATGACTGGTTTCTCTAGGTTCAATTTAAGTTTATTGAAATTTGCAAATAAAAAAATGGCCAGTGAATTAATGTTAACCTATCAATTAATATTTGTTGAATGAATAAATTTAATTTTTTTCTATTTTTTCTTATAATAAAATATTACCTTATGAAATAAGAATTCCAGGAACTTGAATTTTAACAAGCTCTCCTGTCAATCCTTTGCTTTTATACATACAGCTAACTCAACTCATGTCTTGTACATATTTATCTGGCAGTGGCGAAGGAGGCAGGACAACCACAGTGACTTACCATACCTACTCCCTGGATGTCATATTTGTTGCAATCTTAATAATCAGACAAGACAGCACTTACATTATTCTCTCTGGACAGCTACGTCTTCATTTCTCTATTATATTAAGCTCTTGCACTTCCAAGAATGTCAGCAGACTAAAACATTTCCTGAGGTTGGAGCAGCAATTCAATAACATTTAGAGTTCTGTTTTTCTTTATGGTGAGAATGCATTAAATCTGATTCCCCACAATTTCAGGATGATCACAGCATTTTTTACTGGAATGATTTAGGAATTATGTTCTACATTTCAATAATAACCAAGAAATAAGTTTCACTGAAAGATGGGTTAGCAAATGTAAAGTTAGAAAATTTTCACTGCTTTCAAAGTTGTAGCTTCCTCCTGAGCTTCCTCCATGTCCTGGAAGGAGAGGCTAAAGTCATAGCAGATGAATCCTTCTACAGCCATAACAAGAGTGTAAGACCTAATAAGGTATATGGTGCAAGAATTTCTAGATGCTGAATTAGTTTTTATTCCCCTCCTGACTGTTTTTCCTTACCCTGACTAGTGAATCTCTTCGTTCTTAATGATTTTTAACAAAACTGAAAACGAAGCTCACTAGCATCAAGTTGATTCTGACCAATAGCAACACAATAGGGCAGAGTAGAATTGCTCTGTAGGATTTCCAAGGCTGTGCAGGGTCACTATGAGTCGGAATCAACTCCACGGTACTTTACAACAACAACAACAACAAAATATTTACAGAAGCAGACAACCTCATCTTTCTCCTGAGAGTGGTTGGTGGATTCAAACTGCTGACCCTGCAGTTAGCAGCTCAACATAAAACCCACTAAGGCCCTGTAACAATTTATACCTATTAGACCCACTGCCATCAAGTCAGTTCTGACACATTGTTGTTGTTTAGTGTCGTTGAGTCAGTTCTGACTCTTAGCAACCCTTTAAAGGGTTTCTGAAGAGTGGCTGGTGAGCTTGAATCATGGACCTTGAAGTTCAAACTGACCTTGCAGTCCAGTGCATTAACCTGCTGCGCAACACCAGGACTCCAATCTGACACATAGTGACCATGTATAGCATTTTCAAGACTATAAATCTTTAGGAGAACAGAAAGCCACTTGTGTACATCCATTCTTCTAACATTTTTCTTATTTATTTTCCAGTTTTCACATGTATAGGAGGTGATTGAGAATATCATGGCTTGGATCAGGCCCACCTTGTTGTTGTTGTTAGGTGCCATCCAGTCAGTACCAACTTATAGCCATCCTAAGCACAACAAAATGAATCACTGCCTGGTCATGGGCCAACCTCACGATTGTTGCTATGCATGGGCCCATCACTGCCGCCAGTATGGCAATCCTTCTCATTGTGGGTTTTCTTCTTTTTCTCCAACCCTCCACTTTACTAACGATGATATCCTTCTACAGCAACTGGTCCCTCCTGACAATATGTCCAAAGTATGAAAGACAAAGTCTGGCTATCCTGACTTCCAAAGAGTACTTCTTCCAACACAGATGTATTTGTTTTTTTTTTGCCAGTCCATGGCACTGCTATTCATTAGGTTTTCAGTCACTAAACATTTGGAAGTATTTTGTCTCTCCTTCTTCCTAGTCTGTCTTTGTTTGGAAGCTCATCTAATACCTGTCCATCCTGGGTGACCCTTCTGGTATTTAATATACCAGTGGCATAGCTTCCAGAATTATAGCAACACACAAGCCACCACAGTATGACAAACTGACAGATGAGTGACCAACTTTAGTGCTCTCTAATACTTACACATGTCTTTTGCAGTGAATGCTCCTAACACAATAAGTCCTTTGTCTCCTCAATTGCTGTTTCCATAAATGTTGATTGTGAATACCAGCAAAATGAAGTCCTTGACAGCTTCCATCTTACTCTGTTTATTATTTATTAGTTCAGTTATGAGAATTTTGCATTGAGATGGAATCTATACTGAAGTCTGTGGTCTTTGATCTTCATCACTAAGCATTTTAACATTTTTCACTTTCAGCAAGCAAAATAGTATCATCTGCATTTTGAAGGTTATTAATAAGTTTTCCCCAAGTCCTGATGCCATATTCCTTCTCATATAATTCCGCTTGGATTATTTGTTCAGCATACAAATTTGAATAAGTATGGTGAAAGAATACAACCCTGGGACACCCCTTTACAAATTTTAAACCATCCAGTGCCCCATTGTTCAGGCAACAGATATAGTCATTTTGATTCTGTGTATTCTGTCTGGTGACACCCATGTGTATAGTAGTGGTGATTGTGTGACATTTAGTCAGTTCCAACTCACAGTAACTCTATATAGGATTTCTGAGGTTGTAAATCTTTATGGGAGCAGAAAACCTTGTTTTTCACCCATGTAGCACCTGGTAGACTAGAACAACTGAATTTGTGGTTAGCAGGCCAGTTTGTAATCTTCTATGCTACCAGGGATTCTTGGTCCATGTGTATAGTCTCCTTTTATGTTGCTGCAAAAGATCTTTGCCATGAATAAGACATCATTCTTGCAAAATTCTATCATGTGATTTCCAGGATAATTCTTATCACCAAGGTCATATTTTCTGACAACTGATCCTTCATCTTTGTTTCTAACTTTTGCATTCCAATTACCAGTAATTATCAGTGTATGTTGATTGCATGTTTGATCAGTTTCAAACTGAAGAAGTTGGCAAGATTCTTCAGTTTCATCATCACTGGCTTTAGTAGTTGGTGCTTCAATTTGAATAATAGTGATATTAACTTGTCTTCCTTGTATGCGTATGGATATTATCCTACCACAGACAGTATTGTATTTAAGATAGAGGTTAAAATGTTTTTGACAATTAATACAATATGATTCCTCTTGTATTTGTCACTACTGGGATAGCAAACCATATGATTGTCAGATTCAAAATGACCAGTACCAGTCCTTTTCAGCTCACTAATGCCTAGGATATTGATTTCTATGTGTTCCATTTCATTTTTGATAAGTTCTAATTTTCCTAGGTTCATATTCCATGTATTCCAAGTTCTGATTATTAATGGGTATTTACAGATGTTTCTCCTTATTTTGAGTTGTGTTCCAGTAGAAAATGAAGATTCTGAAAGCTTTACTCAATTCACATCATTATAGTCAACTCTACTGAGTTGACTATAATAGTATTTTGAGTTCCTTCAAACTTGAGAACTGATCTTCCAGAACTATATTCGACTACTATGTCTGCCTCTATTCAAAACCACTTTCAGTGGTTAACCATTGAGAAGTAGTCTACCTCTTTCTTCCTAGTCTGTTTTAGGAAGCCCCATTGAAACCTGGGCATTATGGGTGGGTGATCTTGCTGATATTTAAAATATTTGTGGTATAGCACTCAGCAGCACTGTAGCACACAAGCCACCAATGTTTGACAAACTGATAGATGAGTGGTATTCTGGCAGTAACTCTTATGTGATAACAATATTAACTATAGGGATTTATTTCTAAATGTCAATTTTTACTTTAGCCAATTCTTTTTTATCCTTAATGAGTAAGGCATTTTGATTTCTAAATGCTCAAAACTATTTTCACTTCATTATGAGAATATTATTATGTGTACAAATCACTGCTTATCAAAAAGAAACTAGCAAGAAAAACAAAATAATAAACACAGCCATGGACTAGATTCTGATTCCTAGCAACCTTTACAGAACAGAGTAGGACTACCCAGTAGGGTTTCAGTCTTTAGGAAAGCAGACTGTCATTTCACAGTTAGAACTGCTGACCTTTTATTTAGCAGCTTGGCATTTAACTATGGCATCACTAGGCTTTTCTTCACTGATTTCATGCATCTAATAAAATGTAATTAGAATTTATGACTTTTTACTGCAACACTTCATTTAATACATCAAGTCTGGTAACAGACATCACAATCACATTTTATAGATGTACAAAAGCCTTTATCAGTGTCACTAAGCAGGGCATGGCAGAGACATTGCTTTCTGTTTCTGACCCACTGCATTTTCTATTATACCACAATAATCTATGTTTTTGTTAAGTCCTAAATGTAATATCTCATACTTCTCATGTTCCTTTTTTAATTTTTCAAGGATTGAGATGAAAGCATTAGTCATAGGTCAAAGATATCTAATAATATTTAAGTAATTGACCTTGGTGATGAGAATTTTACATATAGGTTATTGTATCAGACAAGATAAATAAATCAAAGACCTAATGTATAATTTTTATTATATACTTTGATAGTTTGCCATGAGAGATCTTTAGTAAGAGTCTTCTACTTTTAAGATAATGCCTTAGGCTGGAGCTTTTACATTTCTCTTGAAACTATAAAAACCAAGATTAAACCAGTTACTGTAAAGTGGATTCGTAATCATGGCATCCCCATGTGTTGAAGAGTAGAACTACATTCCTTAGGGAATTCAAGATGTTCATCAGGCCTTTCTTCCAAGGCAAGCCTGGGTAGATTCCTACCACCAACCATTGGCTAGTATATACAAACTTACCCAACTGTACCATGTAGGACTCCATGCTATTTTATGTTGTTGTTGTTGTTTGGTGCTACTGAGTTGGTACTGACTCATAGCAACCCTATGCACAACAGAACGAAACACTGCTCCATC
>NW_006408606.1:4253204-4254765 GCF_000296735.1 Chrysochloris asiatica | reverse complement strand
AGGTGCACCTTAGTCCATGGTATTTTCAGTAACATCATATGCAGGCGATTTTATACTCCTGAGTAATTTCTAAGTGTGATCAGATGAGTTTTATTTAATTCAGAAATAAGTTCGTCTATCTCTTTAAAAATAAAGCGCTTACATTTAAGAAGAATAAAATCTTATTTTAAAATTACACTATAAAAAGCAAACAAGAACTCTTCGGGTTTTATGTGTGAATGTGCATGCATGATGGAGATGTTTAGGTGAAAAGAAAATTTTAGGCATGGGAAATTAGAAAACATTTTTAAATTACTAATTTCAAATATACTTTTAAAATCTTTTGAAATATGACTTTTAAAGTTAAACATAAGTAATGACTGTTAAGTGTTTAATCTAAACAGATAATGAAGCATTTTTAAATACTTTTTCTGCTTCATGAGTAGTCATGTTCATAATTTGCTAAATATGAAAAATTTCATAATTTATGATTATTATTTCATGAAAAAGAAACTGGGTAGCATAGTGCATTAAAAACTGGGCTGCTAACTACAAGGTCAACAGTTCAAATCTACCAGTTACTCCCCAAGAGAAAGATGAGACTTTCTATTCCTATAAATATTTACAGGGTCACTATGAGTCAGAACCAATCCGATGGCACACAATTACCAACACCCCACCAAATCATCAAAACAGGATTAAGTGAAACAAAGTCTAACCTACACTTCATAATATATTAAAATAATATATTGCAAAAGAAGAACAATGTAAAGGATAATCTTTTTCCTTATAAAATTTTCTGACTATGTAATCAGAAACATTGGCAATTAAAGAGATAATTATCTCTTTGGATGTATTCCAACTTTTCCAGAAGTTGCATTTTAAAATGATTTCTTATCATGTGGTAATTGTTTTATTTATGACTACAGTTCAGAATATATCTAAACATATGGCTTCTATTGTTGTTGTTAGGTGCCTTCCAGTCAGTTCTGATTCATAGTGACATTATTTCTGGTCCTTCATCAACTTCACAAATGTGGATACACTTCAGTCCATTGCTTCTTGCCACTGTACCAGTCCATCTCCTTGGGGGTCTTCCTTTTTGGAGGGGCACAGATTGAATGCCCAAAATGACTATGACAAGGTCACTTCAAAACTATATTTCCTGTCCCTTCTCTTGGCTCTTGCTATCTATCTCCTGCAGCTATCTTGTTCTTCTGTTTTAATTATGCATGTGCCTTTATAGCCTCCCATTTCAGGTAGCCAATGACTAAATTGTCCGTCTTTATCAAGCCAGTGGTATTAACTGGGCTTCCTTGTACACGCATGGATATTACTCTATCACAGACAGTGTTGTACTACCAACTTCTTCAATCTGAAATTGATCAAACACGCAATCAAGATGTATTGATTGTTACTGGTGATTGGAATGCAAAGGTTGGGAGCAAAGAGGAAGGATCAGTAGTTGGAAATTATGGCCTTGGTGATAGAAATGATGCTGGAGAAGGCATGATAGAATTCTGTGAAACCAATGATTTGTTCATTTCAAATACATTTTTAGAAAGCATAAGAGATGACTATA
>NW_006408606.1:4248303-4249659 GCF_000296735.1 Chrysochloris asiatica | reverse complement strand
ACTCTGCTCTAGCCCTCTGTGGTCATGTCCTTGTCCATGGGCTCAGGAGTCCCCAGGTCTCATCACACTTTGGATCCACCAGCCCTTCCTCTTCTCTCTCTCATCTCCAGGTCAATGGGAGTCTATGGGATGTGGTCGAACTCAGCTCATGTATTCATTGCTGCCTTTCCCTCCTCTTCCATTCACCAGTAGACCAATGCAGTGGCCAGCAAACTTACATATCAGTTCATGTGTTTCCTTTGAATTTCATTCTTGGAGGGGGTTTTGTTCTGAAGGGACTTGATTGCTTACCTTGATGGCTCCTCAGCAAACAACTTGCTTATTCTTGTTATAGCCAGCCAGACTGCCATTTTTGTTTTTGGTTTTTCCTGCTGATCTTCCTTTCGAGAATTATATTCTGTTCCTCTATCTGTTCCAGGCTGGTCTGCTTGTCCTTTCAAATGGGAATGTCCCATCTCAGAAGGTTCTGGATGGGACCAACGATTCTACCTAAGGTCCTATGCACTACAAAGGCTGAGCAAGAAGCCTATTTCATTGGGCAAGTTCTAGAACCCTTTTAAAGTATTCCAATCAGTTATAGGCTGAAGATGGGCTTATAAGCTTTCTATAATCATGTTTCCTAAAAGTCCTTTCTATTCCACTCAAGTGTCTATTTTATTATAGTAGGCAGGGAAAACCAATATTTGTAAGACAGTCAAACATCTTAACATTATTTCCCCTTTTACCCATTCAGACAATGCTTCAATCTCTGTTTTACAGAGCCCTGTTGTTCCAAGGTTCAGCATACATCACTATTCACCTCTGTCCCATTTAGCCCAAGCAAAGATGCCTCAGTGTTCCCTATCTACCTTGTTCTTCCATTCTTTTCCCCTGTTTTGTGTATTGCCCTTCCCAACACCAGAACTATGATGTGTCTATCCCTATCCTGTGCTCTACCATCCCCTCTTTTCCCCCCTGCCCCAAGTTACCAACAAAGAATTTTTTTTTCTTCTTTTAGAATGGGTATATTTTATAATAACGATCTTATGCAATATTTGTCCTTTTGTGACTGACTAATTTCACTCAGCATAATGTCCTTAAGTTTCATCCATATTATGTGGTGGCTTGCAGCTTCCGTATTATTCTTCAAGGTAGCATAATATACCATTATGTGTATATACCAAAATTTACTTATCCATTCTTCAATTGATGGGCACTTAGGCTGTCTCCATTTTTTTGTTATAGTGGATAGTGTTGCTAAAACACTGATGTGCAGGTTTCAATTCATGTTATAGCTCATATTTCTTGTGGATATATACCAAGTAGAGGAACTGCTGGATTATATGGTATAAATATTTCCAACTTTCTGAGGAAGTG
>NW_006408606.1:4238314-4247223 GCF_000296735.1 Chrysochloris asiatica | reverse complement strand
TCTTCCATTTTGTAAGTCTCTTTTGGTTTCTTGTAATAGTGTTTTGTAGTTTTCTTTGTATAGGACCTTTGTTTCTCTGGTTACATTTGTTTCTAAATATTTCATTCTTTGGGTGGCTGTTGTAAATGGCATTGTTTTCCTAATCTCCTTTTTAGTGTTGTCATTTTTAGTGACTGATTTTTGTACTTTGATCTTGTACTCTGCCACTTTGCTGAATCTTGCAATGGGTTCTAGTAGTTGTTTTGCTGAATCTTTGCTAGGGTTTTCTCTATATAAGATCATATCATCTGCAAATAGAGTTTTAATTCCTCTTTGCCAATGTGCATACCTTTAATTTCCCTATCTTGCCTTGTAGCTCTGGTAAACCATCTCTTTTATTTTTTTTTCATTCTCTTTTCAGTAACAAACTAGTGTGCCTCAGATTGAGTTATGGTCTTTTTTTTTCCCCCATCTCTTACCACCTATGTACTCAGAAAGCTTTTCTCTTCTGGGATGAAACGTGACACTACACTTTACCAAGCATAATGTCCTTCTTTAGGGACTGATCACTCTGGATAATATATCCCACCATGAGAGACAAAGTCTGGCCATCCTGTGTTTCAAGGAGCATTCTGGCTGTACTTTTTCCAACACAGATTTGTTTGTTCTTCTGGCAGTCCATAGTACTTTTAATATTTTCCTCCAAATCATAATTCAGATGCAACAATTCTTCTACAGACTTCCTTATTCATTGCCCAAGGGTCACATGCATATAAGGCTATTGAAAATAGCCTGACTTGGGAAGTGCATGTTGGTCCTCAAACTGATATTTTGCTCTTGAACACTTTAAAAAGGTCTTATGCAGCAGATTTACCTAATGCAATACATCCTTTGATTTCTTGAGTGCTGCTTCTATGACTGTTGATGGCTGATCCACGCAAAATGAAGTTTTTCACAACTGTAACATTTTCTCCATTTATGTGGATGTTGTTTATACATCCAGTTGTGAAGATTTTTGTTTTCTTTACATTGAGATGTAACCCATACTAAAGGCTGTGATTTTTCATCTTCCTCAATTCCTATTTTAGGCCGTCTTTTCTCTAAGTAAGCAAGGTTGTATCATTTGCATATTTCAAAGTGTTAATGAGTCTTCCTCCAATCCTGATGTGATGCTTTTCTTCATATAATCCAGCTTCTGAGATTATTTGCTCAGCATGCAGATTAAGTATGGTGATAGAATACAACCCTGGCACACACCTTTCCTTATTTTCAATGATCCAGTGACCCCCTTGTTCTGTTCAAAAGACTGCCTCTTGATTTATGTATATGTTTCTCATAAGCACAATTAAGTGTTCAGGAATCCTCATTTTCTGATATGTTGTTGATAGTTTGTCATGATCCACCGAGTCAACAGTCTTTGTTTACTCAGTAAAGCATAGGTAAATATCCTTCTGGTATTCTCTGCTCTCAGGCAAGATCCATCAAACTTCAGCAATGACATTCCTCACTCCACATGCTTGTCTGAATATGGGTTGAACCACTGGCATTTTTGTTGATGTCTTATTGCAGCCATTTAAAAATTACCTTTAGCAAAATTTTATTTGTATGTGATATTAATGATATTTTCTGATGAATTCTGCATTCTATTGGTCATCTTTCTTTGGCATGGGCGCAAATATGGATCTTTTCCAATCAGTTGGCCAGGTAGCTGTCTTCCTAATTGCTTGGCATAGATAAGTGAGTACCTCCAGTGCCACATTAATTTGCTGAAAGACTTAGATTTTTATTGCATCCATACCTGGAACCTTTTCTTTGCCAATTCCTTCAGGTCATATATGACTATACTCATGCTGTTTTGTTCATTTTGCTTACAGGAAAGAATTGAAGATTGAAATATTGTAGTAACTGCACCATATACATTTTACATTTCATATAATTATGTACATGTTAACCTATTGGTGCTTATATATATAAAGAAATATATGGTAATGTGCCATGGAATCAGTTCCGACTCATAGTGACACTGTATAGAGTTTCTAGAGCTGTAAATCTTTATTGGAACAGAAAGCCTCATCTTTCTCCCATGGAATGGCGTTTTGGAAGAAGTGCAGCCAGAATGCTCCTTGGAGACCAAGATGGCCAAACTTCGTCTCTCATACTTTGGACATATTGTCAGGAAGGACCGATCTCTGGAGAAGGATATCATGTTTGGTAAGGTGGAGGGTCAGAGAAAAAGAGGAAGACCCCCATCGAGATGGATTGGTCAAGTGGCAGCATCGATGGACTCAAGCGTGGCAACAATAGTGAGGTTGGTCTAGGATTGGACAGTGTTTTGTTCTTCTGTGCATAAGGTTGCTATGGGTTGGTACCAACTCGATGGCACCTAACAACCACAAATCAACCCTATATAATAAGGGAATAGGCTTGATGCTTGATGTGAAGACTCATTTCCTCTCAGCTGGTATTTTGAGCTACTACATCCATATACACATAGGTCAAGTTCATCCAACTGTAGCAATTCACATTTGCTTCTTTTACAAAATTTCTTTATCTCCCACTAGTCAAGTTCTAGTCATCAAGTAATTGAAGTTAGGTCAAATATGTTACTATCAGCAAGTTTGGATGTTCTTGTGCATTTCTCCCAGACTTCATATCAGCTGGATGCTTCACTCTGAGCTCTAGTCCTCCATGGCTTGGTCAATATCCATGGGCTTATGAGTTCCCAAGTCTCCCAAACTTCAGGCCAACCAGCACTTCCTTTTCATTCTTTCATCTTGAGTTTGGTAAGAGTCTATGGGAAGTGGTTGAACTCAGCCTGTATCTTCACTACTGACTTTCCCCCACTTCCACTGACATGTAGACTAAAATGTTACCAGAAAACTTACATGCCTGCTCATGTATTCCCTTTTAATTTTAGTTTTGGAGGGAGATTTGTCCTGGAGGGACTTTATTGCTTTCTTTGATTACTCCCCAGCGAACAGCTTACTTGTTCTTATAATAGCCAAATAGACTCAATAAGAAATTCTTCTCAGAAACATCTGTTTCTCTAATATTTAAACTTATTTAAAAAATAAGCAAAGTACCTAGTTGTAAAGTATTACTTGAACAATTCCCTAAATTTTTACTGACTGATGCAACCTTCAGTAATACTTCACAGTTATTAACAGATATTTATTGTGGTGTGCTAGACATTGTAGGTATAAATAAAGATCTTTCCCCTAAGTACAAAGGACTTGCAAAATTTATACTGCTTAAATATATCTGTCGTTACTATGAAAGCAAATATGAAAAGGTAAATTCTCATTGCAATTGATGTGTGATGTGGCATATGGAGTAGGAAAGGTATGAACAAATATGAGGGAGTTTGTTTTGGCAACTATGGGCATGAAATAGTAGAGCTGTTTAATAGTCTGTTATAAAGATGTAGGACTGATCCAAATACAATTAATCAGCTGGCATTTAAGTAGACTTTTTGTTGTTTTTACTCTTGCAATAAGTAATTAATTTTTAATTCTATGCATTGCATCAAATTTTTATAAATCACTTGAAAGTGAATGGAACAATATTGATTTTTAAAAAAACTAATTGACTATATCACACTGCTGTTGAGTATTTAAGGCATGGTAGTACTATAGTGGGTTAAGTATTGAGTTACTAACCATAAGATTGACAGTTCAAATTCACCACATGCTCCTTGGAAGAAAGATGAGACTGTCTACTCCCATAAAAATTTAGTCTCCAAAACCCTATGTACTCTGCCCTTTAGGGTCACTATGAGTCAGAATTGACCCCATAGCAGTGAATTCAGTTTGGTTTGGAAAGTGCTCAGTTGTAAGCTGAAAGGTTGTCCGTTCAAACCCATTGAGCAGTTTCACTGAGCTGCTTAGCTAGAAAAAGACTTAAGGATCCATTCCCTTAAAGATTATAGCCTAAAAAAACGCTATGGAGAAGGTTTAGTTTGTCACAAAGAGTTGTTATCAGTTGAAATTGTCTTGCCAGCACCTAACAACATCAACTAAATATTTTAGTGTTACAATGACCATATATGTCTATTACTAAGATAAAGGAAGTAGAAATTTTGAGTTTTAATTGCAATATTGAAAGATTTTAATGTAAAATTTTTATATAAAATACTGAGCAGTATAGGTACTTAGTATACCAAAAACCATATAAACAACAACAACAACAACAACAACAAAAAAAAAACACACACACCAAAAAAACCATGCTTTAATTATTCATTAAATTAGGATAAAGAATTATATTTCACTCTTTCTGTTTCAGATCCTTACACTGGATTCTAGAAAACTTTTTTTTTTAAAGATTACATTTATTGTATATTTAGACAAAACATGGTGGGTTTTTATTTTATTTTTTATATGGCTTTTGTACTTTTGTATTATTTGTATGGCTTTTGTACTCTTTGTACTATTTTGTATCACAAAACAGTTACTTCAGAGGTTCTTTTTTATTAGTGTAGTTTTAACTGTAAGCTTATCAGTAGGAATTATGAAATTGATAAATATTGTTATTGTGACAACATATAATTTTTGTTCTGTAAGATATGTACTCTACTATATTCATTTGTTTCTATAAGCCTGTTTTCTGGTGTTTCTGCTGTAGTAATTTCCCATTATTTTTCTGTTGCTAAGAACACATATTCTGTAACTATAGTCTTTTTGTGACCACTGGCGTCAGTGCCAATTACAATTTAAATAGTGCAGGCAAAGAAAATTTAAATTTGAACCAGTAAATAGCTGTCATCAACACATTACTGAAACGAAGTAATTTTTGAAGGACGCAATGAAGTGCACTAATATTCAGACTGAGCAGGCTAAGAATGAAAACAGAATGGATTTTAAATAATTTTTTTCTTTTTTTGTATTTTTGATAAACTTTCCAAAGTAAGTAAGACAATTAGGCTTTGATCAGTGAATGAGTTGTCCTTAATATGAAATTTGTTCAGAGTCAGAAATGAAGATTTTTAAAGTTAGAATATTAAAGAATAAACATTAATTCTCCTCAGAAGAAGAGCTCAGTAACTGTATAAAAAAATGACACAAAATCAAAACACAACAAACAAGGATACTTTCAAGTTATCAGTAGTTGTTGTTGCTAGATTTCTTCAAGTCAGTATGAGCCTATTGTTGCTACCAGTGTCAATCCATCTCATTGAAGGTTTTCTTCTTTTATACTGACGTCTACTTTACCAAATATTATCTCCTTCTTCAAGGACTGGTTCATCCATATAACAAGTCCAAAGTATGTGAGACAAAGCTTCTTCATCTTTTTTTTTTTTTTTTTTTTTTTGGGGGGGGGAGGGACTTTTTATTGTGAATGAAATGAAGATTTACAAACATCACCAGTTTTACATTCAACAGATCATACACTTTGCTTTATCTCAATGATTGCAATCTCCTCCATGTAACAACGGTCATTCTACTTCCTCCCTGTGGTTCCTATTTCCATCCCACCCTCCTTTCCAGCCCTTTTCAACTTTTTTCTTAGGTGAATGTTGCCCTTTTCATCTTGAATAGTTGACCATGCCATGGTGAACATCTCTCACAGTGTTGTTGGCCCCTTTTTACCTATCTATTGCTTAGCTGAAAATTGGGCCACAATGTGAGCTCTGTTCCTGACTTGAAGGTTAGCCAAGGAACATAGTCTTGTGTTCCTTAAGTCTTTTTTGATCAGTAAGCCTAGTTTTTTTTTTTTGTTTGTTTGTTTGTTTTTTTTGTAATTTTGAGTTTAGTCTCCATTTTTCCCACTCTATATGGGATCTTTTAATATGATCCCTTTCAGAGAAGTTGGTAGTGGTAACCAGGCACCATCTACTTCTCAATTTTCACTTTTAAGAAGCATCCTTCCAAGATAGATTTGTTCATCATTCTGGAAGTCTATGATACATTCAGTATTCTTCATCAACATCATAATTCAAAGGCATCAGTTCTTCTTTGGTTTTCTGTATTCATTGTTCAACTTTTGAATGCATGTGAGGTTATTGAAAATACAATGACTTGGATCAGGTGCACCTTAATCCTTAAGGTGATATCTTTGTTTTTCAGCACTTCAAAGAGGTCTTTTTTATAACAGATTTGCCCATACAATAAGTCCTTTGATTTCTTGACTTAGTAGGAACATGAAGTCAGTTGTTTTTCAGGGAACCATGATAAATTTGCAAGTATCATCCCCAATCTAGCCCAGTTTTCCTGTTTTCAACAACGTTGACAGTTGGGCAAATTCTGTATGCAAATAACAGAGAATGTCAGTATTTCAAAGTTCACAAATGTGCAAAAAAAAACGAACAGTTATCCGAGAGGTGGAAAGGGATTTTCTAAAGGTAAAATAAAGGTGAGCTCTGTGGAACTTTGTAGATTCAGTAGACATTTTCTAATAGAGACACTAAGGCAAAACAAGAAAAGAGAGACATAAAATCATGAAATAACATGGCATATTTAGAGAAGAGTAATCATAGTTGAGAATATGTGAGGTGGAATAATAGTAGTTGGAGAATGGAAGGTAGGATAAAACAAAAGATTTTTACTGGCTCATGTAGCAATGGGAAGTTAAGATCTTTTGACCAAATTATAATGATAATTGGTTGCTTGGTACTCTTTCAAAATTTTGTTTTATAATTCTTCTATCATGCCACATTTTTAAATGGCATACTTTTGCAAACCATCACTCATTGGACAGTGTGTTGTATGGTGGTGGCTTGCATGTTGTTATGATCCTGGAAACTATGCCACAGGTCTTTTAAATACTAGCAGGGTCACCCATGGTTTCAGCTGAGCTTCCATAAGATTAGTGAGAAGAAGGACAAACTACTTCAGAGTATTTGCTCACTGAAGACATTATGAATAACAATGGAACACTGTCAGTGCCAGAATTTGAATACTGAAACATGATGAAGAGGACCAGAATATTGTCAGATTTAGTGTCAGAAGATGAGTCTCTCAGGTTGGAAAGAAGTCAAAGTATGACTGGGAAAGAGCTGTCTCCTCAAAGTGGAGTTGATGGTGGTGACTCAAATGGAGCAAAATCTTGAAGACCTTCATTTGCTGAATGGCACAACTCAAAATGAAGATAAGCAACTTTAACATACATTAATAACCAGAAACATGAAATGTATAAAGTATGAATCTAGGAAAATCAGAAATGGAACACATAACAACCAATATCAAAGTCATTAGTGAACTAAAATGGACTGGTATTGGCCATTTTGAATCTGACAGTTACATGGTTTACTGACTGGGAATGACATATTGAAGAGGAAAGGTGTAGCATTCATCATCAAAAAGGACATATTAAGATCTGTCTTGAAATACAGCACTGTCTGTGATAGGTTAATATCCATACTCTGACAAGGAAGACCCATTACTGCAACAATTATTCAAATTTATTCACCAACCACTAAAGCCAGTGATTATGAAATTGAAGATATATACCAAACTTTTCCATCTGAAATTGATCAAACATGCATTCAGGCTGGATCAATAATAACTGGCTATTGGAGTGCAAAGGTTAGAAACAAAGAGGAAGAATCAATTGTTGGGAAATATGCCCTTGGTGATAGAAACAATGTTAGAGATTGCATTATATAATTTTGCAAGAGTAATGACTTCTTCATTGCAAGCACCTTTTTGAACAATAATAAAAGCAATTATAAACATGGACCTTACCAGATGGAATACACAAAAATCAAATTGACTATATCTGTGGAAAGAGACTATGGAAAGGCTCAATAGCATCAGCTAAAACAAGGCCAAGGGCAGATTATGGAACAGCACAAATTAAAACAAGTCCACACAAGCCAAAATATGACAGTGAACGTATCCACCTGAATTCAGAGATCATCTCAAGAACAGATTTGATTCATTAAAGCAGAAGACCAGAACCAGAAGGGCTGTGAGATGACATCAAGAACGTCATACAGGAAGAAAGCAAAAGGTCAGTAAGAAGACAAAAAAGAAAGAAATGAACAAAATGGATGTTAGAAGAGACTCTGAAACATGCTTTACAGCGTTGTTGTTGTTAAGTGCCATCGAGTTGGCTCCAACCCATAGTAATCTTGTATAGGGTTTCCAAGGAACAGCTGATGAGCTTGAACTGCCAACTTTGCAGTTCAAATGGCTTTACAGTCTGGCACATTAACTCATAACACTACACCAGGACTTTTCCTTATGGTGGTGGTGGTGGTTATGTGCTGTGGAGTTGGTTCCAACTCTATAAGGAATAGAGATTCTATATCAAATCAAAGAAATGAGGAAGAAAAAGAGTTGAATAGAAAAATTCAAAGGTCAGCCAGAGAAGACAAAATCAAATATTATAATAAAATGGACATAGACCTAGAGCTAGAAAACCAAAATGGAATAACATACTCAATATTTCTCAAGCTGAAAGAACTGAGGAAAAAAAATTCAAGCCTTGATTTGCAATACTAAATTCTATGGGCAAAATACTGAATGATATACAAAACATCTAGGAAGATGGAAGGGATATACAGACACTGTACCAAAAATAAATGGTTGATGTTCAACTATTTGAAGATGTAGCATATGATCAAGACTCATGGTATTAAAGAAAGAAGTCCAAGGTACATTGAAAGCATTGACAAAGGACAAGGCATTGGGAATTGATAGAATACAAATTGAAATCTTTCAACAAATGGATGCAACAGAGAAGGCACTCATCTATTCCAAGAAATTTGGAAGACAACTCCCTGGCCAACAGACTTGAAGGGATCCATATTTGTGCTCATTCCAAAGAGAGGTGACCCAATGGAATCAACTGACAGCATTACTAATACTACATGCAAGTACATTTTTTTGATTAAGATAATATATAACGGCTGCAACATTGACAGAGAAATTCCAGAGGTACAAGCCAAATTCAGAAAGGATGTAGAACAAGAGATATCATTACTGATG
>NW_006408606.1:4236732-4237920 GCF_000296735.1 Chrysochloris asiatica | reverse complement strand
AATCTGTACACTGAGCACATAATCTGAGAAGCTTGGTTAAATGAAGAAACAAGTGTCATCAGGATTGGAGGAAGACTCACTAACAATCTGCAATATGCAGATGACAGCACCTTGCTTGCTGAAAGCAAAGAGCACTTAAAATACTTATGAAGATCAAATACCACAGCCTTTGGTATGGGTCACATCTCAATGTAAAGAAAACAAAAGCCCTCACCACTGGACCAGTAAACAATATCCGTATAAGTGGAGAAAAGATTGAAGTTGTCCAAGTCTTCATTTTGCTTGGGTCAACCATCAACACTCCTGAAAGTAGCAGTCAAGAAATCAAAGGACATATTTCATTAGGCAAATCTGCTACACAAGACCTCTTTAAAGTGTTGAAGACCAAGGATGTGATTTTGAGGATTAAGGTTCACCTGTCCCAAATGATGATATTTTCAATAATTTCATATGCATGTTGGACAGTGAATTAGAAAGACCATAGAAGAATTGTTGCATTTGAGCTATGGTGTTACAGGAGAATATTAAAGTATCATAGACTGCCAAAACAGCAAAGCAATCTGTGTTGGAAGAAGTATAGCCAGAATGTTCCTTTGAACTAAGGTTGGCCATACTTCATCTCTCATATTTCAGAAATGTTATCAGGAGGAATCAGTCCCTGGATAAGGATATCACATTTTATAAAGTGGAGGGTTGGAGAAAACCCCAAGATGATAAATTGGCACAGTGACAGCAGCAGTGGGCTCAAACATAACTATTGTGAGGATAGCACAGTACTAGGCAGTGTTTCATTCTGTTGTATATAGGGTCGCTGAGTTGGTAGTGACTAGATGGAACCTTACAAACACTTACAGCTTATGTAAACCTTATTATAACAAATACAGTTTTTTCTAATTTTTTTTCCCAATGCTTTCCTGTATTTCTCTTCCTCCTTTGCTATTCCTGAAGGTAGCTATTTTTAACTTCTTTTAATTCTTCTCATATTTGTTCTAAATTTCTTTGTAACATCTTATATAGATTTTAATGATTAGTTTTATATGTTGATTTTTTTATTCCAACTATGGGCTAGTAGGAGTCCTTGTGTGGCAGTGTAAGATAAGCGCTGGACTACTGACCCAAGGTTGTGGTTCAAACCCATCAGCCAGTCCTTAGAAACCCTATAAAGGCTTGCTATGAGTCACCACTGAC
>NW_006408606.1:4230628-4236042 GCF_000296735.1 Chrysochloris asiatica | reverse complement strand
CTCCAACACCACAACTCAAAGGCATCAATTCTTCTACGATCTTCCTGACTAAATGCCATGAGTCCATTCCAATTCAGAGCGAGCCTGTATAGAGTTTCTTAGGCTTTTAACATCTTTGTGGGAACAGAAGCGTCATCTATATCTTGCAATTGTTGTTGCTGTTTTTAAATGCTTTGAGTTGATTCAGACTCATAATGACTCTGTATAAGGTTTCCTAGGCGTTATATTTTCTTGAGAGCAGAAAGTCTTGTCTTTTTAACCAAGCCGCTGGCAGGCTTGAACTGTGGACCTTGCACCTTGCAGTCCAGTGCTTATCATATGGAACCACTTTGCTCCCTATAGATATCATTAAATTTATCAAATAGTCTCTCAAAAATATAAATATTTTCTTAATATGTTCAAGTAAATTAGGGAATTCAAAAATTTTGAATTTTTGTTTTGTTTCCCCCTTTTGTTTTCATTTTTAAAAATTTTGAAAAAATAAACCTAACATCCTTTCTGGAATTTTCTGTCCCCTAATGCCTTTTACTAAATAATGTAAGATTGAATATATTGTCTTATTTTGATATTGGAAATCCTTGAATGACAGTTAATCACTCTATTATTAGTCACAAGGCTGGTGGTTTGAACCCTCTCAAAGGTATCTTGTAAGAGGAGCTTAGCAGTTTATTTCCAAAAATTCAAAGCCTTGAAAATTCTTGGAGCACATGGGATCAACATGAGTCAGAATAAACTCAATGGCAACTGTTTTAGTCTGGGTTTTCTAGAGAAGCAAAACCAGTACAACATATATTTGTATATATATAAAGAGAAGTTTATTATCTTACAATTGTAGAATCCCAGGTCCCTAGTGAAAGAGAGTCCCTTCCTTGGGCCCATTGTATTGGGAGCATTTCTTAAACTGTTTGACTGCTCTTACTGCTCACCATAGCTGCTATGCCTGTATTAGGTTTCATCATCATGGGAATAAGCACATCTGTTGGGAGCAACTAAACTGAAGGTGTCAGACTTGGGGGCAGTTTAACCAAAGGATTACAACTAAGCAGTTGTGGTCCAGAAAATCAGGCTGCCCCCAAGTCAGGCTGTCCCCTGAGGAACTTGCAAAGCCTGCCTCAGGGAACAAGGAATTTGTAATGTTTTTCCTTGTAAGCAGCTAAGGCCTTCAGTTTAGTCTGCAAAAACATCTAGCTTCCTTATCTCTATTTCCTTAGCAACTACATTCTTCTGATAAAGTCTGGCTTACTGCTTACAGCAATACACCAGATGTTTTTTGCACTCTTTTTCCTGCCCCCAGCACTTTCCTTTTATATATAATAAATGTGCTGAATGTAGGTCAGTGTCACAGTATCTCCATCATAGTGCTGTGTCTCACCTGGTCCCAACTTTGCTATTTTCATTTTGTATCTTCTGCCTTTCTTTTTTTTCTAAACTCCTGTCACCCCCTACTCAGGTTTAATTTCTCCATGTGGGTCACAGAGTATAACCACTTGTCAGATGCAACACACATCCCAACTGCTAAACCTCTGGAAATTCTGACCTTCTCAAGTTGACATAAAAACCTAACCATTACATTCTACCATGTCAATTTGAAACCTTTAAACTATATGCATAATCTCTAAATTAAAAAAAAAAAATTATAAAGTCATGCTTGTGTGTAACATAACTAAAACACATACAACTGAAAATATACTGGCTCCATTTTCATCTTAAAAGTCACAAATCAACAAAGCAAAAGTATTTGATGAACACATGCAAAACAAAACAAAACAAAAATACTGATTCAAAAGTCCCAAGGGCACATTTGGCTAGCTAGCCACCTTTCCATAGGCAAACAACCCTAATTGGCCTAGAGTCCACAGCTGCTGTCTTATCATGCCACTGCCTCTGCTGTCACTGCATTACAAGGTAGGGATCCTAAGCTCCACTCATGTTCTTCCTTCTAGATGGTCCTGGTATCATCTGTTCCTGAAAAGAATGATAGCTATTTCCTCCTTTTAATTATACATCTTCTACAATTACAGTTTTGACTATCACAATTAACCCTATTAATAATTACTCACAATTGAAATAATAAAATCCTACGACATTCAAATTGACCTTGCAGTCCAGCACATTAACCCACAGTGCTACACCATGTGTACATATAAAAAGAAGTTTATTATCTTATAGTTGTGGAGTCCCACCATCATCCCCAATCCACTTCAATAGACCCATCTGGAAAAGAGGAAAACTAGTTAGTGGGGATTCTACCATATCCCCTCATTCTAAAACTAAACACAGCTATGAAAACTTGTAAGTCAAACACTTTATGCCTTTATCACCTCCCATTTTTAATAGCTACTGTCTGTTCTTATCAGCCCAGTACCCTGAGTAGACAAGCATGTTCCTTGATATGAAGAATATTTCATTCCAACTGAAATTTTGAGCAGCTGCATCCATAAGCAAAAGTTCAGTCCAACAAACTGCAGCAATTGACACTTGTTCACAGTTATCAAATAACTTTATCTTCATATTGTCAGGATCTGGTCAGCTCAACCCTAGCTATCCTATGTCAAATGGGAGCCAGATACAAGTTTGGGAGTTCATACACACCTCCATCAACTTCAAACCAGATGGTACCCTCACTCTCAGCCCTAGCCCCCATGAGATAAGTCAGTGCCTGTGGACTTAAGAGGTCACAGAACTCCCTAAACTTAAAACCAGCCAGTCTTCCTGCTGTTGCTTCCTGCTCAAGGTCCGGGGGTGCCAATAGAACATGTTCAAATACCCTGTGTCTTCATTGCTGCATTTCCCCCAAATTCACTCACATGTAGATACAAGTGGTCACCAGTGAGCCTTTAACTTTTAGTCCTAGAAGGGGGTTTTCTGTTATAGGTAGACTTTCTTTGCACTGATGCCTCTGAAACTCACACTGACAAATGGTCTGCTTTTCTTCTCTGCTTGAATCTCCTATTCTCAGGGCAGTTCAGGGTTGGTCTGCATGTCTTTTAAATGCAAATGTACTAACTCAGAAGGTCTGGATGGGGCTCAGAATTCCCTTTAAAGCCCCATATTGTTGTTGTTGAGTGCCCCTGAGTTGGTTCTGACCCATAAAGGCCCTGTACAGGGTTTCCGAGGAGCAGCTGGTGAACTTGCAGTTCAAACGGCTTTGTAGTCTGGCACATTAATCCATAGCACCACACCAGTACTCCAAAGCCCCATACAAAGGCTTAAAGCAAAAACTTATTTTCTCTAGGCAACGTCTAGTCTAACTCCCCTTTTAACAAATCCAATCAAGTATAGGCTGAAAGTGAATTTACAAACTCTCTGTAATCAAAATTCCCATTATTCCTATCACACATGTAGGTCTATTTTGCAATAATAGAAAGAAGAAACCAATATCCATAAGGCAGTATAACATATTAACCATTTAAAACAGTCAAGTTCAATCTTTTCTTCTTCCTTGGACTGACTCCATTCATACACATATGGCCTTGGGCCTTTGGCAGGGTGGATTCCAGTAGGTCCAGACCTGGGATCAACTTTTAACCAGTCTGACATGGACTCCAGAAAACTCCAGAAACTGCCATTCTCCCTCAGCTGAAATATTTTATCCCATGCCCTTTCATTCTTTGTCTTACAAAATCTCATAATTTTGTTGGTATTGACCATTGCAATGAATCCTGCTCACAGTGTCAAATGTTTAAACAAAGTGGGGACCATGTCTGACTTATTCTGATTCCACAAGAAGGAAAGAAAACCAAACTCAATAACAGCCCAAGGTTGATTCCCATGAAGTGGAGGTCACACATGACTCCACTCTATATCATGGCCTTAAAATTATTCAGACTTGAGAACTATTTTAGAAAACTCATCCTTATGATTTTCTTAAGCCAGGTTTCCAAGAAATGAAAAACAAATATGTTGTTGTTAAGTGCCATTGAGTCAGTTCCAACTCATAGTAACCCTATATAGGTTTCACAGAGTGGCTGGTGAGCTCAAACCACCAACCTTGCAATTCAAATTGACCTTGCAGTCCAGTGCACTAACCCACAGTGCTATACCATGTATATATATAAACAGAAGTTTATTATCTTACAATTGTGGAGTCCCAGGTTCCCAGTGGAAATGAGAGGGTACCTCCTTTGTGCCCATTCATTATATTGGGAGCAGGCCACACCCTGTCAATTGACTGGCCACTCATAGGTGCTCATCATAGAACTAACTTCGCCTGCGTTAGTTTTCATCACCATGGGAATAAGCACATCACGATTGCTGTTGTTGCCGTAGTCAGTTCCAAACCCTCTGCTTCTGAGGGGCATCTGGCAAGCTTGAACCACTGACAATGTGGTTCAAACTGACTTTGTAGTCCAGCACATTAACCCACAGCACCACACCAGAACACAATTGCTAAACCTCTGGAAATCCTGGCCTAGTCAAGTTGACCAAAACCCTAATCATCACAGCAACCAAAATCAACTATGTCCGTACATTAAAAAATGCTGTTGTCAAGTAAAATGAATTTAGATGATTACTTCAGCAATACCTATCCCTGGATGGGGGACTGGGGGATTATAAATCAACTAAACATATCAAGACCACAAAATTTTCATCAGGGTTTGCCTCAAAACCCTAGCTTCCTGTACTCACCATTCAAAATTTATTAAGTCGTAATTGCTATCCAAGCTTAACCACCTCCAACTTTGAAATGTTTTTGTTAAGTGTCCTCAAGTTGGTTCTGACTCACAACGATCCCATATAGGGTTTCTAAGACTGTAAATCTTTGTGGAAATAGAAAAGCCTCATCTTTTCCTTGAACCTCATAATACTAACCAAGGCTAGGTAATAATTTTTCATTTTTATACACTTTTAAAATATTGGCACAGTGGTCCCTTCCCTTGCTTAAATAAGTCTGGCAGCCTTAGCTTTGATGGTGGTCTTTTGGAAAGTAATCAAAGGACAGTGTGATATGCTAATAATCTCAAAAGTAGTTCAGATTCAGATCTGAAACTTACAACAATAAACCAAAAAAAAAAAAAAATTGGATTGACATCACATTAATTTAGACTCATAGCAACCTTATATAGGGTTTCCAAGACTTTGAATCTTTATGTAAACCCACAGCCTCATTTTTCTCATAGAGAATATCTGGTGGGTTTGCACTGTCAACCTTGCCATTAGGAGCTCAACACCTAACCCAAGTGCTACCAGGGTTTTTTTTACAACAATAAGAAGTTAGGTTTTGTATAGACTCCCACATTTAGCCTACACCCAAAGACCAATGTTGTTGTTAGGCACTGGTAGCCATAGCAACCATAGCGCTACAGGATGAAACACTGCTCAGTCCTGCACCGTCTTCATAATCTTTCCTATGTTGGAGTCTATTGTTGTAGTTATTGTGGCAATCCATCTTGTTACACATCTTCCTCTTTTTC
>NW_006408606.1:4228126-4229925 GCF_000296735.1 Chrysochloris asiatica | reverse complement strand
AAGGTTAGTTTGAACTGTAAGGTTGGTCGTTCAAGCTCACCAGCTACTTCTCAGAAACCCTCATAGGGGCACTATGAGTCAACAACAACAACAATTCATATTGAAGACTGTATTATTTGATTTTCATCAGTAAGTGCTTGAAGTCCTCTTTGGAGGAAGGGCCATTAAGAACCTGAGATATGCAGATGACAATCTAGCTTGCTGAAAGTGAAGAGGACTTGGAGTATTTGATGAATTCAGCTTTCAATATGAATTACAGCTTAATGTAAAGAAACCAAAAATCTTCACAAGTGGCCTAATGAACACTCCTTTGCAAGGTTACAGCCTGACCAATAACTTCTGGAGAATTACAAAGGCAGGGGCAAAGAGGTCACATGAAAGAAAACTTGCTGCATCACAATAGTAATATCTGAAGATAAAATTGAAATGTCATAGCCTGGTAATCGCAATTCCTGTAACTCCTTCAAAATGGACCTTTTCTTCTGACTTTGACTTATTGAAATGTATCTGGGGGCTAGCCAAGAAATATAAATAAGTAAAACTAGTTGAGTATCATAAAAATTAGTGGGTACTGCTGAAAACTAGAGTGAATGCTTACTTAGTTCATGTTGGAAGAGGGGCCAATTTTTCCACATATACTGACTTTAGAGGAAAGCTTTATAAAATCTGCCTCCACCACCATTTTTTTAAAAATATGGGCAACTAGTAAAATTTTGAAACCCACTGCTTGACAATACAAGCAGGATAGAATCAAGCCACCAGTTGCAACCTCTGTCTAGTATATCAAAGTTGCTTTATTGACTCTTCATCCCCATTGCTTTAGCCTTTCTCTTGATGTTTACTTTAAGTGTGTTTTATTCCTGTGCACTCAGTCAAATGCATCATTCTTTAAATTTGAGGTCAATTTTCACCTCTTCTTCTTTTTTTTTTTTTTTTTAATAATTTCTTCAATATCATCTTCTTGTTTAATTAGGTATCTGAAGAATCTCCTTTGTGATTTTATCATAGATTATTCTTCATCTTATTGTTAGTTCTGTTAATATTTATTTTTATTAAGAATGAAACTTTTGTGGGAAAGATCTTATGGGAGTCATAGTTCAACCCCTCATTAAATAAAATATTTAAGGAAAAGCAAATCCCCTTAGATTATATTGTTATTTAATTGCTGGTATGGTTGTTGTCCATCATTCATTTGTCAGTTTGTCATACTGTGGTGGCTTGTGAGTTTCTGCGATTTTGGAAGATATGCCACGGATATTTTAAATACCAGTAGGGTAACCCATGGTGGACGGGTTTCAGATGAGCTTTCAAACAAGATAGACTAGGAAGAAGCAGAAACTAACTACTTCTGAATATTTAGTCACTGAAAAATTTACAAATAACAGAGAAACACTGTCAGATATAGTGTGGGATAGTGAGCCCCTCAGGGTGGAAAGCACTCAAAATACGACTGGGGAAGAACTACCGCCTTAAAGTAGAGTTGACAGTGATAATGCTAATGGAGTAAAGCCCATGGTAGTAAAGCCCTCTGGACCATCATTTGCTGATGGGGCACAACTCAAAATAAAGAGAGACAGCTATAAGCACCCATTAATAATCAGAACATGGAATGTACAAAGTATGAATCTAGGAAAATTGTAAATTGTTTAAAAATGAAATGGAACACATAAACATCATTATCTTAGGCATTAGTAAACTGAAATGGACTGGCATTGGTCATTTTGAATCTGATAACCTCATAGTTTACTATGCCAGGAATGACAAATTAAAGAGGAATGGTGTTGCATTCATCATCAAAA
>NW_006408606.1:4215032-4227121 GCF_000296735.1 Chrysochloris asiatica | reverse complement strand
TGTTTCCAAGTCAAAGTGACCCTGTATAGGGTTTCTGAGGAACAGCTGGTGAGTTTGAACAGACAACCTTGCCGTTCAGACTGACTTTGCAGTCCAGAGCATTAACCTGCAGTGCCACACCAGGACTCCAATTGCTGGTACAAGTGTCCTAAAATAGACTTGAATATAGAAACTTTTGTTGTTGTTAAGTGTTTTTGAGTCAGTTCCAATTCATACCCACTCTATCTAGGATTTCCAAGGATTGGCTGGTAAATTTGAACTGGTGAACTGTGGTTCAAACTGACTTTGTGTTCCAGTGCATTATCCTACAGCTGTACACCAGGACTCCATAGTAGGTATAGACACATATGTAGATTGGAAATAAAAGCATATCATTTTAAGAAATTTATTTACTAAAATTTCTTCATATTTAAACAGAAGATTATAGATTCAACAATGAAGCTCATGTTTTAAGGAGCGTTACTGTAATCACTATAAACATCTTCTAAAAACTAAGTTATGGTTTTATTTATTTCTAAAAATAAAACACACACACACACACACAATGGTATGTGTTTGCATTTCCTTGTTAAGCCAAGGCAAATGAATGTGCAAGTTGCTTTTGTTTATATAATGTGGCTGTGCTTCTGTTTATTTTTAGAGGCAGTTTAAAGAGAATGAACCATTCTTTCTTCAGAATTTTTAAGTTGCTTATGCATTCAAGTGTTGATATTTACTTTTTTCTAGGTGAATGTTAACTTGGTGGTGGATATTAATTTTATAAATTATGAAATATTTCTAATTTCCAGAGAAGTATTAAAAGCAAAAAGCTGATTCCCTTATAAAATCACCAAGTGGTAACATTTTAAAACTTTTTGCAATATTTTCTCCAATGTGGAAAATTAATGTGACATTCTCTTTCTAATCTATACCATCACATTGGAATATGGAATATGATTAATGTAGAATCACTGGACATAATACTTAGATAGAAGAGGATGAGTTTAGAAGATTAGATAAACTAAAGGTCAAACACAGAATTACAGAATTCTCCATCCTTTAAAATGTGAATCTGATGTTTTATAACTATATATATTGATATCAGATGTACACTCTTCTGTTCATGATACATTTTTATCATTGATTATTTTGAAGACACTTTTATTTATTTTATTTCTTATATCTGCATAACCTATTTCCATTTTTCTTGTCCTATAGATACTAATGATTAAACAAAGATGGATATACATATATCAACAACTCTCCATCAAAAGATGGGATTTGTTGCCCTGCGCCACTGTCCATCAAAACTTGGGGATCTGTTTCCTTATTCCTTGAATATGGGTTGGCCTGTGACCAGAAAGTATAGTGGAGGTGATGCTATGTCAGTTCCAGGGCTAGCTTTTTAGTGTATTGGAAGCTTCTGCTTTGGTTTCTTGCTCTGACTACCCTGTTGGAAAAACCGCTAAGACAGACTCTGAAAGTTTAAGCCAGCCCTCTTATCTCTCCGCCACTTGTCTGTCCTTGGCAAAGAACGAGTTTTCAGGATTTGGTGGAATACAAATTAAAATATTTGTACAAACTGAAGCAGCACTGGAGCACTCACTCAATCTGTGCAAAGAAATTTGGGAGACACCTACTTGGCCAACTGATTGAAAGAGGTCAATATTTGTGCCCATTCCAAAGAGAGCTGACACACCGAATGTGGAAATCTTTGGACAATATTATTAATATTACATGCAAGTAAAATTTTGCTAAAGGCAATTCAAAGATGGCTGCAAATGTACATTGGCAAGGAACTGTCAGAGGTTCAAGCCATTTTCAGATAAGGATGTGGAACAATGGATATCATTACTAATGTCAAATGGATCTTGGATGAAACTAGAGGATACCAGAAAAATGTTTATTGTTGTTAAGTGCTGTGGAGTCAGTTCCAACTTATAGTGACTTTAGGGATATAGAAATATGGAACAAGGAATATCACTGCTGACATCAGATGGATCTGGATGAAATCAGAGAACACCAGAAAGATGTTTACCTGTGCTTTATTGACTATGCAAAAACTTTTGATTGTGTGGATCATGTCAAGCTATGGACAACATTGCAAAGCTTGAGTATTCTGGAACACTTATTGTGCTCATGACAAACTTGTACTTAGACCAAGAGGCAGTTGTTAAAATAGAATGAGAGAACACTGAATGGTTTCAAATAAGGAAAGGTATGCACCAGGGTTGTTTTCACCATACTTATTCAATCTGTATGCTGAACAAATAATCAGAGAAGCTGGATTATATGAAGAAAAACATGGCATCAGGATTGGAGGACGACTCATTAACAACCTGTGATATGCAGATGATACAACCCTGCTTGCTTAAAGTGAAGAGGACTTAAAATACTGATGAAGATCAAAGATCACACTCTCTGGTATGGATTGCTGCTCAATGTAAAGAAAACACAAATCCTCACCAATGGACTAACAGACAAAAGCCCTATAAATGGAGAAAAGATTGAAGTTGTCAACGACTTCATTTTGCTCACATCAACCATCAACATTCATGGAATCAGTAGTGAAGAAACCAAAAGATGCATTGCATTATGCAAATATGCTGCACTATACCTCTTTAAAGTATTCAAAAGCAAAGATGTCAGTTTGAGGACTAAGGTGAGCCTGACACAAGCCACGATATTTTCAATTGTTTCATATGCATGTGAAAGTTGGAAAATGAATAAGGAAGACTTTCGAAGTATTGCTGCATTTGAGTTATGATGTTGGAGAAGAATATTAAAAGTAGCATGGACTGCTAGAAGTAAAATCAAATATGTGTTGGAAGAAGTACAGCCAGAATGCTCCTTAGATACCAAGGTGGCCAGACTTTTTCTCTCATACTTTGGACATATTATCAGGAGGAACCAGACCCTGAAGAAAGACATCATGCTTGGTAAAGTGGAGAGTCAGTGGGAAAGAGGAAGAACCCAAATGAGATGGATTTGCATAGTGGCAGCAGCAATAGGCTCAAGTGTGGCAATAATTGTGAGGATGGAGTAGGATCCAGCAGTGTTTCCTTCTGCTGTACCTAATATCACCTTCCAACAATTTATCTCTCTGCCAATGTGCCTTTGATCTTCATCAGTATTTTAAGTCCTCTTCACTTTCAGACATGTGAATGAAAATATCTTGGACAATACAGATCTATGCAACTACCAGCTTAGCATCACAAATTGTCTCTGTACAGACAATGAAAGCACAGCAGTTTCTTACTCAAACAATGCCTGAAGTTCTGACCCATAGATGTGTGAGAAAAGTATGATTGCTGTTGTTTTCAATGACTACGTTTTATGGTAGTTTATATTACTCAACAGAAGATAACCGGGACAACAAACACGCTATTGTATTTAATGTACATATTATTTTCTGCATATGTGTTTGTTTTATGTGTAGATATTTTGATTTATTTAAATATTGTTGTGAAATACAACTCATTCTGTTTTCAATTGAGCACAGTATTTTTGAGGCCCACCTATGTTGCAATGTGTACACATAATCTGTTGATTCTCTTTGCTGTAAAAACTTCTGTGTTCATCTATGTATTTTGCCGAGCTATTCTCCCAGTGATGGACATCCAGGTTGTCAGCAACTTCTAGCTTCTAAAAATAATGCTGTAATAAGTACCTTGGTACTTGTGTAAGAATTTCTTTACATTATAGGAACAGCATCACTCTAGCACATGTGATACATATTTTTATCTCCTTAAGTAATGACATATTTCCCCTTAACAGAACTGGATCAGTAACCCTTCCATCACATTGCTTTTTTCCCAATAATTGGAACTATTCAGCTTTTTAATATTTTTTTTGTGTAATAGTTCAAACTGAAACCTACTTTTACTTATTTTTCTGATTGCAATTGATTTTGAGAAGCAATTTCTGTGCATGCTGGATTCCTTTTATTTATATTTTTATAAATTAACCTGCTTATATTTGCTACCACATTTCTGTTAGGATTGGTATCTTCTTGTCTTTTTCAGAAATTCTTTGTATATTCTAGAAACTAATCTCTTGCCAATTTGTACATTACAAGTATCTTAACCCATTCTTTCTTTGATCTAATATTTTCTATGACATCTTTTATCAAATAGCCAGTCTTTTTTGTTTAATTAAATTGCTTCATTTTTTGTCTTGTTCTTGTACGAAACTCTCTTTCCTACCCCCAAATCATAAAGTGATTTACCTGAATTCCTTTTATTAACTTTATGTTTTTACTTTTCTCATTTTGTTATTCTGCCTAGAATCCATCCTCATATGTGATGTTAAATCTGGGAGCCAGTTTTATTTTTATCCAAATAGAGAGCCTTCATCAATTTATTTGGAATTAAAAAGAAAGAAAAAAGGAAAATACAATGTGTCCTCCCTTAAGTTGATTTCTGCTGCCATTTTTTATCATATAATAAGTTGTCATATATAGACATGTCTGTATCTCTAAACTCTGCTCTCTTCCACACATCTACTTTTGTGTTCTTTATTCAAATATTTCATTTTACTTGGGTCCACAATCAACACTCATCAAAATAGCAGTCAAGACATCAAATAATGTATTTCATTAGGAAAATCTGTTGTCATGGATCTCTTTAAAGTGTTAACAAACAAAGATGGAGTGTAGAGGACAAAGGTATTCCTGACCCAAGTCATGGTTTTTCTAATGTCCTCATAGTCATATGAAAACTGGACAGGGAATAAGGAAGATTGCAGAAGATCTACTGCATTTGAAACATGATGTTGGAGAAGAATATTGAAAGTACCATGAATTATCAGAAGAATGAATCAGTCTGTTTTGGAAGAAGTACTGCTGGATTGCCTTTTGGAAGCAGCAATGGCAAGATTTTATCTCTTGTACTTTGCTGTGAAATGGATTGGCAAAGTGGCTGCAGCAATGGGCAGTGTTTCATTCTGTTGTATACAGGGATGCTGTAAGTTGGAGTCAACTCGAAGGCGCCTAAGAACAGCAGCAAGAAATATTGTATAAAGGGCTGATTTAGCAATTTTTTGGAATTGTGCTCCTTTGTATAAATTTGCAAACAAGTTTATTATGTTTCTTAAAAACATCAACAAAAATTTTATTTGGATTACATTGAATCTAAATATTAATTTGGGGAGAATTAACATCTTTATAACTTTAAATTGAGTGTGAAATTCTGCCCATTTATTCAGAACATCATCTATTTTCTGGCATTTAATTATTTTTTTCCTCATAGTTGTTGTTAAGTGCCATTGAGTCAGTTATGACTCATAGGAGCCCTTTTTAGAGTTTCCAAGGAGTGGCTAGTGGGTTTGAATAGCTGACCTTGTGTTTAACAGTCCAGTGCTTATCTTATAGTGCCAGCAAGTTACTCATATGTGTAAAAGTTACAAGTACAATATATTTTGTTGTTACTATGAGTAATATCTTAGTTATTATACTTTAAGGTTAGTGTGTGGAAGAAAGGTGAAGCTTTCTGTTCCTGCAAAGATTTACAGTCCCAGAAACCCTATACAGAGTCTCTACATTGGAACTGACTCAAAGACACACAACCACCAACACCATCATCATGGTTAGTGTATTGGCCAGCATTTGCTACATAAGAAATAAGTAGCAAATATCTTAAGGCACAGAGCAATAAGCATATATTTCCCATTTGCGTGTATAATGATTAACTGTGTACTTGTTTGACATGTTTCATTTTAGTGTCTAATTAAAGGACAGGGACTCTTAGGTTATGGTTTTCTTACAATAGTGGTGGTGGTGGTATGTTGTGGAGTTGGTTCCGACTCATAGTGACCCTGCGTAGGATTTCTAAGGCTGTAAATCTTTATGGGAGTAGAAAGTCTCATATTTCTCCCACAGAATGACTGGTAGTTTCAAACTGCTGACCTTGAGGTTAGCAGCCTGACTCATAACCCCTATGCTACCAGAGCTCCTTTTCCTTAAAATGGAAGTAATAAAATATCAACTATATAAGTGGAAATATAGTTTTCAGATTTGGCACATTGTTATGTCTGCGCATATTCCATTGGCCAAAGCACATAATATGGTCTAGTTGATTATCACTAGATTGGGAACGTATACTTTTCTCATAAAAGTGGCTCCGTGGGATTTCATATTTTCCAAACAGTAGCTGAATCTGCTACAGTTAGTCAATTCAAGTTCTAAATAGATGAAAATGAATTAAGATCATTTTGCTGTTAATTTAATAAAAGTATCATTTGAAAGAAAGTGTTTTAATTTTAATTAGGTAAATTGAAATTGTATTTACATGCATTTATTTTAATTAATTAGTAATTCTTGACTTTCTTCCACAAAGTGTTTCCATTTAAAAACTAATGCTATTGAGTACTGACATAGTTTAGAAAATAGGCGAGATATTTTTGTGGACTGACCATTATTAAATTGTACTCTAGTTTTAATAAGCATTTGAAATCTTAATAATATGCAGTATTTAAGAAATTGTGTGTATGATAATTTCTGTCATCTAACCCAGCATCTGTTTATTTCATATGATTTAGTTTGGCTTTCTCAATTTAATGTTAAGTAATAAAGGACAGGATTATGTCAAATATTTCCATGTTTAAGCAAATATGATTCTGTGGGATAATACATTGGACCATAAGGTCAGTTTGAACCATTAGTTTGGCGGTTCAAATTCACCAGCTGCTCTTCGGAGCCCTTATACAGGGTTGCTATGAACCAGTTCCACAGCACTTAACAACCACAATAACATATATTACTAACTATAACATGAATACTTTATAATATTTAAATTATTTAACTAACTTTGCTCACCCTATAATCCAAATTATCTAGAAAAATTTAAAATTCTAGCAAAATTAAAAATAGCAAATGTTCTTAAATTTGCTGTAATAAAATGCTTTTACTGAAAGACCAGCCTCTCCTCTGAAACCATACACGGGGTCCCTAACAGTCTTAACTGACTGGACAACACATAGGAACAACAGCAACACCCAATAGGACAGTTGTTGTTAAGTTCCTTGCAGTTAGCAATTCAGCGCTTATCTTACAACGCCACACCAGAGTGGTAGATACTTTTCTGTAAGTTTACATCCTATAATACTATTGCATAAGAAATTCAAGGCTTGCTATTTTATTTGATAAGTCAGATTCTTTAGAGAAGTCTCATTTGTTGCTTTCATATTGAACTTAAAGAGATGTATTTATTTTGTTGGACAATATGTTTGTATTTAGAAATTTAGTCTGTAAGACATTTTGCTTTACTTTTTGTTATATCTGTCTATATTTTTATAAATAGATGTATTTGATAAGTTTTAATGTCCTAGAAAATTCTAAATCTAAAATTTTTATTGTGTTTTGAGTAGTATATTTTAGCATACATTTTTACAGAGAATTGTTGTTGTTGGTAAGTGCCATTGAGTTGGTTCTGATCCATACCTACCTTGTATAGGGTTTCCAAGAAACAGCTGGTGGTTTTGAAACATTGACCTTGCAGTTTAAACTTACTTTGTGGTCCAGCACATTATCTTGCAGCACCACACTAGGACTCCTTATAGATTATTAAGAAGCCTTCTTTGAAATTTTTATTAACTTCAGGAAAATTATGCTTAACTAATAATTGTTAAAGTTTTGTACTGAGAAAATGAGTGGAGCACTATAAAATAGTAGTAAATAGTTCTAGAAATTTAATCGAAGCCTTTAACAATAATAAATCTAGTTTGCAATGTCAGTTGATTTTAATCAATAATTTGAGGATTATTGATCACCCAAACTGAATCAACATGTTTTCAACTAAGTTTTAAATAAAAGCACAGATTCTGGATATTAAATAACTACATTAAAAGTAATGTTGGCCTGCCAAATTGAAAAAGTCTCCCAAATTTTCTTGACATTGGGTTTTGGTACTTTGAAATATCATTATCTGCTGAGACAAATGGACTCACAATGTTCCTAAATCTGCAGCCTCTAAATTGATTACATGAAAAGAAGAAACTGGAGACATGTGATCTAAATTTTAATGCCTTAGAACCTCCTAGATGTTACATATTCTACAACAGTATGTTATGATAAATATCATTGCTTTACAGCTTTATTTACATTGTCATATCTTCAAGGATGCATATTGCTTAATCATAATAATATTGATAATTTATTTTATACCTAAAAATCAGAAATAAATATAAATACAATCTTTATAAAACTATTTTCCAGAGAATAAATTGCTACCCTTCAAATTATCTTAAATCACTTTCATAGTCCTAAGAATGATCATACTTGATAACAATGAATATAAATAGTGATAAATATAAAAAAATAAATAAAAAATCTCTTCAGCTATTGAGAATGAGCATGAATATTTTCACATGGGTTATAAAATCACTTATAGTTTAATTATTGAGTATCTCTTTCCTATTTTTTTAGAAGATTTAGTTACAAATTGAAATGAATATTACAAAAATGCTTTCTATTTTTTAAAAAAAGACATAGTACACCTTTCAATTTGTGCTGAGCTCAACAAACAACAGTAAACTTCAATATTTTATTTATTTATTTTATAGAAACATGTGACTTCAATACACAAGTACCTTTGGAATATTGCCACTGTTTGCATATTTCATCAGCAACAATCCAATAGAGCATTAAATTACAGAATTTCAGTTTTACCATTATTGGCAGGATTAGAAAGGAAATAATGTAGTTTAAATGTGCTGTATATGGAAGTTATTTCAATAGAACTAATATTATAGATTGCTTGCAAAAAATATGCTCTGAATTTGCAAAGTAATACTGACTATTGTTTCTTACTCTTCTATGGTTTATGATTAGCTGTAATTTCTTTCCCGTTGCATAGAAACAAACCATCCAAACTCAGCAGTCTGAGATCTAGCCTTTCTTTCTTGCTTTATTTATTTATTTATTTTTTAAGTTGGCTTGCTTTCAATACTTCAAAAGGAATTCTACCAAATGAAATAGAAATTGAATTGCTCTTAGAAATAAAATCATGTAGCTGCCATGAATTGTAATTTGAGACTTTAAGGTGCAAAACATTCTGGGGTGCTTGTATGCTTTCTGCCATGTGTTACTACTTAAATGACACAGAGAATAATAAATGATTGCTAGCTGAACTCTGAAATTTACTTGGAATTCCACTTTTATTGAAGTGGAAGATTAGTTTTATCTTTGTCATGACTGGAATTTTGATTTGATAGACAGATATTAGTGTATGAGAATATTGCATTGAATTCTTCATTCTCCACTAAAATCTTAAGCTTTAGAATAAGAAATGCACAAATATTACAAATATTATATTACTGTAAGATCAATATATTTGGAATATTTTAGGATGAAAATTATCTAAAGCATACTTAACTTTTCCTGCTTTTCAGGCTTTTAAATAATGCAGACACCTTGAATTTGTTTTTTTAATGATCAACATTATTTAAACAATTCTATACCAGAGTTGCCACACTTGTCTGTTAGTTTGTCATACTGTGGTGGGTTGTGAGTTGCTGTGCTTCTGGAAGCTAAGCCACAGGTATTTTCAATACCAACAGGGTCATGCAAGGTGGACACATTTCAAATGAGCTTCCAGACGAAAACAGACTAGGAAGGAGAGATGGACTACTTCTGAATATTCAGTCACTAAAAATCTTATGAATAGTTGCTCAAACAGAACATGGGAACACTGAATGGTTTAAAATTAGGAAAGGCGTGTGACAGGGTTATAGTCTTTCACCATACTTACTCAACCTATATGCTGAGCAAATAATCAGAGAAACTGGGTTATATGAAAAAAAAAACATGGCATCAGGATTGGAGGAAGATTTATTAACAATCTGCAATATACAGATGATTCAACCTTGCTTGCTGAAAGTGAAGAGGACTTAAAATACTTAAAGATGAAGATCAAAAAGCAAAGCCTTCGGTATGGATTGCATCTCAATGTACAGAAACAAAAATCCTCCCCACTGGTCCAATAAACAACTTTCTTATCAACAGAGAAAAGATTGAAGTTGTCAAGAACTTCATTCTTCTTAGATCAACCATCAACACTCATGGAAACAGCAGTCAAGAAATCAAATGATGTATTGCATTATGCAAATCTGCTTCACAAGACCTTTTTATAGTGTTGAAGAGCAAAGATGTCAGCTTGAGGATTAAGGTGCGCCTGACCCAAGCCATGGTATTTTCAATAACCTCATATGCATGCGAAAGCTGGACAGTGAATAAGGAAGACCGTAGAAGAATTGATGCTTTTGAGTTATGGTGTTGGAGGAGAATGTTGAAAGTGTCATGGGCTGACAAAAGAACCAACAGATTTGTGTTGGAAGAAGTGCAGCCAGAGTGTGCCTTGGAGACCAGGATGGCCCAACTTCGTGTCTCATACTTTTGACATATTGTCATGAGGGACCAGTCACTGGAGAAGGAAAAAGAGGGAGACCTTCAGCGAGATGGATTGGCAAAGTAGCAGCATCAATTCTCTCAAGTGGGGCAACAATTGTGAGGTTGGCTCAGGACTAGGCAGTGTTTCGTTCTGTTGTGCATGGGGTCACTATGAGTCAGTACTGACTCAATGGCACCTAATTATAACAAAAACATACCAGAGTTGAAAGTCCTGGTGTGGCCCTGTGGGTTAATGCGCTGGGCTGCAATGTTGATTTGAAGCACCTGATCCTTGGCTTAAGCTCACCAGCTGCTCCTCAGAAACCCTACACAGGATCACTATAAGTCAGAGCTTACTTGACAATATTTAGCAACAACAACAAAATACCAGAGTTGAGAAATATAATTTCTATAGCATATGAAGTACCAATATGTTGTATTTAAAATAGCTATTCCAGTAATAAGTTCTTGAATAAATACTTACATTTAAATCAATTGAGGATTAATTTCCATAATACTATCCTAAAGTGTCCTCTTTATAACTTTTCTATTTTCTTTCTTGGAAACTTTTAGAAGCTGAGCAGTTGGGAAATAATTTTTTTTTTTTTCAAAAAACAATTGCTTGAATACTTCAAACAACCACTACATTCAAAACAAATTGTTAGCAAAATTAGCGACACCTAAATTTTTAGATTTTATTTTAAATATGCCCTCCTCATCATTGCTCAAGTCACATATTGTGTATTTCTATATTATCAACTATCAGTTAATAAATTACCCACAAAGATAGTATAGTTGAAAAAATGCTGTCAGAAAACCTTTTGCATAAAAGACTTAATGAGCTTGGAAAATGTCTGTACAGGTGTTTATTCGTAAACATGCCACCTGAGAACCAGTAATTATAGAAGATGTGTGTAGAGCCATATATAAGCAATTTTCAAAACATTTTTTGTAAGTTATATTCCAATTCAGCAGCATATCACAAAAACAAAAAAACTCAAATAATAATAAACCATCTCTGATTATGTCACTGTGTACCAAGACCTTTAATATTTTTAAAATTGTGTCCTTTGCACTTTTCTATGTTTCACTTTGATTTTAGACATTTTTTTAAGAATATGGAATACAATGTGGATTGCTAAAAGAAAGAACAAATCTGTCTTATATGAAATACAACTGAAGGCTCCTTAGAAGTAAGAGGATGAGACTTCAACTCGTTTACTTTGGACATATCATCAAGAAAGAGCAATCTCTAAAAATAAAACATGCATGGTAAAGTATAAGGGCAAGAAAAATGAGAGAAGTTCTCAATAAGATGAGCTTACAAAATAGCCATAGCAATAGACTCAAAATATTACTGATCATGGAGATGGCCCCAGGAGTGAATCAAATTTTGTTCTGCTACAGTAACCATTGAAATTGATCAAACATGCAATCAAGATGGATTGGGGATTGGAACAGGGGATTGGAAAACAGGAAATGCAAAAATGAAATGGAAGGGATCGAGTCATGGTTGGAATGGGGGGGGCGGAATCATGTTAAGATGCTTGACTGTTGTTTTTTCGTTTGTTGGGTTTTTTTGTTTTTTTTTTTTTTTAAATCTTGGTTTCCCTTGCATTATAATATGGAGTACACACTGGAGAGGGAGAGAAAGGGATAGTGAAAAACACCAGAAGGCTTGTAAGTCCATCTTCTGCCTACGACTGATTGGAATACCTAAAATGGG
>NW_006408606.1:4212579-4213639 GCF_000296735.1 Chrysochloris asiatica | reverse complement strand
AATGACAAACTGAAGAGAAATGGTGTCGCATTCATCATCAAAAAGACCATATCAAGCTCAAAAGTGAAGTATAACACTGTATATGATAGGATAATATCCATACACCTACAAGGAAGACCAGTTAAATACCATTGTTATCCAAATTTATGTACCAACCACTAAAGCCAGTGATAATGAAACTGAAGAATTCTATCAACTTCTTTAGTCTGGAATGGATCAAACATTCAATCAAGATGTATGAATCCTTACTGGTGATTGGAATGCAGAGATTGGAAACAAAGAGGAAGGATCAATGGTTGGAAAATATGGCCTTGGTGATAGAAATGATGCTAGAGACACTATGAAAGAATTTTATAAGATCAATGACTTCTTCATTGCAAACACCTTTTTAAAAAAAACATGAAAGATGACTATACATATGAACCTCATCAGATGGAATACACACAAATCAAATTGACTACATCTGTAGAATGAGATGGAGGAAAATCTCCATATCATCAGTCAAAGCAAGGCCAGAGGCAGACTGTGGAAATGAACATCAATTGCTCATATGCAAATTCAGGCTGAAGATGAAGAAAGTGAAAAGAAGTCAGCAAGAGCCAAAATATGACTTCAATATATCCCACCTTAATTTAGAGATCATCACAAGAACATATTGGATACATTAGACACTAAAGACTGAAGAACAAAGAGTTGTAAGATAAAATCACGAATGTAGAAGGAAAGCAAAAGGTTATTGCTGTTTCCTTTTGTTCCTTCCTTTTGTTACAAAACATCTAGGTGCCATCTAGTCAGTACCGACTCATAGCAACCCTATGTACAACAGAAAGAAACACTGCCCAGTCCTGTGCCAACCTCACAATTGTTGCCCCACTTGAGAGAATTGATGCTGCCACTTTGCCAATCCATCTCACTGGAGGTCTTCCTTTTTTTCTGTGACCCTTCACCTTACCAAACATGATATCCTTCTCCAGTGATTGGTCCCTCCTGACAATATGTCCGAAGTATGACAGATTAAGTTTGGCCATCCTGGTATCCAAGGAGCACTCTGGCTGCACTT
>NW_006408606.1:4194679-4196234 GCF_000296735.1 Chrysochloris asiatica | reverse complement strand
AAAAAAAAAAGAATCTATGATATGCAAACAATAAAACTTGGTTGCTGAATTTCTAAAGGACTTATACACTTACTGATTTTCAGTATGGGTTGTACGTCAATTTAATGTAAACTCATATCCGCACCACTGGACCAATAAATAACATCATGATAAATGGAAAAAAGATTGAAGTTGTCAAAGACTTCATTTTGCTTGGATGCACTCGGGGAAGCCCCAATAAAGAAGTCAAAGGATATAATGCAAATCTGCTGCACAAGTGTTTAAGAGCAAAAACATAAGTTTGTGGACTTAGATACACCTGATCCAAGCCATGGCATTTTCAACAACCTCATATGCATGTGAAGGTTGGAAAATGAATATGGAAAATTGTAGAAAACTTTATGCATTTGAGTTAAGGTGTTGGAGAAGAATGCTACAAGTGTTGTAGACATCCAGAAGAATAAATAAATCTGTTTTGAAAGAAGTACAGCCAGAATGCTCCTTAGAAGCTAGGATGGCAAAACTTTGTCTCTCATACTTCAGACACACTATTAGGAGGGACCAGTCCCTAGAGAAGTATATAATGCTTGGTAAAGTGGAATGTCAGTGAAAAAGAGGAATACCACCAATGAGTTGGATTGGCATAGTGGCAGGAGCAACCAGTTCAAGTGTAACAATGATTGTGAGGATGGCATGGTATCAAGCAGTGCTCAGTCCTTTTGTGTAAAGAGCTGCTAAAAGGTGGAATCAACTCAGCTGGCACTTAACAGCAAAAACAATAATATTTTGTTTCACTATGAATTAGAGCCGACTTGACTACAACTAATAACAATAATGACTAACTCAGAATTTAAACTATGTGATGGTGGCCAAACCACAGCTTATCTCTTGGTTATTGCACATAACTACACTAACAAATATTGATTTCAGTATCAACTTTGTTTTGGTGTGAGAAGAGCACCTAGACTCAAATTATCTTTCACTTAATTTTGTATGCAATTTGCACCTGCAATTCCTCAATGAATTTGCAGCCTTTAGTCCATCCTGTTACCCTTGCAACTCTAATTGCATTTCCCTGCTTATTTCATTTCTAAGTCCTGGTGTGGCACTGTGGGTTAATGTGCTGGGCTGCAAAGTTGGTTTGAACTGCAGGGTCAGTGGTTCAAGCTCACCAACAATTTCTCAGAAACCCGATACAGGATCCTATGAGTCGGAACCGACTCAATGGCACTTAACAACAACAATAATGAGTGACCTTCCAGGATCTTCACTTTAACATTCTTGCCCTCTACTTCTCACTCATTCAGGTTTTCTATTTCTTCTTGAATGATCTTAAACAACCCACCGACTATCAGTATTTTTTTCCCCCAGAGAATTCTACATTTGCTAAAATGCTGGGTTGACTTCATCTCTGCCATAATTTATATAAATGCTTCTATTTCTGCTACATTGTTGATTTTATAACTCACAGTTAATAATATTCCCTTATCATTTTAGTATAGTTGAACCACAGACTTTTCAATTTGCAGCAGTATGTTTAAGCATTGCATCACCAGGGATTTAAAATCAGTAATAC
>NW_006408606.1:4187736-4193019 GCF_000296735.1 Chrysochloris asiatica | reverse complement strand
AGATTATCATCATTGCACCATACACTTCAAATTCATTTAACTTTCTTAATGCTTAGAGTGAGAACTGATGCTTCTGGGATATTTTAAAATGTCTATCCAGAGACTTTAAGTCTTCCCTTTGCTGTATACTTGAGAGAGGATTTCACTTCATGCTGCAGCTTCTCTTCAAGCAATAAACCATTTTTGCTTGATTCTTGGCACCTGTTAGCTGGTGGTTGGAGTATGTGTGTGTAGAGGTTGTGTTCTCTGCCCTGTTATAAACAGTAAGCTTTGTCCTAAAGATATATTTGCCCCTCCCCCAGGCATAGTGATTTGATGTTCTGTTCACCCAACTTCAATCAATTTTCAACAGGTAATTAAGGTGTTTATTACTCCTATTCTAGAAAAGCTTCTGTTTCATAAAAGGAATAAAAAACAATCCAGGTGGGCATTGTGCCTTTCCTATACTGAATATTTGTTTCTGTCCCAAAGGCCTGTAACACAAGGAATGATTTCTTAGGATGCTCATCCCTTTCTGGTTGGTTTGTAAGTTGCCATTGAGGTTCCTGGCTATGATGGGATGCAACTTCTCCTTATAAATATTTTTGTTAAACTCCTCATACAGGTGTCTGATGGAATCTGCCTAGATAAGTAAGCACTCACATCTAGTAGTTTATTTGAGGTACCTACATTTCCTTAGATTCTGTATTAGTTTACTTACTATGGTGCAGTGAATTACTTGCTATCACCCTTCTAGCCATAGTCTTTGTAATTCCCAACAAATGACAAAAGTGTGACTATGCAAATAGAGTGTTTAGATTCTAATGTAGGAATTGGTCAGTTTTGCCATCCTGTTGTGTATCAAATGAGCCATTTAAGAAGCAAGAAGGTGGATGTCAAGGGAGTAGTGCCAGTGGTATGTGCTTTAGACCCAGATATCTCTATGTGCTGAACCTCCTCAAGGCGGGAAATAGAGAGTTGTAACACCAGAGATGCAGCAGAGACTTGGTGGCATAGAGGTAGCAGCACCAAAAGCAGGAGACAGTTGTGGACTTTCTGGACCAAGAATTGAAAAAGCTGAGTATTTGGGGGCAGGAGGCTCGCTTGCAGAGTGGGTTGTCTCCTGACATTTATTAAGGGATTGGTGGGGAACTAGTTTTTGCTGAGCCATGTAGCTACGGGAGTGTTCTTGTTTTCAGGCTTTCAGCACAGTGGAGAGTCTTCGGACATTTATTGTAGTAGTTGTTGTTTTTAAGTGCCTTAGAGTCGATTCCAACCCACAGGGGCCCTGTATAGAGTTTTCAAAGAGCAGCTGGTGAACTTGAACCACCAACCTAACAGTTCAAATGACTTTGCAGTCTGACGCATGTGCCTACATCGCCATTTACAGGTGTTTTTTGTTTGTTTGTTTGTTTTCTTTCTTTCTGTAAAGGTTTTTATTTGTGAGGGAAGAGGGGCACAGTGGACAGGGTCCTGCTCAGTCCTTCTTGGCAGCCGCTTTCTTCATGGCAGCCAGGACGTTGCTGAGCTCCTCTTGTTTCCTCTTGGCGTGGATGTGTGCCTCCATCATTTTCTTGATGAACTTGAGTGCCCGCTTGTCCTTGGAGACCTTGAGCTGCTCCTTGGCCAGATGCTCATAAGGCGCCAAGCCACATACCTCCCGGATCATGTCCCGTGCTAACTTGGTGTGCTTGGTGAGGCGCCCTCGCAGCGGCTGTGCCTCGGCTTGCTCATGTTCTTGGTTACTTTGCGGACCTTGTTGAGGCCAGTGGCTACAGGGGAGTACACAGCCACGGCTGCTTTTCTTCAATGGCTACTGCAGCGGAAGGCAGCACTAAGGAGTTACGAAGAGCTCCAGTAGTGTAGTGGTTACAAGTTGGGCTGCTAACCTCAAGATCAGCAGTTTGAAACTACCAGCGGTTCCACACAAGAAAGATGAGGCTTTCTGCTCCCGTAAAGACTTGCAGCCTTGGAAACACTGTATAAGGTCGCAAACGACTCGGCAGCACTTAACAATAACAAACAAAGGAGATTTAGAAAATTGCCAGAGCAGGGCAGATGCCAAGGAGTCATGTGACTGAGAAGCCGAGGACCAGAGAGAGATGTACTTGATCAAATCATTGTATCTGGAACATTTTTGATCTTGTCAGCTTTGCTAATAAACCTCATAATTGTGAGTATTGTCTGTGAGTTCTGTGTGGGCATTGCAATGAGCTAATAAACCCAGTAGAAAGGTGGAGAGTTCCATGGGAGGGACAGTTGGTGTCAGGATTGGTAGACAAGATTGGCGTGTAGAGATATCTGACTTCCACCTTAGAAGAACTGGCCTTGGCTGATGTGCAATGTGATTCTTCTTCCCTGTTGTGAAGTTAGAGGTCAGCAGACTAGACCACCATGCCATTCTTATACTTATAGAACCAGTTATATGGGGTTCTATTGAAAAAAGTTGGTGAGCTCTGTTAGCATAGTGGTTACGAATTGGGCTGTGAACCTCAAGGTCAGCAGTTCGAAACCACCAGCTGCTCCGTGGGGGAAAGATGAGGCTTTCTGCTCCCTTAAAGATTTATGCCTCGGAAACCCTGTTCAGGGTCGCTATGGGCCGGAACCAACTCGACAGCACATAGCAACAACAATTGTAAAAAGTTGAGAGTTTGTAGACTGTCTGCTATTATTTTTGTGCAATGGTGGAAGTAGTGTACTTTACAGCTTTCTGAATCCTAAACAGTAGCACAATAGCAAAATTCCATTTTCAAAGTATTCTACTTTGAAAAAAGAAATCTCTTTAACATTTTAAAACATTCTTCACTTTGGCCATAACAATAATGTCTGTTGCGTGCTGATCATTAACCAGTGACAGAGGCTGTATTTACAAAATCATCTTTAATTATTTCCGCTACCCTGAGATTTAGGGTAACAATATAAAACAAGTTTATTATTATATATTGTTTTTTTACTATTAATTTTTATATTATATTTTCCTGTGATTATTTTGTCACTGTTGTAGAGTCTCTGCTCTTACTGAATAATCTTTTCTGGTAGACTGGAAATATAAATAATTATTTAACCAAAACTTAAAGATCTACCTCCTTGGGTTGGCCCCCATGAAAACAAATTTCCACATACTAAATAATCGATTATATTTTGCATGTGACATCAGCTAACATGTCAAAAGGAATGCAAGTCACTTTACATAGTTTTTTTTTTTTTTAACTGGTTCTCCTATGAAGCACTATTTCAGTCTTCAATTACTTTATACATTTATGCTTCTTAATTTTCTGATGAAAGCAATACAAAAATACACTAAATTGATTTTTTCATAACACAAAATTAATATCAAGTATCAAATAATAAAAGAAAACCTTTCTTAAAATTTTTAGTGTACAGTTATACAGTGAAAACTTGGACTAGTTGAATTGTAAAATATCTAATTTTTTTTCCTGTCAAACAGGAAACATTTTAAAGAAAATAAACTTATTTTTTCATGATACTATTTTGTACTTTGTTTAATTGAAATCCAAATGTGTGAGAATTTTATGAATAAGCACATTGATGATGGCCTGAGTTCTGAACAGTTCACTTCATTAATACTCAGTGGAGATGAATATCTACCAAACAAAAAATTTCTGTAGGATGGTAGTGGTGGTGGTGGTTATGTGCTGTGGAGTTGGTTCCAACTCATAGTTACCCTGTGCAGGGTTTCCAAGGCTGTAAATCTTTATAGGAGCAGAAAGCCTCATCTTTCTCCCACCGAACAGCTGGTGGTTTGGAACTGTTGACTTTGTGGTTTGAAGTCCTATTCGTAAGCACTACATAATTATTTTCAACTGACAAAGAAATTGGGAAATTTATTATATTTAGACATCTAAAAGTGCTTCAAGGTGTGACCTTCTGATGCATGCAAGTCAGTTCCAGCTCAACCACCTTGACAGGGTTCCCGAGGCTGGTGGATTCAGAAAGAGGCTGGTGGAACAGAAGGAGGCTAGTAGATTCAAATTGACCATCTTACCCAACACGTCACCCACTAGGCTACCAGAGCTTCTTCAAGGTATGACCTAGTTTTGTTTAGAACTATTTAAAAACGTTTTTAAATAAAGCAGTGTTTTCTAGTGCATTACTATGCCTATAGAGATTGGCTTGCTTCTTTAACTACTCTTCCTTCTTATTCTAGGATATTATCAACTTCATTTGTTTTTTCTTCCTGCTTTATTCCTCTTTGTCTGAGACCAGTTATGTCTTTCTGCTCATTGATAGCATCTGTTACAGGTTGAATTCCATAGAAGCAGATTCTTGAATTGAGTAGAGTCATTTATTAGGGAGTTCTCTTATAGCTAGCATTTATACAAAGGAAGGGAAATAAGTATGATTGAACAGGAGAAATTTGAATGTGATGCAGTCTCAACAAAGGCCTCAACAAATCCCATGGAGGGATTTAATGTTTGATGGCTCTTCAGAGGTGCTGTGAGTTGGAGTGAGGAAGTGGAATTTTATTCTTCTGTAACACTTAGTCAGTGACAGCACCTCCCTTCGAGAGAGTATGATCTTTGATGAGAAACTTTTTAACTACTTTCTGAAGTGGGTTGACAACTAGAATCTCTGCCTGAAGCATTCTCAGCAGGTGAAATTATATATTCTTCATTCTGAAAGGAAATAAAGCATCCACAATAATCCATCCCTTATATTGTTCACGATCATATCTTTGTATAATATCTAGGAAAAATCTTGCAAGCTTCTGGGGTCTTTAATGCTGAGAGAATAGTGAAAAACAAAAACAAAACTCCACTCATGTTAAAACAGATGTTCTCTGAGACACAACAGATAATCATTGTCTTTTCCATTTCTTTTCCTTTTGAGATTTATTCACTTAAACTAGTAGGTTTATTATCCTTGCTGTGGTCTCCATGATCTTCCATGTGCAATTGTGTGCTATCAAGTTAACTCTGATTCATAGCAACCCTAAATGGCAACGTAGAACTTAGCCATAGGATTTCCTAAGCTGTAATCTTTATGTGGCAACAATTGTGAGGATGGTCCAGGATCAGGCAGTGTTTTGTTCTGTGTGCAGTGTCGCTGCAAGTTGGTATCAACTAGATGGCACCTAACAACAATAGTCTTTATGGAGGCAGATAGCCAGGTCTTTTCTTTCACATTGTCATTGTTTGGTTCAAACTTTGTGTCTTTTGGTAAGGGGCCAAGTACTTAACCATTGAATCAACATTGTTCTTCCTATGGCTACTACAATTCTGATTACCCTGAAAATTCATGGACTACGACAAAGTGCCCAACTAGATTACTTTGTCGTTGTTA
>NW_006408606.1:4186069-4186606 GCF_000296735.1 Chrysochloris asiatica | reverse complement strand
CTTATTCCTCTCCCATTGTTTAACTTCATTATTAACTGTGATTTTGATAAATTGCCTATTCTAATATGGTAACTTCTCTTCTGTATCCCTGATCCTCTGGAATAAGGAGTCCAAAGGGACCCAGCAGAATCTTATCTTTAAGTCCAATGGGGTTTTTAATATGCCCCTTGATTAAAGCATTCCCCCCTCTGAGAACCAGTATATCTAAACCTTCAAAGTCCAGAGTAGTAGGAAGGAAAGCACAAATTTTTCAAGAATGATAGCATCAGAGTGACTCTTCTTCCAATTCCTTGAATCCAGGATCTAAGTATTCCATCGACTGAAGATGCAACATCCTATAAAAGTTGCTGATTTGGAGTTTGCACTGCATCCTGGAGAATGGCACCTAATTTTCTAAATTACCCTTTCTAAACCACTGCTTTAGCTGTGCGTCCACCATATTTTTCCATCACTGTGTGAGTATTGTCATGAGTTTTTAGGTAGTGTAATCTTTGATCAGAAGAATCCAAATACAATGAGTTCAAGATCATGGCTTAC
>NW_006408606.1:4183584-4185359 GCF_000296735.1 Chrysochloris asiatica | reverse complement strand
AAGCAACCAAGTCCCTTCAGGACAAAACCAACCTCTAAGACTGAAACTCAAAGGGAACACATGAACAGGCATGTAAGTTTGCTGATGTCCACATTGATCTATTGGTGAGTGGAAGAGGGGGAAAGGAAGCAATGAAGAAATGGGCTGAGCCCAACCAAGTTCCATAGACTCCCATTGACCTGGAGATGAGAGAGAGAAGAAGGGCTGGTTGATGCGAAATGTGATGAGATCTGGGGACAACTGAGCACATGGACAAGGACATAGTCATAGACAGCTAAAGCTGAAAGTGAAACATCCAGCTGATATGAAGTGAGGGGAGATGAACAAGAACACCCAAACTTACAGATAGTACCCATTTGACCTAGCCTCAATGGCTTGATAAACAGAACTTGACTAGAGGAAGATAAAACAAACAAACAAACAAACAAAAAACAATTTTTGATAAAGGAAACAAGGGTAAATTGCTACAATTTGATGAACTTGACCTATACTCATGGAGGTAGTAACTCTACATACCAAGAGAGAGGAAAGGAGTTTTCACATTATGTTTCAATGCTATCTCCTCTTCAAATATCAATGCTTATCCCCTCTGCACACAGGGTAGATTCAGAAGGGAAACTTAGATAGATATTAGCTACCTAAAATGAGGAGGGGGGGCGATGGAGGCATGAAGTGACTGGCTTACAAAGTTTCAAGAGGGAGTTTAGTTTAAGAGTGTGTGGGGAAGAAAGAGTTCCCACTGAATCTTTTCCATCTTTTCTAGATGGGTGTAATTAAAAGAGATGGTGATAAGAGTCTTATGATTCAATAGTGAGTAATAGTTATCATGACTAATTTCGACTGCCACAATTATAAAGGTAGAAGTTTTGTAACAAAACCAAGGGAATAGTTAATTTTACAGTCCAGAAAAGAAAGGCCCTAGGACCATCAAGGGAGAAGAGCACAAGCAGAATGTAGGACTTTATCCAAAGAAGGAGCAATGCCAAAGATGGAGGCAGAGATGTGGACTTGGAGAGAGGGAGCAGCTGAGGACTATAGATTAATGGGAAGAGAGGGACTAAAAGTTGGCGGTCAGGAAGCAGACTTGCAGAAGGTGCCCTTTAGTGGTTTAAATTATTTTATATGCCTGAGTGTTTTTTGTTTGTTTGTTTAGTTATGTTTTTAAAGGGAGTTAAGGTGAATAGAGAGAAATACTGTTATCTGATGGTACATGGAGGGTATTATAATCATTGTAATGAAACAAGGTATATGATTTGTTGAATATAAAACTGATGATCTGCGCTGCAAACTTGCACTCAATTCACAATATAAACTTAAATAAATAAATCACTACCACTTCCTATGTGGAAGAGGTACAATGCAGAAAAATTGTAACCTCAATGGTATGTATCAGATTAGGGTCCATCCTTGGTCTCAATGACTGACTTATTGAACATTCATAAATGGCAGCACTTTGTCTAACACTGTAAATGGGAACTGATGCTATTGAGCTCTATATAAACTCCAGCCCTTCCACTACAGCAATTTCACTCATGTTCCATTGTTTTAGCACATGGATAGCTAGTTTCAGAGTAACTGTTGTTAGCCTGCATGCTACTTTTGTCTACTTGGTTATTTAAAATAAAAAACAAAAATTAAAATCTTTCAAGAAACTGAGGTGGTTCTGGAGGCACTCACGCATCTATGACAAGTAATTTGGAAGACAACTATCTGGCTGACTGATGGTAAGAGATCCTTATGTGTGCCCATTCCAAAGAGAGGTGAACCAACGGAAT
>NW_006408606.1:4181090-4181709 GCF_000296735.1 Chrysochloris asiatica | reverse complement strand
ACTTTCAAGTGCAGCTTTCATCCATAGCCAGCTTGCACCCACATCTTATCCACCCATTAATAGAGATTGGGTTCTACTTCCTCTGTCATAAATTTCCTAGTACTGTTATAAGAAAATACTACACATTGGGAGGCTTATAAGAACAGAATTGTTCTGCTTCATAGTTGTAGACATTGAGTAAAATATCAGAGTGCCAACTGTATTAGTTCCTTCTGAAGTTTTGAGCAAGAACATGTTTCATGCCTCTGCTACGTTCTTTTTGATGGCTGGCTATCTGGAGTTTCTGAGCTTGTACTTTCAATTTCCACATCTGTCATCATATATCTGTGTCTCTCTGCTTCCTCCTCACCACTTTTATAAGAATATTATTCATACTGGTTTCATATAACCCTCTCCATAATAAGACTTCATATTTTTTTAACTGATAACATTTTAAAGGACCCTATATCCAAACAAATTCACATTCACCGACACTGGAGTTATGAGTTTGTCTTAGGATTCTCTAGAATAGCATAACCAGTGGGAATATATGTATATGAGGCAGCTTCAAAAAACTTGTGGAAAAACTCCATGATCTTTTAATTCCATTTTTCCAAGAACTTTCTAAATATATATATAT
>NW_006408606.1:4177045-4178675 GCF_000296735.1 Chrysochloris asiatica | reverse complement strand
TACATGAGTTAAATTTTACTGGTATCTGCATTTTACAGCAGCAATCAAGATATCCAATGATGTATTGCATTAGGGAAATCTGCTGTAAAAGACCTCTTGTAAGTGTTAGCGAGCACTACAAAGAAAGCATGGAGGACTGAAATGCACCTGTCACAAATCATGGTATTTTCAATCGCCTCCTATGCGTGTGAAAGTTAAGCAATGAATAAGGAAGACTGGAGAAGAATCAATGCTCTTGAATTATGATGTTGGTGAAGAATATTGTAAGTACCATGGATTGCTAGAACAATAAAACTGTCTTGGAAAAAGTACAACCAGAATGTTCCTTAAAAGCCAGGTTGGTCAGACTTCATCTGTCATACTTTCAACATGTTGTTCAGAGGAGCCAGTTCCTGAGGACATCATTCTTGGTCAAGTGGAGGGTCAGCAAAAAAGACAAATACCTCATAGGAAATGGATTGACACAGTGGCAGCAACAATAAATTCAAATATAACTACTATTAGAATGGCACAAGACTGGGTAGTGTTTCATTCTCTTTTTCATAGTGTTGCTATGAGTTGAAATTGACTTGACAGCACCTTATAACACCAACAACATGTTAAAGGCAAGGAAAAGGAAATGAAGGTCTAGAGAGGTTCTGAAAATTGCAGAAGACTGTAAATTTTTTAGTGTCTACCATTCCTTATAATTTCAAAGTTCTAGTCATAATGTGTTTTGTGCTTGATAAATACGTGATTGAGTTGTATGTGGATCTACATTCAACTTGATAACCAGGAAATATTTAACTGCAAAAATACTTGTCTCCAAATGATTAGTTCATTCATCTTTATAATTCAATTAATTCAGGTTATTTTATTCCAGTAATCTTACAATAAAAAGCAATGGTGATACTGTGGGCTAGGTGTTAGACTGCTAACCCAAAACTCAGCAGTTCAAACCCATCAGCTACTACAAGGGAGAAAGATGAGGCCATTTTATCCTGTAAAGATTTACAGTCTCAAAAGTCCTATATAGGATTGCTATTAATTGAAATCAAATAAATGACAGCAGGTAATCTTACAATAAGCTAAATAATATAGAAAATATCTTCATGTCTAGGGATTACTGTGCTATTTAAAAATTCCATAGTTCAATAAATAACAGCATATTTCATACTTTTGACTTCATGAAGAAGTATTCATAATCTCTGAAGTTCAGAATTATAATGGAAAGAACAGAGACATTTGACTCAAATTCTTCATTTCTATTTTAAAAAAAGAGGGGAAGTATTTAGAAATAATATCCCATGAAGTTATTGCATAGATTAAACAATTTTAAATCATATAACATTCACATGATCATAGCTATAGGAAAGTATGTGAATTCATATATATATATAAATATGTTGTTCTTGTTGTTGTCAGGTGCCATCAAGTCGGAACCAACTCATAGCGACCCATGCATAGTAGAACGAAACAATGTCCGATCCTGAGTCAACCTCACTACCGCTGCCAAACTTGAGTCCATCAATGATGCCACCTGGCCTATCCATCTGGTTAGAGGTCTTCCTCTTTTTCTCTGACCCTCCACCTTACCCAGCATGACATCCTTCTCCAACGATTGTTTCCTCCGGACAATATGCCCAAAGTA
>NW_006408606.1:4170309-4175870 GCF_000296735.1 Chrysochloris asiatica | reverse complement strand
ATAGATAGATAGATAGATAGATAGATAGATAGATAGATAGATAGATAGATATAGGTGTATATATATTATTCTTGTTGTTAAGTGCCATTGAGTCATTTTCAACTCATAGCAATCCTGTATAAGGTTTTCGAGGAATCTGAACCACCAACCTTGTGGTTCAAACTGGCGTTGCCGTCCAGTGCATTATCCTGCAGTGCCACACCAGCCAGATGCCAGAATATGTATATATATTATGTATATAAAATTTTCTCTAGCAATATTTTTGATTTAAATTGATGGCAGAACATATCATCATGAAAGTCCTAAGAAGTTCATTTTGGGGTAAGCAGGTTTAACTTCAGTTGCTTTGTTATAGATACTCCAACACTTTTCCTCAGAATGGCATCTAGATTTAAGGGTGGGGAGCACTTTCAGTGATCACAGTATTGATAAATGATTCTGATTCTCAGTTGGCTACCATGCTTTCAGAAATGCTTTAAGGTGTATAATGTCTGGTTTCGTTACTGGCTTCTCTCTGAGCTGACATCTCCTATACAAGATCCACAGGACTTTCTGCTGATACCTTCTGTTTTTCTACCATGAGACCTCTGGATCTGTAAACTTCAATTAACTTCTACACCCTCTGGAACTTGGGGTAAAGTTTTACTTTTTTCCTATAAACTGCATTGGCTAAAAGGCAGCTAGGGATACTGCCTCCGTCCTTCTCTGTCTCTAACACTCCAGGTAGCCTTTTTTGTCCTACAGCCCAGGAGACTTCTTCAAAGCTATTGCCCCCATGTAAGCAGGCACACAATCTTTTCTGCTTTCAAATCTACAAACTTGTCTAGTGGTTTATCATCTTCCCTTTTGGAGTAATAATTTGTACAGTCTGCTTCTTAACAGTCCCACAGTATCATATTTTTGTTAATTATTCTTCTTCCCAGTGGTCTCATTCCTCTCTAATTTGGAAGTATTTAAAAAAAAATCTTTATATGTATGTGGGAAGGCACACAGATAAGGGAGTGATGAACTAATTCTTTTTGTTGTTATTGTTGTTGTTAGGTGCCACTGAGTCAGTTCTGAGCTATAGCAACTCTATGTATAACAGAAGAAAACACTGCCCAGTCTTGTTGTATCCTCACAGTTGTTATATTTGAACCTGGTGTTGTAGCCACTGTGTCAATCCATCACATTGAGAATCTTTCTCTTTTTCCCTGACCCTCTACTTTATCAAACAAGTTATCCTTCTCCAGGGACTGTGCCTTTCTGATTTTTCTTAAATACTTTATCCTCTTTAATTTATTTCTTATTTTATTGGGCCCATTTTTTTGGGGGGGGGAAACCATAATTTGCTTCTTTAAGTCTTTGGGTCTTCCAACCTATGAAGGAGAATGTTAGCTTAAAACATGGAATAAGGTATTCTTTTACATGTTGTTGTTAAGTGCCGTCGAGTGGGTTCCGACCGATAGTGACCCCGTATAGGGTTTCTGAGGTGTACTTGGTGACTTTGAACTTCAGACCTTGAGATTCAAACTGACTTTGTAATCTAGCACATGAATCCTCAGAGTGCCATCAGGACTCTTTTATATAATGTATATCAGATATTCAGTTTTGATAGTTAAGATTTCTAGAGCCTAGTTGCATCCCTCTTAGTGGAAGTCCTGAGTAAGGTTATGCCTGAGTACGGCTAGGCCTGCCACTTGTTTTTGCTGTGTTTGTACACCATGAAGTTGATTCTGACTGCTAATGACCCTTTGTGACAGAGTTCTTAGGTTATATTCTTCGTTGGAGCAGATAGATCATCAGATATTGTTTCCTGACAAATTTTTGGTGAGTTTGAACTGCTGCCTTTTATGTTCCTAGCTGAGAGCTTAACTGTTGTAACACCAAGAGTTCCTTTAGATCTCATTTGCTCTATAAACTAAAGAATTTGGTCTAGATGATTCTGAAATTCTTTCCAGTATTAAAATTTGGTTTCTCTGTGATGATAGATGTAAGTTTACTCAGTCTTCTGAAAGGTCATTTTCTATAGGCAGTTTAATATGAGCAGAAATCAGATACCCTAAATTCCTCCTGAGTTTTAATAACTGACTGTAGATTTTTACCAATGCTCTTTTTCTTTGACTGTTAGAATTACAAATGATTATATTTTTATATAACTTTCAAGGCAATTCTGCTGCCCTCAAAAATTTTGATGACCTATCATTTAAGAAAAAAAAAATACATTATCAATGCAGAAAGCTCTAAGAGATTTTCTCCCTGAGAAAGGCCAGATAAATAAAATTATACGTGGTCAATAATTCCAAAATCAACCCTAGAGAAGTCATATTTCAAAATAATACCTTATTCAGTTACTTGTTTTGGATATCTTGGAGACTAGCCCTGCTTTTGTTGACAGTTACTGAGAATGTTGACATTCCAGAAGCAGCACCCATCAATTTGGGGCTAAGTGTTTGGAGTATGGGTAGTGTAGAATATTGTAACTCACCCTCTGCAGAGTCTGCTAAACTGGTTTTACCTGATTCTAATTCTTATGAGGTTTTGAAGGGAAAGCCCAAGTGTCAGCCCTGAGCAAAATGCTAGGGTTGAATTATAAAGCCTTCAAAAACATACAAAATTATAATTAGTGATGATGAGTGAAATTTTAAATGGTTGAAGGCTCACTTCATATAAGCATGTTGAAACCTGACTTGATTTATGCCATTTCTCTTGAATATAGCCAGAAAATATTACAATGTCAAATTTCTGATGTCAAGTCTATGATTGCCGTTTGTTGTCCAAATAGTTGGCAAAATTTCAATAAGAGATCTGCCTGTGTCTGAAAGTTCTCTTTAGAAATACAATTCAAAATCTCAGCGAGCCTGTGAGCTGTGTTCTCTGGAGAGAAAAAACAAAGTAAAAATTGAACAATTTTTTATTCTGGACAGAAGCTGATGCTTCTGTCCAGAACTTATTTACCTCTCTCCAACCCCCTATCATCTCGTCCCTCTTTTCTTTGCGTGACTAAATCTCACTCAACCTTCAAGATTCAGCTGAAAGTTGTTTCTGGCAGGTGATGGCATTTCCAGACAGTGTTTGTTGTTTTTTCACATTGTGTTTTCATAACATTTTTATACCCATTTTGTAATATGTATCACATTATGTTGTAATATATCTTTTTCTTCTTCACTAGACTAGAAATTTATCAAAGATAAGGCCATGTCATTTCCTGCCTCTCCCATAGTATGTTGCACACAGTAAACACTCAAAGTGATGATTGAATGAACAACTTCTATCATAGATATAGTGTGCATGACTGGTCAAAGACTAATTTTGTAGAAAATGGGTAGATTCATTCTAGTTAGTACTTTTTAGTTATAGTATTTTCCTGCACAGAATCTTAGGGCTGGAAATGAAGGAGAAACAAGCAGTGGCTTATGGCCCTTCAGATTTTATTCAGTTTAAACATGTTCTGGGGAAAAAAATCCAAATGCACAATCTGGAGCTTGGCATAAACCACAACAAAGTAACAGCATAAAATAAAAGTCCTACACTAAATCTATAAAAATCTGTTCAACTGTTAGGAAAGAACTTTAAAGATGGACCAATTTATTTTTTCTCACACTACTTGACTGTAGAATCCATGAAGTAGATCAGGAACCACCCATGGAACTTTGATGATCAATGAATGGATATCTGGATCCCTACCTGCATTTACAGAGTCCTGATGTGGCATTGGGAGTTTATGCGATGGACTGCAAAGTCAGTTTGAGCCACAAGGTTGGTGGTTCAAGCTCACCAGCTGCTCCTAGGAAGCCCTATACAGGGTCTCTGTGGATTTGAACTGACTCAGCAGCACTCAACAACAACAAAACTTACATTTATAACAAAATGGGTCTATTTTCATCAGTGTGTTTGAATGTTAGCTCAGATCAACCACCTCTCATTCAAAACCTAGGTAAAGCTCCAAGTCAAATGATCCCATTAAGGTAAAAACTGTCAAATAGTTTCCCAACTTCTCAGTACCTCCTCCAACTCATAGCACTTGGGTATTTAGATGCTGTTTCTTGACCTTAGGGTTTCACTGATTTCCACATTCAAAAGCAATATGGAAAAACAATTGAATCCAGAAGCTAAGGATTTGCGACTGTTAAGTTTTCTGCTCACCTTTCCTCTTTCCCAGGTTTTCCTAGAAAACTAAGTTCTCCCTTGTTTATGAAGAGCAGCATCCCTTTCAACTGATTTCTTGGCTACAACCAACCCATAAACCTTTGGAAAATACAGAGAGCTGCAGAGACCATCCAAGTGTGTTATTTAGCTTATTTCCCAACAAAGCACTTCTTTTTGTAAAGACAAATCTAGCATCAAATCCCAAGGCAATGATATTTTCTTTGCTTATTATGTTAGTTTTCAATTGGGTTTCATATTGGGATTCAGTATATGATTTCATTTGAAGAAGTTTCCTGGCTTTTGCCTTAACAGTTTGGATGGCAGAACATAGTATCAGCTATACTGGCTTTGCAAAGTCAATAAAATATGTTATTCCTGACATCATTATGTTGTAGATATTCATATTTTCCATGAAAGACTCTACACAAAATAAATAGGGATTTAATCCACAAATGGGAATAGCACATGGGAATTCTGTTCTACAAAGATTACTTATATATTCCATTTGAATTACATTCCCAACTATCACCTACCTAAGTGTACTAATATAAAAATCCACTCCAAAATATCTCTAGTTTTATACTTTCATTAGTACAAATCCTTAGAATTCTGCAATGTCTTTTTTTTATGCTCACAAAAAATTCTGTTCACACAATGTGACCAAGGCAAAGGAAAACATTGAGGAGTACTTAAGAATAAAGGAAAATTTATGGAAATGTAATGATATATAAAATCCTACAACAGCAGTAATAATTAACAATAATTTGTGAGTAGCTATATAGGTAAATATGTATGCTCAGTAAGTGAGGGAGTTCTTATTAGAGAATACCCACAGATATGTAAGTACAGTATAGTGGTAGATCATTCTACACACATCTTTATACATGCTACATATACGCATAACAGATAATATGTATATTATAGGTAATATGTATAATAGTGAATATAGAGGTCACAGTTATAGAGCTACTTAGACATGGACTGAACTACTGGATACGAAGGCTATGAATCATAGCCTCAAAAACCTCAGAGGACATCTATGTCAATTGGCAAAACACAATTCATAAAGATAATGTTCTACATCTTAGCCTGGTGAATAGTGTCTGGGGCCTTAAAAGCTTGTGAGTGGCTATTTAAGAAGCAACTATTGGTTTCTCTTCCCTCAGAAGTATAGGAGAACAAAGCAAAAACAAACAGGGAAGGAATTAGTCCAAATGACTAATGGCCCACATGAACAACAACCACCTTTCATCTTGTTGTTGTTGTTGTTAAGTGCTGTCGAGTATGATCTGACTCATAGCAACCCTGTGTAAGGATTTCAGGGAGTGGCTGGTGAGTTTAAACCACAGGCCTTGTGGTTCAAATAGACCTTTCAGTCCAGTGCTTATCCTATAGTGCCTGACCAGTGACCACTACTGACAATTCTGACCATG
>NW_006408606.1:4167415-4170164 GCF_000296735.1 Chrysochloris asiatica | reverse complement strand
AGATTGGACTATAAAGCAAACAGTAACACCATGAAGCATGTACTCCTCAGAACAAGCGACTGTCCAAGAACAACAGGACAACATTTGTCTAAAACTAAAGATGAAAAGACAAGGAGAAGCAGGAAAATCAGAAATAAAGGAAATGGAGAATCCAGAGAAAAAATAGGGAGAGTGTTGACATATTGTAAGAATTACAACCAATACCATGTAGCAATTTGTCAGTGAAGTATTGATTGGGAAAAAGATTTTGCTACGTAAATTTTCACCTAAAACACACATATGAGAAAAATCAGTCAATCACTAAATAAGGGAAAAACCCCAATTCAACCAAATTAAAAATAAAATGTCTGATCAAACTCTTCAATTCCTTAAGGAAGAAAACCCTTTGGAGGTACTTAAAAGTAGGTGGTCACTTCTTAGCCCCCATGAAATCATTACTTTGCCAGACATCCTTCAGGACTTTCCCAAAGGATACAGTAATTTTTTTTCCTTTTGGCTGAGTTTGGCTTAAAAATTTACAGTGATTTCTGGTTGAACAATATCATTACTACCATTGATTTCAAGCACAAGTAAAATATTGCTGAAAATAATTCAAAATAGTTTGTAGGGCAACTAATTATTTATTATGGCTTTTCTAGGAAAATTTCCCCATTCTATTATATTTTGTAAAACCTATGCTCTATACCTGTGAAAAGGGAGCTCTGGTAGGATAGTGGTTATGAGTCTGGCTGCTAATCTCATGGTCAGCAGTTCAAAACTACCAGCAGTTCTATGGGAGAAAGATAAGGCTTTCTGCTTCCAAAAAGATTTACAGCCTAGGAAACCCTATACAGGGTTGCTATGAGTTGAACTCAACTCCATGACACATAACAACCACCATGCCTGTGAGAGCCAAAATATGACCTTGAACATATTTCACCTGAATTTAGAGAACATTTCAAGAACAAATTTGATGAGTTAGTGGGGTAACATCAAGAACATCATAAAGGAAGAAAGTAAAAAGCTATTGAAAAGGAAAGAAAGAAAGAACAGACCAATATGGATTATCAGAAGAGACTCTGAAACTTGATTTTCAGAGTAGAGATGATAATGCAAATAGAAGAAATGATGAGGTAAAAGAGTGAACAGAAATTTCAAAGGGCAGCTGAAGAAGACAAAGTCAAATATTTCAATGAAACTTGTAGAAAACTGGAGTTAGAAAAACCTAAAGAGAATAATATGCTCAGTATTTATCAAGCTGAAAGAATTGAGGAAATAATTCAAGTCTTGATTTGAAATACTGAAGGATTCTATGGGCAAAATATTGAATGATACAGAAAGCATCAAAGAATATGGAAGGAATACACAGTCAGTGTACCAAAAAGAATGTTCAACCATTTTAAGAGGTATCATATGATCAAGAACTGATGGTACTGAAGGAAGAAGTCCAAGGTACATTGAAGGCATTGGCAAAGAACAAGGCACCAGGAATTGATTGAATACAAGTTTAATGTTTTTCAACAAACTGAGGCAACACTGGAGATGCTCACTCATGTATGCCAAGAGATTTGGAAGACAGCTACCTGACCAATTGATTGGAAGAGATCCACATTTGTGCTCATTCCAAAGAAAGGTGACCCAACAGGATGTGAAAATCATCAGACACTATCATTTCATGCAAGTAAAATTTTGCTAAAGATAATTTTTACATGGCTGCAACAGTACAGTGACAGGAAAATACCAGATGTTCAAGTTGGATTCAGAGGAGGGCATGAAACAAGGGATCTCATTGCTGATGTTAGATGGATCTTGGTCAAAAGCAGAAAATACCAGAAATGTGTTTAGCTGTGCTTTATTGACTATGTAAAGGCTGTGTGGAATAAGAATATGTAGATCATGTCAAGCTATGAACTACATTGCGGAGAAAGAGTGTTCTGGAACATTTAATTGTGCTCATGAGGAGCCTCTACATATACTGAGAGTTGGCCATTTAAGCAGAACAAAGGGCACTTAATTGTTTTAATTCAGGAAAGGTATAAACCAGGGTGGTATTCTTACACAATATTTTGAACAAATAATCTGAGAAGCTGGGTTATATGAAGAAAAACAGGACATTACTAACAATTTTTGATATGTAGATGATTCAACATTGCTTGCTGAAAATGAAGAAGACTTAAAATAGTTATTGGTTAAGATCACAGCCTTTAGAATGAGTTTAATCTCACTATAAAGAAAAAATATCCTCACCACTGGACCAATAAATAACATTATGATAAATGGTGAAATGTTTGAAGCTGTTAAAATTTTCAGTTTGCTTGGATCCACCATGAACATGCATGGAAGTAGCATCAAGTAATAAAATAACATATTGCATTAGGCAACCTGGATTCAGAAGAGGATATGAAACAAGGGATATCATCACTGACATCAAACGGATCTTGGCTGAATGCAGAGAATACCAGAAAGATTTTTACTTGTGTTTTGTTGCCTATGTATGACAAATTGTGGACAAGATTTGTTATGAATGAGAATTCTGAAATACTTAACTGAACTCAAGCAGAACCTGTATATAGACCAAGAGTTATATATTTTTTTAACGAAACAAGGGGATATTGCATGGTTTAAAAAATAAGAATAGTGTGTGCCATGGTAGTATCCTTCTATCATACTTCATCAATCTTTATGCTGAGCAAATAACCTCAGAGACTGGATTATATAATTTGAAAATGGCATAAATATTGGGGAAAGGCTCATTTACAATCTGCAATAA
>NW_006408606.1:4159355-4164725 GCF_000296735.1 Chrysochloris asiatica | reverse complement strand
ACTCCTTCTTCCTAGTCTGTCTTAGTCTGGAAGCTCATCTAAAACCTGTCTGTCATGAATGACCCTGCTGGTATTTAAAATACCTGTGGCATAGCTTACAGAATCTCAGCAACTCAAAAGCTACCACAGTACTACAAATTGACAGAGAAGTGGTGGGAGTATTGATTATAGATCTAAGCAATATAATGTCTTTGACAACTTCAATCTTTCTGACTGCCTCTTGGTCTATGTACAGATTCCTTATAAGCAGAATAAAGTGCTCTGGAATACTCATTCTTTACAATGTTATCCACAGTTTGTTATTCATATCATCAAATGCCTTTGCATAGTCAAGGAAGCACTAATAAACATCTTTCTGGTATTCTATGCTTTCAGCCAAGTTGTATCTCATGTCAACAATGATATCCTTTTTTTCAAGTCCTCTTCTGGATCCAGCTTGAATTTCTGGCAGTTCCATGACAATGTACTGCTGCAATATGTTTTTAAATTACATTTAACAAAAATTTAATTGCATATAATATTTAACATATTGTTGGATGATCTCTTCATTCCTTAGGGTCATTGTTCTTTGAATGGGCACAAATATAGATGTCTTCAAATTGATTGACCAGGTAGCTTTTATCCAAATTTCTTGGCATAGATGACTAAGCACCTCCAGTGCTGCATTAGTTTGTTGAAAGATTTCAATTTGTATTCCATCCATCCCAAGAGCCTTGTTTTTCACCAATGTCTCCAGTGAAGCTTGGTCCTCTTCCATCAGTACCATCAGTTCTTGAGTACATGCTACATGGTACCTCTTGGCATGGTTTAACATTTGTCTGTTTGTTGTTGTTATTGTTGTTGTTTTTAAATACAATTTTGTGTTTTCCTTCCATCTTCTTTTGATGTTTCTATCGTCATTCAATATTTTGCCCATAGAATCCTTCAATATTGTCAATTGAGGCTTGACGTTGTTGTTGTTTTGTGCCGTGGAGTCGGTTCCGACTCATAGCGATCCTGTACAGGGTTTCCGAGGCTGTAAATCTTAACGGGAGCAGAAAGCCTCATCTTTCTCCCGCGGAGTAGCTGGTAGTTTCGAACTGTTGACCTTGCGGTTCGCAGCCTGAAGATTTTCTTTAATTCTTTCAGGCTGGGAAATGCTGAACGTGTTTTTCTCTTTTGGTTTTCTAATTTTCTAATATTTAACTTTGTTCTCTTGAATTGACCTTCAAAATTTTTTGCTCAGTTCTTTTACTTCCATACTTCTTCTAATTACTTTAGTTTATCTATGCTCAAGAGCAAATTTCAAAATCTATTCTGATATACAATTTGGTCTTTTCATTTTGCCTGATTTTTAAATGACCTTTTGTTTTCTTTTTGTCTGATGATCTTAGTGTGAATCCAAAGCTCTCCTGGTTTGGTCATTAGTGTCTAATGTGTAATTTTTTTCTTGAGATAGTCTCTAAATTCAGGTGGGATATATTCAATGCCATATTTTTGCTCTGTGGATTTTTTTTTTTTAAGCTTCAGCCTGAACTTGCATATGAGCAATTGATGTTCTTTTTCTCAGTCTGTCCTTGGATTTGTTTTTGGCTAATGATATTGAGCTTCCACCCTCTCTTCCCATAGATGTAGTTGGTTTGTTTCCTATGTAGTCAATCTAGTGAGATCCATGTATGTAATCACCTTTTATGTTGTTTTAAAAGGTATTTGCAATGTATAAGTCATTGGTCTTGGCAAAATTCTATTATGTGATCATCAGCATCATTTCTATTTCCATGCCCATATTTTCAAACTCCTGGTCCTTCCCTTTTGTTTCCAATCTTTGCATTCCAATCACCAGTAATTATCATACATCTTGACTGCATGTTTTATCAATTTCAGATTGAAGTTGTTGTTGTTATGTGCCGTGGAGTCGGTTCTAACTCATAGCGACCCTGTACAGGGTTTCCGAAGAAGTTGGTAGAATTCATTAGCACTGGCTTTAGTGGTTGGTGCATAAATTTGAATAATAGTGTAATTAACTGGTCTATCTTGTAGGTGTATTAATATTATCATATCACAGACAGTATTATACTTTAAGATAGATGTTTTTGTTGTTCCAGACATAGTATACCATATGATTGTTGGATTCAAAATGGCCAATATCAGTCTGTGTCAGTTCACTATTGCCTAGGATCCTGATCTTTGTGTCCTCCTCTTCATTTTTGACACTTTCCTATTTTCATAGATTCAAACTTTGTACATGCCATGTTCTGATTATTAATAGATGTTTGTAGCTGTTTCTCCTCATTTTGATTTGTGCCCCATCAGCAAATGAAGGTCCTGAAAGCTTTACTCTAGGCATGTCATTATGGTCGACTCTGCTTTGAGGAGGCTGTTCTTCTCCAGTGGTATTTTGAGTGATTTCCAACCCGAGGAACTCATCTTCCAGGACTATAGTTGATAGTGTTCCACTGCTACTCATAAGGTTTCCAGAGCCTAACTAATCAAGACAGTCTGCATCTCCTTCTTCACAGTCTGTCTTTACCTGTAAGCTTTGCTGATATCTGATGATGACCTTGCTGATATTTAAAATACCATTGGCATGGCAACATGCAAGCCACCACAGTATGACAAATGACAGATAAGTGGTGAAGAATAAACATTAAGCAACACATATCTATAGTTTATTTTGGAAGAATGTCTATCAAAGGCCTGATGAGAAAAAAACAGATATTTGTAACTCTCAGTGTCCTAGATATTGAACTGATGATTTTGCCTGTGCTCTATGAAGCACACGGAGCAAAATTTTCTTCTTATTTTTATACTATGCATACAAAATCATGATTTAATAAAATAATATAGGCTCATTTATTATAAAATATCAAGCAAAAAGATAAATATCAAACTATTTCAAATAGTAGAAGAAAACAATTGCAAAAGGAAGGTCTACTTCTCTCCATTCCACCTTTTTCCAAGTTAGATGATTTTAAAATTCGTTCTTTTCCAGTGTTAATACTTAGTGTGAAGAAGTTGGCTTATGGTCCAATACCACACTACCTGCCAGGTCAAAATCTTCTGTTTTTCTCCTTAGTTCAGTTTTTTGTTGCTATTACAATGTCATTAATTTGTAGTCACTTCTTATATGATTGTTTTTTGTGAAGGAATTTTTTCTTTTTCCTCTCTGATCATTTTTAAAAAAATGGTTTTATTAATTCTAGGAAAGGGTAATTCTATGATACGGTGAACTTAGCTAGTTACACCAAAACCTGTGTTTGGTTTAAAAAACTAAAATGGGAAAGGGGTGTTGGTCTGGTAGAGTGCTTTAGAGTTGGTTCTAACTCTTCTCCAAGGATAGAGTTTCATATGGAATGAGTTTAGAGAAGTAAATAAAAAAAGTTACAATTTGCTTCTTCCAAAACTAATCTGGAAAAGCACAGAATTAATAAAAAAAAATTTGAACTCTTGTCAGTTTGAGAAGTCATATCAGAGTTTAGTTAATACTTGCAATGTATTAATAAATATATACTTTCTCATGTTACTGTCTATGGGATATAGCGGGCTGGTGGATGTTGTGAGGTGCTGTCCAGATCTCTCTTCAGTGAAGGATCTGCTGAACCAGTTACTAGGAGTTCTATCAGCTGGTGCCTTTAGCTTTGAACCCCTTTTGGAATTGCCTTTGCCATAGACAACCACCAAGGTCACTCCCTTTACTGGGCAAAAACATCCAATGACTAACATCAATGGGTGTATAAAGGCTTGGCCATTTCCATCCAACTGAGAACTCTGAAAGACCACTCTGGCGTCAGAATTCCCCAGGGATCAACAGAGGTGTTGATCTTAAAGTTAATTAAGTGCCATCAAGCCAATTACAACTCATAACAATCCTGTATAGGGTTTCCAAAGAGCAGCTGGTAGCTCTGAACTGCCAACTTTACTGTAAACTGTTCAGTGCTATCCTACAGTGCCACACTAGGACTCCCTAATAAGCGTCTTGCATACTAAACCTCATCTCAGAATCTACTTTCTAGAAACCCAATCTGTGACAGTGGACTTTGCAGGTTGTCTCATCAGCACTTGTTTCATACCTATTCCACTATATTTCATTTTGTGGGATTAACTCAATACACTGAACTAAGGGAGTCCTCTATCTAAGCCTGTTAAAGTATTTCTATCTAATTTACCAAAGTCAAGGTTCTGATAATCCAGGACTAACAAATCATAACATTACAATTGTCTGATTACTGGGATTGATTCAGGGACAGTCCACTTCGAATGAATCTCAGAACTTCAGTAATTACAGGGATTAATGCTGCTCCTCCCTAGATATGAATCATATGGCCCCAAATGACACTAGTATCCATGATCCAACTCTGGCAGAAATCAACTTGAAAATAAACCTCACAAAATATAGAAGAACTAAAGGATATGTGAGAAAATAATTCAGGCCATAATGGAACTGTTCCTGAATTCTGTCCTTACAACTGGGGACAGATGTTTCATCGTAATAATCTTTTGCTCCAAAATAACAACACTTCTAAAATAGCAAAGGTCCTGTATACTCTTTAATTTAAGGGTGATTTTTCAGTGTGAAAATTTAACTTCACCCTGAATTGATTTAGGAAATAAACCACAAATAGTTTTCAGGATTATGCTTTTTGTTGTTGTTAAGTGCCATCGAGTCAGTTCCTACTCATAGCAACCCTGTATGGGGTTTCTGAGGAGCTGTTGGTGAGCTTGGCCCACTGACCTTGCGGTTCAAACCGACTTTGCAGTCTAGCACATTAACCTGTAGTGCCGTATCAGGAGTCCTAGGAGAATGCTTGCTGCCCTAATGTTTAAAAATCAGTTGAACCTACATAGAGAAGCATAAACATTTTGGGGTAATAATATGATAAGGAAGTTGGCCGTACACACCTATATGTGTTTGTTGCAATTTCATTGCTTTTAGCTTGAATACATTAGATATGTATGGTGATTATTTTACTGTTTCTAAGTGCTGTTGAGTTGATTCCAACTCATAGAGACCCTGTATAAGGTTTCCAAGAAGCAGTTGGTGAGTTCTAACCCACAACCTTGTGGTTCAAACTTACCTTGTGGTCCAAGTGTTTTATCCCACAGTGCCACATCAGGACTTCTGGTGTGTAAGATAATGGGGAAAAAAATGTTTTTATTTCTCTTTTGTCCATTAAAATGAATAGATGAATATGAAAAGAAGAGTTTAACACACAAAAGGATAGGTTATTGTAATCCTTATGTAATTCAAGGACACTAAGACAATGAAGTATCATCTTCATTTAATATTGAACTTAAATGAAAATATATTTCTGAATTTTTAATCTAAGAAATGTGGAATATAGATATAAACCTAAGATCTTGGTCAACTTGTGGGTGCATCACACAATATTG
>NW_006408606.1:4135058-4157590 GCF_000296735.1 Chrysochloris asiatica | reverse complement strand
CGGGAGAAAGATGAGGCTTTCTACTCCAGTAAAGATTTACACACTTGGAAACCCTGTACAGGGTCGCTATGGGCCGGAACCGACTCGACGGCACTTAACAGCAACAGCAACAACATCTTCCTTATTATTCTCAACTTTGTCCTTAGGAAACTGCTGCCCTTTGAATTTTGAATGACTGACCATTCCATGGTGAGCACACCTTATTAGTGTTGTTGTCCCCTACCATATAAACCTATTTATTGCTTGACTGAAAATTGTGCCTCGAGAGTGAATTCTTTTCCAGACCTGAAAGGTGGCCAAGGACCATAGTCTCAGGTTCCTTCTGTCTCTTTCTGACCAGTTAATCCTGTCTTAAAAAAAAAAAAAAAATTGTGTTTTGTTCCACATTTTCCCTCAGTCTACATGCAACCCACTAATGTGATCCCTTTCAAGGCAGTTAGCAGGGGTAATCAGGCTTTGTGTATCTCTTCTCTCATATCTTTAAGATTTACTATATGATATCTCTTTACTACTTAAATTCACTCAACGGTTTTTACCACTTTTTAAATAAATTCCAAAGTTAAAAACCCTGCATTCAAACTCCTTCCAAATGCATTGCCAAAGTAACCTTCTAAACTTATCTTCTTTTCCAGATCTTCTGCTCCTGACAGTTATTTACTTGCTGTTCTCCAAATCGCTCAGTCTCATCTCATCTTCATGCCTTTCTTTAGTTGTTCTCGCTGCCTAGGATACCTTCACTTGGCAAAATGGTTGTTTTAGTTATCGAGTTCTGCTGTATCAGAAATACTGCAAGTGGTGGCTTAAAAAACAGGAATTTAGTTTCTTATAGTTCAGCAGGCTAGAAGTTTGAATTCAAGAAGTGGCTGTAGGGACAGGTCCTTCCTTGCCTCTTTTGGCTTCTTAAAAAAAGAAGAAAAAAAAGCCATTGCCATCTAGTCAATTCTAATTCAGAGTCACCAGTGGGGTAACTAGGGGGAAGCAAGGGGTATGGACAACACTGAATGACACTCTCAGAGGGAATGGCACCATATTGATTGTCTATACAATTTCTGTGCAGTATTTCAGCAGAAACTTTATATATATTGTTGTTGGTAAATGCTGTTGAGTCTATTCCAACCCACTGAGACCCTGTACAGAGTTTCTGAGGAGCAGCTGAGGAGCTTAAACTACCGACCTTGCAGTTCAAATGGCTTTGCAGTCTGGTGCATTAACCCACAGCGCCTATATAAATATTCCTGTAGTTAGTTAAACAAACAAAAAACTCTGTTTTGGTAAGCCCAATTTACATGTGTCAATATACCTACAAAGCTAAAACTCTACCTTAATTTATTTTTAACCCTTAGAATGCACACTAATCACACTATCAGTATTACCCACTAATAGTGACACTTAAAATCATTTGGTTTTGTTTGTATGCACCACAAGCATATGTTTTCATTGCACTAATATTTTTATAGTCCCTGCTTTTGTTAAATTTCTTGATGGAGTAGCTACAATATTGTGAAAATTATTATTTGCTACCCTATGTCAGTAACTTCTTTGGGAATGAAATAATAATTAAAGAAAAAGAAGAAGAAAAATTTAAAAGGCTTCCACTCTAATAATGTTGGTGACACCAAAGCTAGTGATCCCACTGATAGTAATGATCTTACAGAACAGAATAGCACTGTCCCACAGGGCTCCCAAGAATGTAAATCTTTGTAGAAGCAGACTGCTACATTTTTCTCCTATGGAGAAGCTTGTTGTTGTTGTTGTTGTTAGGTGCCATCAAGTTGGTTCTCACTCACAAACCCTGCATAGGGTTTCAAAGAGCAGCTTGTGGGTTTGGACTGCCAACCTTGCGATAAGCAGGCCTTTGCTGATCCTACAATGCCACACCAGAAGTCTGGTGGATTTGAAATACTGATCTTTTGGTGATCCGCTGAGCTTTTTAACACTTAACACCAGACCTCCATTTCACTTGTTGTTGCTAAGTGCCATTGAGTCAGCTCCACTCATAGTATGTATAAACCCTGTATAGGGTTTCTAAGGAGCAGCTGGTGGGCTTGAACCGCCAACTTTGTGGTTAGCAGTCCAGTGTGTATACTACAACACCACACCAGGACACCTCCATTTTACCGTGTTGTTGTTGTTGTTGTTAAGTGTTATCAAGTCAGTTCCAATCCATAATGACTCTGAATAGAGTTTCTGAGAAGCAACTGGTGAGTCTGAACTGCAGTTCAAACCAATCTTGTGGTTGAGTGCTTATCTTACAGCCATACCATTTCACCTAATAGCCAGCAACCCTTGGAGTTACTGGGCTTTGGGATTCATCTGCTTCTATTATCAGATGGAGTCCTGGTGTGACGCTGTGGGTTCACCTTACCAGATAATTACCAGATAATATCTTTCTTTCCACTAGTCAGGCTTTTTTGTGACTCAGAAGTGATTAGGATTAGGACATCTTATAGTGATTTGGTCTCATTAACATAACAGAGAAAGTCATATCTACAAACACAATTACATCTACAGATATAAATGTTAGGATTCAAATACTTATTTTGTTGTTGTTGTTGTTAATTGCCATCAAGTCGGTTCCGACCCATAGCGACCCTGGATAGCTTTCCGAGGAGCGGTTGGTGAGCTTGAACTGCCAACCTTGCAGTTCAAATGGCTTTGCAGTTTGGCACATTAACCCACAGAGCCACACCAGGACTTATTTTGAGGGGGATACAAATCCTGGTGTCTATAGGAGAAAGATAGGACTTTCTGCTCACCTCAACATTTATAGCCTCAGAAACCCTGTTGTTTTTAAGTGCTATGGAGTCAGTTATGACTCATAACAATCCTGATGGAGTTTCCAAGGATTTGAACTACTGACTTTGTGGTTAACAGTCCAGTGCTTTTCTTACAATGCTATACCAGGACCCCCAGAAACCCTGTATTGTTGTCGTTAAGTGCTGTCAAGACGATTCTGACCCATAGCGACCCTGTATAGGGTTTCTGAGGAGGGGCTGGTGAAGTGAGCTTGAACTGCCAATCTTGCAATTCAAACCTACTTTGCTATCCAGTGCATTAGCCACAGCGCCACACCAGAACTCCTGGAAACCCTATGCAAGGTCACAATAAGTCACAATTGACTAGACAGTACTTCACAGCAACAAGAACAAATTAAATTCATAGCTAGGGTCTTCTGCAACCTTCCAGCCAGAGCACATTTGTCTTCCTCCTGCAAATATCTATAGTGTATTTGGCTGGGTAAAAGAAACATCATCTTACTACCTACTCCAGAATTTATCACAGAAGATAACTATTTTTGCATAGAAAACCATCTAAAAACAAGCACATTTTTGTAACATCATTGGGGAAAAAGATGAGACCATAAAAATTATAGAAGTAGACCAAGGGATTTTTTTTTTTTTTTAAGTAGGAAGGAGGTTAAAATCAGGGGTAGGGATGATATGAGGCAGAAAATAAATGGATGTACAATATAGCAGTTTTACTTTGCATATCTGCCAGTACATCTGCTAATCTATTTAAACAGTATTTCTGTGATGTTCTAAACTCTAAAATCTTCAGTCAATTCCTGCATGTACAAACAACTTTTTGAATGATTTTGTCTTTTCTTTTGAAATGGAAGAAATTGTATACGGTCTTTGTTGTTGTTTTTAAGTGCCATTGAGTTTGTTCCAACTTATAGGGACCCTGTATAGGGTTTACATGGAGCGGCTGGTGGATCTGAACCACTGACCTTGTGTTAGCAGTCCAGTGCTTATCGTATAGGGTCTAAATTTATTTAAATGACAGTAAGTAGATCAATTAAGAGTGTCTGGATTTAAGGCAGAAAATAAAATTTCAGAGAGAGCAGGAAATAGATGGCTAAAGAAATTTTCTTCCTTTAGGAGCTAAAAAAATTGTTAAGATGACATGGATTTACCACAATGCACAGTCTTACTTTGATCCATCATCTTGGTTTTCCCAGGAATGAGAACTTTCAATGTTAAAACTGGGAAAGTTTCAGGCTAACTGAGATGAGAAAGTCATCTTGGTAAAGGATAGTTTTGGTTATTAGGTGTTGTCGAGTAGGTTCTGACTCATAGACTTTAGAAATCTGTGTCGGATTTCTAAAGAGCGGCTGGTGAATTTGAACTACTGTCCTTATGGTTCAAATCGACCTTGTGGTCCAGTGCTTATTCTACAGTGTCACATGTAAACGATAGAAAGAGACTAACTGACATCTGTGTGTCACAGATTCTATCTCTGCCATACATATGGCAGGTGGTGGTAGTTATATACCATGGAGTTGGTTCCGACTCATAGTGACCTGCATAGGGTTTCTGAGGCTGTAAATCTTTTTGGGATTAGATCATCTCATCTCTCTCCCTTGGAACAGCTGGTAGTTTACAACTGCTGACCTTGAGGTTATCAGCCCAACTTGTAACCACTATGCTACCAGAGCTCCTTATACATATGGCACAACCATTAAAAACCATTGCCAATGAGTTACTTTCCATTCATTCAGAGTAGAACTGTCCTATAGGCTTCTAAGGCTGAAAATCTTTTCAGAATCAGATTACCAGATCTTTTACCTGTGAGACAGCTGGTGGATTCAAACTCCTGACCCTTTGGTTAGCAGTGAGTTCTTAACCACTATGCTATATATGGCACCTAACACAAAAAACGTGGTGAATTGTTTGTTAGCACTCTCTTTATAATGGAGTCCTTATGTGGTGCTGTGGGTTAATGTGTTGGACAGCAAAGTCTGTTTGCACCGCAAGGTTGGTGGTTCAAGTTCACTAGTTGTTCCTCAGAAACCCTATACAGGGTTGCTATGGGTCGAAACAGACTCAACGGCACTTAACAGCAACAACTCTCTCTATAATATTTTGGATGAAATATAATTGCATTTTTTTTAAAGACACACCTGATCTTATATTAATCTGTCCTGACAAATAATTGCTAAAGTGGTGTTATTCTTAATTGCCCCAATAATCACTCCATTCTTTTTGGCATTCTTCATTTGAAGCTATTTTTAGGTCACTGGTTCTTAACTAGAAAAAATTTTGTTCCCATCTGCCACAGGACATTTGTTAATGTCTGAGGCATTTATGATTGTCACAACTCACATGGAGAATACTATTAGCATCTGATTGGTAGAGGACAGGGATGCTGGTAAATATTCTACAATACACAAAACAGCCCCTTACAACTAAACATTATGTAGACCAAAATGTCAATGGTTCTGAGATTGTGGAATTCTGAAGCATATTCTTCAATGTTGGTAAGTGCTGACTTGCATGAGAATTTGACATTTGAAACTAATCAAAATTAATCAGGGACCAGGTGGCATTGTGAGTGCTTGCTGTATAACGCACTTGCTAATAGCATAGTGGTTACGAATAGGGCTGCTAGCTGCATGGTCAGCAGTTCGAAACTACCAGCTGTTCTGTGGGAGAAAGATGAAGCTTTCTGCTCCTGTAAAGATTTACAGCCTCGGAAACCCTGCACCAGGGTTGCTATGAGTCAGAACTGACTCTACGGCACATAACAACAAGAACAACAAACACAGAGTAATGATACTTTAAAAATGTCAAAAAGGAAAATGCATAAATAAGATACATTTCTTTATGGACCAAAAATAAAATAGAAGCACAAAGATGTAGCCTGGGTCTATTGGAGTCTGGTTCTGAAAGCAAACAGAGGCAGCCAGAGTTCAAACTCTAAAAGTAAACTAGAGTCAAAATTATTCATGCCTGGCAGTCCACCAGAGCCAGGCTTAGTTCCTGAATTCAGTGGTTGATGTAAGACTCCGTGAAGAAGGAGTAAAAATGTTCTTTTTGTCGCTTTGAGGTATAGCTTTTATAAGGATCAGTATTAATCAGAATTGCCTAGGTTATGTTATTGAATAAGCAGCTCCAGTATCTACTGGTTTAAAACAATGAAAGCATATTCCTTGATCCGCTATATAGCCATCTCATATGATAAGAAGTCTGTGTTCTTTGAAGTGTGTGCTCATTTTAGACTTAGCATGAAGAAGACATTACCACCCTAGTTTGTGCTGAAATCTAGAGTGTGTTGTGTTGGCAACTGTGTGTTCTACTCTGGAATGAAGCATGCTTTAGACTAAAGTCAGTGGTCAGTGTTGGACACATGACCTTAGAAGTCCATGTTTATCATATTCTTTGAAAGAGGGTGAACTGCATGCACTAATGAATGCTATAAGCTTCTTTTCTAAAATTTTAAGTAAAAGTGTAAAGGTAAGAACCAAATAAGCTAAGCTACCTGCTTGGTCAATGATGGCATCTGTGATGACTCCAATTTTAATAGTTCAGAGCTTTCAATATGAGATATGGTCATAATCTTAAGGCTTTTGATAGGTCAAGAGGAAGCAATCTGTATGTCATTACACTGAAAAGTAAGAGTGACGATAAAAGAAGTATCTCCCACATAAAATCAATCTGCAATCCACAAGCTCAAGGAACATGAGAAAATCTAGCACCATTTTCTTCAGGGAAAGTGGTAGAATTGTACCATTTTGTTCCTTTATAGTTAGTGATGGAATATAAGGAGAATTGATATGTGTTACTTTCAGGATAAACGAATAGAATAATCCTCTTTTTTGTTTTCCCAATAAAGACATGTGCATTACAAATAGGATCACCTATGAGACCCTTGTGTCTGAATGAGGATAATGGAGAGTACATTCCTCCATAGATCTAAGACTATGGTAGCTTAAGTGAGCTATACACCTATATTGTTTTAATCATTGATATGTTGTGTAATTTGCCAAGCAAAACTTATACTATCCTGTTTAACAGAGTTAGTATTCAATAAATATTTACTGAATGCTTATGACATATTAAACTGGACATTTAAAAGGGGGTACACTATGAATCAGTAAGGATTTTAATAGAGGATGCTCCAGACTGTATGAATAGTATAGGTATAGTACTAGCATCACATATTGACATATTAGTTCAAATGATATATCTTGCTTGAATACAGAAATGAAGAACAGCTGGAAAGAAAAGTTCATAGAAGAAGCAATAATATATAAATTATGATAGGTAAGGAAATATCAGTTAATAAAGTACTTTTGGTTCCATTTTGAAGAACTAGAATCATGCCCATATGATAATAATATAGGCTCTTCAAGATGTGTATAGCATGTTGAACATTATTACATTATTTTTATGATTAATTTAGAATGATTTAGAATGTATACACTATTATAATAAATTAAATATGTGAGCACTATAGTCGTAATATAATTGAGTACATAGACAGTATTCTTATGAATTAAATGTTAAATAGAAAGCGTATGCTGGTATTGATAGTAGGAATGGTCTAAGAATAAATCTGAGAATGATTCAATAAAGGAAGTATTAGCAGGATATTTTACTTAGTATATATAGGCATGTTCAGAGGGGAGCAAGTTAAATAAATAAATCAAAATCAGAATCTAAGCCATACACCTAGAAGATGAATACAGTCAGTGGTAAGTTTGTAGGAGAGGATGACATAACCAATTATACATTTTAGCAGGGAAGGGGCACCCATTGGGATATCTTGCACACAGTTATAATTATTTAGCTTATATGGGAGGTTAGGATGACAGATGTAGATTTACTTTTTAACATTCCATGTATTTCATCAACTTGATTCATACTAGACAGAAAATAAAGGTTTCAATGAGTCATTGATGTTACAGTCACAAAAGTAAGACCTATGCCAAGTCTGTAACCATTTTCTTAGATTTATCATTGATAGGATTTAGACTGTTTCATATAAAAAATGGTTATCATGTAGGTCAAGGACAGAAGAGATTGCCAAAATACATAGAGATTTTGAAATACAACTTTAGAACTGTTCCTTTTACCTAGTTTTAAGGAACTTAATGTTCAGCTACAGAACTGACCTTAGACTAGCCTGAAGAATAAATAAGAACTTACTTTGGGAAATATTCATTTTCATATGGTGTCCTTTAATGGTTGAGTTACATGTGTGTCTTGTGAAGTCTAGTCATTGCAGTCACTACTTTAAAATCTTTTCTTTTATGAACTCAACTCATTATAATTATGAGGATCCAGAAATAGCATGTACGTAAGTAAATCTATATTTGAATTCATAAATGTTAAATAGATTAATATTTTCTTCTTCAGTCATGACATTTTATCGTCTAGAAGTTCAAGAAAGACTGCTAACTTTAATTATAGTATTCAGTACAATACAGTGCAGTGCTAAGATGCTTCATGCATGCAAATAATTAAGAAGCAAGGATCTAATTCTCACTTACTTTGTTATGCCAGAAAATGAACTGGATCCAGAAACAGAGGACTGTAGGACCACCTAAGGAGAAGAAAACAAGCGGAATGTGGGACCTTATCCAGAGAGGCATAGACACCATCCAGAGATGGAGGCAGAGATGTGGACATGGAGAGAGGGAGCAACTGAGGACTCTAGATTCATGGGAAGAGAGGGACTGAAAGCCGGCAGCCAGGAGGCAGACTAGCACAATGTGTCCTTTGGTGGCACATTTTAGCAAGAGCTAAAATGAATAAAGAGAAATACTGTTAACTGATGGTACTTGGAGGGGATCATAATCATTGTAATGAAACAAGGTGTATGATTTGTTGATTGTAAAACTGATGATTTGCCCTGTAAACTTTGACTCAGTTCACAACAAAACCTTAAAAAAAATATATGAACTGGCATTATGCAGTTAATATACAATAACCAATGCTCAATACCTTTTTACTATTTTTTGTAATATTTTTATTTAATCAGAACATATAGCTATTTTCAAATTAAGCTTCAGAAATCTTGATAAAGCCAGCTGACAATAAAATTTGAGCTGATATTTAAAGTTTAGTAAGGGTGCTCATGGTTTCATTAATTCTTTTTTTTCTTTTGGACAAAAACGTTTTACTGACAAAATTACAATTGTTGTTAAGTGCTGTTGAGTTGTCTCTGACTCTCAGCACTTCTGTAGAGGTTTTCCAAGAAGGGACTGGTAGGTTTGAACCATCAACCTTGCAGTTAATAGTCCAGTGCTTATCCTACAGCATTATGCAATTACAATTGTTGTTGTTAAGTGTTGTAGTCAAGTCATTTCTGATTCATGGTGATTGTGGTGATGTGCCGTGGAGTGGGTTCTGACTTATAGAGACTCTACATAGGATTTCCGAAGCTGTAAGTCTTTATGGGGAGCAGAAAGCTTCATCTTTTTCCAGTGGAACATCAGGCAGTTTCGAACTGCTGACCTTGAGGTTAGCAGGCCGACTCGTAACCACTATGCTAGCAGAGTTCCTTTTTCTGACGCATGTTGTTGTTGTTGTAAAGTGCCTTAGAGTCGCTTCTGACCCATAGCGACCCTGAACAAAGTTTCTGAGGCTGTAAATCTTTATGGGAGTACAAAGCCTTATCTTTCTCCCGCGGAGCTGACGCATAGGCACCCAATATAGGGTTTCTGAAGAGTGGCTGTTGGGTTTGAATTGCCAATCTTACAGTCAGCAATCTAAGGCTTATACTATACCATACAATTAGCAAAGATAAAACCCTTATAAAATGTAAATTCTAAAAAAATAATAAATTCTGCATGATTCAGGTATTTAAGATTTCCAATGCAAACATTTTGCTTAATCTTACATATATTAACTTAAATATTCTTAATGACCTGAAATGTTTTTCTGCGTAATTGATACAATCTCCAAGCAATGTAAACTTCTTGAAGGATATTTTTATTTTTCTAAAATCATTTACTCCTCAGTAAACTTAAAATAATGATGCATCCATATAAACAAGATTCTCCTCTTAGAAAATCCTCTAATACTTCTCTTATTTTCATATAGTCTAGGCATCTTTTTCAGGACTTTTAAAAATTAGGAAACAAGTGCTTAAGCTGTGTCTGAAAACAGATGCACTAAAAACTGATGGCCAATTTCTCATCCTATGTGGGAGAATTCTTTGTGTGTGACATATAGTGAGAACCTGGCCAAATGATCTCAACACAACATCAGTGGAACATTTTAACTCCAGGAAGCACATATTTCCAAAGGGAGATCCTGAGCACTGTGAAATTTGTTTTCTCTTCTTCTTGGGGCAAAGAAAACATTTTCCTTGTTCTTACTCTTTTTTCTTTAACATTTTCTAAAGCTGAAAAGAAACATGCATGCTTTCTTAGTAGTATAATCTTTCTGTTAGCTGAGACAATCTTAACCTCTACAATACTGGCCTAAGTCCACAGAAGACAATATTGATTTTTATTTTTCAGCATATTCATTATACAATATATCTATATACATTTTATTTAGTGAAGGAAGAAGCTTAAAGAATTTTACGCCAAGATTTAATACTGTGAAAGGCAAGAATGTTGGCTGAATGCTAATGAAGTTCTCCATTTTAAATTGTAAAAGTACTGTGGAACATTGTCAAAACAGGTTAGAAATACTTCTGTTGCTGAGCTAAGAAACTTGAGTTGTTGTTGTTAAATGCAGCCGGATACTTGGGTAGTATTCTTATCAATGGAGAAGAGATTGAAGTTGTCAAGGACTTCATTCTTCTTGGATCAACTATCAACACTCACAAAAGCAGCAGTCAAGAGATCAAATGACGTATTGCATTAAGCAAATCTGCTGCACAAGACCTTTTTAAAGTGTTGAAGAGCAAAGATGTCAGCTTGAAGACTAAGGTGTGCCTGACCCAAGCCATGGTGTTTTCAGTAACCTTATATGCCTGTGAAAGCTGGACAGTGAATAAGGAAGACCGTAGAAGAATTGATGCTTTTGAGTTATGGTGTTGGAGGAGAATATTGAAAGTGCCATGGGCTGCCAAAAGAACCAATAAATCTATTTTGGAAGAAGTACAGCCAAAGTGTTCCTCAGAGGCCAAGATGGCCAAACTTTGTCTCTCATACTTTGGACACATTGTCAGGAGAGACCAGTCACTGGTGAAGGATATCATGTTTGGTAAGGTGGAGGGTCAGAGGAAAAGAGGAAGATCCCCAATGATATGGATTGGCCAAGTAGCAGCATCAGTGGACTCAAGGGTGGCAATGGTAGTAAGGTTGGCCCAGGATTTGGCAGTAATTCATTCTGCTGTGCATAGGGTCGCTACGGATTGGTACCGACTCGATGGCACCTAACAACAACAACACTTGGGTAGTAAGATGAAGTGTTCTCTCTACTTTCAGTTTTTGTGAAGATAGGATTGGAGCCCTACATGTGGCGCTGTGGGATAAAGTGCTGGACTGCAAAGTTGGTTTGAACAGGAAGGAAGAGCTAGTTGCTACTCAGAAACGTTATACAGGGTCGCTATGGTTTTGAACCAACTCAAAGGCATGTAACAACAAATACTTCCAGTTTTTTGCTATAGATTTCCAGTATTCAAGTTTTGTTGAATGTAGAAGGATAATTAGTTTTAAACCAGAATTTACCAATTATATAACCTTTACATAGCACTTGTTTTAGTATTTTTAACTGATAACAACCCTTTGTGAATGGTATTCTTATTATCTTCATTTAGAGTGGAGGAAACAGCTCTAAAGAACACTTAAGAAAGTTGTTTATGTTATAAAGTTCCAGTGTCCTCTGTTGCCCTTAACTTTATTCTGACTCATGGCCACCCCATTTGTGTCAGAATAGAACTGTGCTCAGTAGAGTTCTCATTGGCTACTTTTTTGTTTTTTTAAGCTTTTTATTATTAATTGAATGAAGGTTTATAGACAAGATCATCAGTTTTGCATTTAAAAAACAAACAAAAACCATACAATTTGTTTCATCTCAATGATTGCAATCCATCCCCTCCATGCAACAATATTCATCCTGCTTCTTCCCATCCCATTGCTTGCCAACTTTGTTTTCAGGTAAATGTTGCCCTTTTGATTTTGAATGAGTATACTTCACTAGTGTTATTGTTCCCCTACTGCTTGGTCTGGAAAGGAACTCACCCTTGTATTCAAATTATCAGCCAAGCAGTAGATATGTATTATAGGGACTGTAATATGAAGAGACCAAAAGTTGCACCTTATGTGGTCATGCACGTGCTCTTCATATATCCCAGATGCTACTTACCAAAGTAGGATGCAGACTACTGTCTTTGTTGACAATGTTATGCCAATTGGCCATGGTGTCCCCTGAACCTATGGTCCTATACGCTCAGGCCCACCAATTCATTGCCTTAAGATGTCTGATAATGCCTATGAAATTTGTATCCCTTTGGCCCCTTTATGTTCCATCACATTCATAGGTGTGTTTGAAACCTAGGTAAATACCTTATATATTGTGGTCTGAAAAGATGCTTTGTAGTATTTTGATATTTGTAAATTTATGGAGATGTGTTTTGTGGCCTTAAACATAGTCTCTTCTGGAGATGTTCCATGTACACTGGAAAAGAACATGTATTGTGCTGTTGTTGGGTTGGATGCTCTGTGCACATTTATGAGGTCCAATTGGCTGATTGTGTTGTTTAGTTCTTCTGTGTTTTTGTCAAGTTTCTTTCTGGTTGTTCTATCTATTTTTGAAAGGAATGCATTAAAATTGCCCATGATTATTGTAGATTCATCAATTTCTTTCTTCAAAACTTTTAGAGTTTGCTTTATATATTTTGAAGACCTTTTATTGGGAGCATAGATATCTATTATGGTTATATCATCTTGTTCAATTGTCCCTTTAATCATGAGATAATGTCTATCTTTATCTATTATGCTGATTTTTGCCTTAAAGTTTATTTTATCAGAGATTAGTACTGCCACTCTTATTAGTATTTTATTGCAATCAGCTTGGTACATTTTGTTCCATCCTTTGGTTTTTAATCTGTTTTTGTCTCTGTGTGTAAGATGTGTCTCTTGCATACAGCATACTGAAGGATCTTGTTTGCTTATCCATTCTACAATCCTCCATCTATTAACTGGTGCATTTAATATGTTTACATTCAGAGTAATTATCTGTACTGATGGAATAATTGCTGCCATTATATTAGTTTTTTGTGGTGCTGCTTTCTTTGTTCTATATGTCTTCCTTTGCTGCGTTCATCCTTTTTGTGTTCTTTCTTGTGAGTTTCCTCATAGCTTTAATATTTCTATTTTCTTCTTGGATTTTCATTTTCTTGGCATTTTGTGTAGTGTTAATTTTCTTTGAGGTTACCTTATATTCCATTAGCTTTTCCCTCCATTTAGTGCAGTTTATTTTTTCCTGTAATCTACCTGATCTTCTCACCATCTGGATCTCTGTTCTGACGTGTTTACCTTCATTGTGTGTTTTGGTTCCAGGTATCATAGTCTTAACACATGTATCTCTTGCATCCTTACTAAAAAAAATATGACTCTTAGCATTTCTTTATTCCATGCTATCGGAAATCATGCTATACATGAAACCATTGTCTGAACTGTTTGAGAATATATCTGAATTGTTTTCATCTGATTCAAATGAAAGTTAATGAGAATTAGTTATCTCATGGAAATTACTTCATGTAGAAAGTGAATGGCATCTAGAATATTCTGCAGGTATAATTTCAATGGGCTAATTTTATCAAAGTTTATATAATATTGTTCAATATATAAGATTTGTCATTTCTTCAAAAAGCAAACCCCCATTTTCCTTAATCAATTAAAAAAATTTAAATAGGACTAGAAGGAGGAAATTCTTTTAGTTCCCTTTGGAATTAAACCAAAGAAAGGGAATAAGATATATATGCTAACTTCTGAAACTTGTTTCCTGGAATATTTAAAATATATACATTTCAGAATATTAAAAATTAACTGTAGACTACAACTGTGCCTACTGATAAGGCAAATATGGTTCTCAAATATTTATGATGAAAATTGAAATCATTATTCTGAAGCAAATGCTTAGACATCACCTCTGTTACTCATTAACAGCTATGTTTGTGAGGGAGAGAAGATAGGAAGATGGGATATAAGTACAAGTCCTCAGGAAAGGAAACCATATATCACATGTTTCTCAATTAAGTGTATCCATTTTCTAGGGCTACCTGTAACAAAAATACCACAAAGTGGGTGGCTTTAATATCAGAAATTTAAAGTTCTGGAGGTTAGAAGTTCAAATCAGTGTACTAGCTGCAATGATTCCTTCTGATAGTTCTAAGGAAGAAATTGTTCTATTCCTCTACCTTAGCTTCTTATGGGTTCTGGCACTCTTTGGCATTTCTTGGCTTTCAGTTGTGTCTACCTTTATATCACATGGTTGCCCCCCCCCTTTTTTTTTTGTCTCTCTGTGTTCTTTCTTTTTTGTAAGCATAGCACTCAGATTGGATTGGAACACAGCCTATTCTAATCACATCATCTAAGATCCTGTTTCCAAACAAGGTCACATTCACTGGTATATGGGAATCTTACTTCAACATATTTTTAGGGCACAATTCAATCTGTAACAGAAAACAATTATTCTTCTGGTACAAGGTTTCTCATCACAACTTTTTGGGGTGCTATAAAAGCAACTGCTGACAGAACTTAAAGTTCTAAAATTAGAGAAAGCTGGAGAACTTGAGGACCACACAAAGTGAAAGAGAATAGTGATTCCTGTGGTTATAAATATTTAGTTACAGTCCTTTTGCAAAGAGAATTAGAAGAAACCACTTGAAGAACACCCATCTCTAAGAACAGAATTAATAAAATCTGTCATTAATATCTTGTTGTTGTTGTTAGGTATGATCAAGTCAGTTTCCATTCAGAGTAACCCTATGTACAATAGAGTGAAACACTGCCCAATTCTGTGCCACCCTCACAATTGTTGCTATGCTTAATCCCATTGTTATTAATTTACAAATGTGGGAAACTTGTGAAACAAGCAAAAGAAGAATCTTGATCAGACAGAAACCATACACTTAAAAACAACATCTAGGAGTGTGTGGGTGCTTACTTCCACACATGCATATGCATGTATATATGTTTTAGTTTTAACTTACAGAAGAGGAAATCAGAAACTAGAACTCCAGAACATATCTGAAAGTTTTAAAATATTTTCTTATTTCATTTGTTGTTGTTAAGTGCTGTGGAGACAGAGCTAGTTCATAGCACCTTTTATAGGATTTCTGAGTAGGGATTGGTAAGTTTGAACCACTAAACTTGTAGCTAGCATTCCAGTGCTTATGCTATAGTGTCACACCAGGACTTTATGCAACTCTCTTAATGATGTAGAATCATTCTTAATATGTTTGTTGCTCGGGGGTTTAGAATTATGCAGATAGGCTATTCAAAAGGAATAACAGGTAAGAATTGTATAAAGGGACTATTTATAAAGTGTTGCCAGTACTAGGGAAAATATGCACTGAAAGGTCAAGTACCTTTGTGCTGAACGAGTTTGGGTAAAATGTTATAAGCACCCTGAAGAGCAAGAGTTGTAGAAGAATGGTTGACTAGGAGAAAATATAGGATAAAGCACTGCTGTAGATTACTGCGCCAGACTGCAAAGCTGTTTGAACTGCAAAGTCGGTGGTTCAAGCTCACCAGAAGCTCCTTGGAAACCCTGCACAGGGTCACTAGGGGTCAGAACTGACTCGACGGCACTTAACAACAACAACAACAACAACAACTGCACTGCTAACTACCAGGTTGGTGGTTCAAACCTACCAGCCATGCCTTGGAACCATAAAAGGGGTTGCTCTGAGTTGGAAATGACTCGACTCAGCAGCACTTAACAATAATAGCTGGCCTATTGAGAGGAAGTCAGTTGGCACCAAACAAAACCAGATCAGGAAATAAATATCTAACAGTTTTCTCCTCTTCTAATCACTGGTCTTCAAATCACAAGGTGGACAGTTCAAACCCACTGATTGTTTCTCAGAAACCCTATACAGGGTCCCCCTCCCCAGTACTCAAACTATCCTGTGTCTAATCCCTGCCCTGTGTTCCACCTTCCCCTCCCTTCCCTCACCCACCCCCAATATCCCAGCAATCAACAAAGAATCCCTCCCACCCCCCTTTAGTCTTTTACAGTAGTGATCCTATGCAGTATTTTTCTTTTTGAGACTGACTAATTTCACTCAACATAATGCCCTCAAGGTTCATCCATATTATGAGGTGGCTTGCAGCTTCCTTGTTGTTCTTCTTCAAGGTAGCATAGTATTCCATTGTGTCTATGTACCACTATTTGTTTATCCATTCTTCAGTTGATGGGCACTTTGGCTGCCTCCATCTTTTTGCTATTGTAAACAGTGCTGCTATGAACATTGGTGTGCATATATCCTCTCGGGTTGTGGCTCGTTTGTCTTGTGGGTAAATAGCAAGTAGACAAATTGCTTGATCATAAGATATTTCTATTTTCAACCTTCTGAGGAAATGCCATATTGCTTTCCAGAGAAGTTGGACCATTTTGCAATCCCACCAGCAATGCAGGAGTGTCCCAGTCTCGCCACCTCCGTGCCAGCATTTATTGTCCTCTACTTATTTGACCTTTGCTGATATTGTGGTGTGAGATGATATCTCATTGTTGTTTTGATTTGCATCTCTCTAACGGCTAGTGATTGTGAACATTTCCTCATATGTTTGTTGGCTGCCTGGATCTCTACCTTGGTGAAGTGTCTGTTCATGTCCTGTGCCACTTTTTAATTGGGTTATTTGTCTTTTTCTTGTAGAGGTGTTATAGTTCTCTATATATTTTAGAAATAAGTCCCTTGTCTGATGTGTCATTACAAAATTTTTTTCCCATTCTATGGGTTCCCTTTTTACTCTTCTGGTGAAGTCTTTTGATGCACGTAAGTTTTTAATTTTTAGTATGTCCCACTCATCTATTTTGTCTACTTTTGTTTGTGTGGTTTTCAAAATGTTTTGTAGTCCCTGTATTCCCATAATTAGTGCTCTCACATCTGTCCTGAGTTTTTCATTGATGGCCTTCATAATTCAGGGATTCACATTTAGGTCCTTAATCCATGTTGAGTTGGTTTTTGTATAAGGTGTGAGGTGAAGGTCTCCATGGCAGTAAATTTTTGCTAAAGGTAATACAGAAACAGCTACAAACATACATTGACAGAGAATTTCCAGAGGTTCAAGCCAGATTCAGAAGAGGACATGGAATGAGGGATATCATTCTTGATATCCGATGCATCTTGGCTGAAAGAAAAGAATATCAGAAAGATGTTTACCTGTGCTTTATTGACTACACAAAAGCTTTCACTTGTATAGATCATGGCACACTACAGACAACATTGAGAAGTATGAGTATTCCGGAACACTTAATTGTGCTCATGAGGAATCTGTACCTGGACCAAGAGGCAGTTGTTTGAACAGAACATGGGAACACTGAATGCTTTAAAATTAAGAAAGGTGTGCGACAAGGTTGTATTCTTTCACCATACTTATTCAACCTGTATGCTGAGCAAATAATCTGAGAAACTAGGTTCTACGAAGAAAATTGTGGATTCAGGACTGGAGAAAGACTCATTAACAGCCTGAGATATGCAGATGATACAACTTTGCTTGCTGAAAGTGAAGAGGGCTTAAAACATTTACTGATGAAGATCAAAGAGCACAGCCTTAGGTATGGATTACATCTCAATGTCAAGAAAACAAAAATCCTCACCACTGGACCAATAAATGACATTCTTACCAATGGAGAAAAGATTGAAGTTGTCAAGGACTTCATTCTTCTTGGATCAACTATCAACACTTACAGACGCAGCAGTCAAGAGATCAAACGATGTACTGCATTTAGCATATCTGCTGCACAATACCTTTTTAAAGTGTTGAAAAGCAAGGATATCAGCTTGAGGACTAAGGTGACCTGACCCAAGCCATGGTATTTTTAATAACCTCATATGCATGCAACAGCTGGACAGTGAATAAAAAAGACCGTAGAAGAATTGATGCCTTTGAGTTATGGTTTCGGAGGAGAATATTGAAAGTGCCATGGGCTGCCAAAAGAAACCATAGATCTGTTTTGGAAGAAGTGCAGCCAGAGTGCTCCTTAGAGGCCAAGATGGCCAAACTTGGTCTCTCATACTTTGGATGTATTGTCAAGAGGGAGCAGTCGCTGGAGAAGGATATCATGTTTTGTAATATGGAGGATCAGAGAAAAAGAGGATTACCCCCAACTGAAAGTGTGGCAATAGTAGAGAGGTTGGCCTAGGATCAGGCAGTGTTTCATTCTGCTGTGCATAAGGTCACTATGGATGTTGTATCGACTTGATGGCACCTAACAACAGTAACAACAGCCATCCTACTTGTGATAATGAGGGTAAGTTCATCAGCAGATCAATCCCTAGAATCTTTGTAAAGCATTTATGACAGCTGTTAAATACCTGTTTTTTTTGTTTTTTTTTTAATGTAACAATATGTAACTTTCATTCTAACTCAATATCTCACAATTAATGTTAATACCAAGGGTCAAATCTGCTTCTTTCAATGACTCTTCTACCAGCTTCAGGGAAATTCTACTTACACAGGTACAAAAAGATAAGAAATATTTTTAAATGTAAATCAGATTCTTTAGGTTTTGGGAGAGTAAATAAGTTCAGGGGATATGAAGCAAAGCTTTCAGCATTTTTAATTTCTTACCTTCATCTATTTAATGTCTTGGTATGGCAATGTAGGATAAGCACTGAACTGCTAACCACAAGGTTGGTGGTTCAATCATACAAACAGTTCCTCAGAAACCCTCTGCAGGATCACTGAGTCAGAATAGACTCGAGAGTACTTAACAACAATAATATAACTTTCATCTGTTTAGTCTGATAATTCAGTAAAAAGACATTTTCTGTCTTTACTCAAAAGCATAACATCCAAATTACTCTTGTGGTTGTCATAAATAATGATGTGTTTAATGGAGTCATGACAAGGAGCTTATTCTGTGAATCATAACTGAAAAGAAAATAATAAAATATACCGATTAGATGCACAATACATTAAGGTAAATTTTTGAGCATTTGCATGTGTGCTAATTTATGTAGAGAATCTACAAATGTAATATTTTCCATACATTTTAATATTTTACTTCTGATTTTGTGTGTATGTCTCTGTGTGTTTACTAAATCCTTTATGTCCTAAATACAGCAGGAAGAGTCAGCCTTACATTTAATTTTGATAGTAATTTCAATGAAAAACATTTTCAATGTCACAGTGCATCTTATAATTGCACACATAAAAATGTTGCTTCATAGTCCTAAAACTTACTGAGGTGAACCCAAGAACATACAGCAGTCTTCTTTCTAAACGAGAAGACAGCGGAAAGAATAGGAACAGTATCATCCTGGTAACCCTAGAGAGTCATTGAGTAAAGTATCGGTATGCTCTAAATCTTAGTCTACAGAGTTTACAGTCCCTGACTACTTCATGTTGATTTATTTTTTCTAGAACTTGAGTTGTTTTACTGTATTTCCTAACCCCATTCTTTGTACATATTCTAGATTGCCTATACAGAGTTATAGTAAAAAAGAGTGTACAACTTTTACAAAGTTTTCAAAGAAGGCATAACTCACAGTAAAGTGTACACATGTGAGTGTACCACTTTTAGAATTATTGCACCTGTACAGCCACCACCCAGTTCAAGATGCAGAAAATATCCATCACTCATGAAGGCTCTCCATACCTCCTCCAAGGCCCTACTCCCAAAGATAACTGTTCTTCTGGCTTCTGCCATCATACAGTTGTTTTCTTTGCATTTGAATTGTACATAATTAGAACCCTATGGTAGTGTAGTGGTTACAAATTGGGCTGTGAACCACAAGGTCAGCAGTTCAAAATTACCAGCTGTTCTGCAGGAGAAAAATGAGGTTTTCTGCTCCTATAAAGATTTACAGCCTCGGAAACCCTGTACAGGGTTGCTATGAGTCGGAACCGACTCCACAGCACATAACCACCACCACTACAGTGTGTATAAGGAGTCCTGGTGTGGTGTTGTAGGATAAGCACTAACTTGTTAATCACAAGATTGTTCTTGTTAAGTGTCGTTGAGTCTGTTCTGGCTCATAGTGATTCTGTATAGAGTTTCCAAGGAGTGACTGGTGTGGTTGAACCACTGATCTTATGATTCAAACTGGCCTAATGGACTAGTGTTTATCCTATAGTGCCACATCAGAACTCCATCCACAGTTTAGTGATTCAAAACTATCAGGCGCTTCTCAGAAACCCTATACAGGGTGACTATGAGTCAAAACTGACTTGACAGCACTTAACAGTGTGTATATATTTGTTCTGGGTATTATTTGCTCAGTATATATCTGTGATGTGCTCTTTTAAAGGTATCTTAACCCAGTTTTTAAAAGGAAATTGACTTTTAAAAGGGAGTCTTTTGTAGGTGGCACAAATGTTTAAACCTTAAACTCCTAGGCAGTTTGAATTTACCCAGAGACACTCTGGAAGAAAAGCCTTGTGACTTGCTTCTGTAATGTTTGAAAACCTAGTGGAGTCCAGTTCTTCTCTGGAACATGTGAGTTAATGTACTATTCCAATTTTTCAGTGCTTGAAAGATTTTTCCCTGATGGGCTGACTTTCTTTCCTTTATGTCTCCAAAGCAAAAAGCTTGCTTGATATTGAGTATGAAATTTTAAGTTAACATTTTGATAGGCATTTCATGTGATATTAAAGATAATGAAACTATTATTTTGAATGAAACATAGTATTCCATGATATAAGTGTTTTATAATGTATCTAATCTTTTTGTTAATGTTACACAAATAAGTGATTATAATCAATACTATGATAAGGAGTCTTGGTGTGACACTGCCTGTTAAAGTGTTGGACTATAAGGTCGGTTTGAACTGTGAAGTTGGTGGTTCAGGCTCACCAGCCACTCTTCAGAAACCCTATACAGGGTTGTTATGAGTCAGAATGACTCAACTTCACTTAGCAACAACAACATCAACATAATGCATATGGAGTCCTAGTGTGGCACTGTAGAATAAAGCACTTGGCTGCAAGATCAGTTTGAACTACAGGGTCCAAACTCACCAGCCATTCCTTGGAAACCTTAAGAGACAGAACCAACTTAATGGCACTTAACAACAACAACAACATGATGCATATATAATATATATGTCCGTTTTATGATTTTTATGAGCTGTTATTCTTGTTAGAATTGTGATGTAATATTTTAATCTTCCATTTTGTGATCTGATGTGAGCAGCTGATCAGCTGAAAGTCCATCAATTGAAGGAAAGCCAATTTCCATTGATCCTGTGTCTGTGTTATTTGATCCCCCATATCTTTGTTGCAGAGGGTTCATGTAGTATGTCCACCTAGTCTGCCTTCTTGCCCAAATACGATTAAGTCCTCAAGGATTAATTTTGAATTTTCCTCAACAGACATGAGCTCTTTGTAGGCAAGAGTGTTTTGTAATCTTTGTATTAGCTTTTCATTCACACAGTCCTAGAATACGAGCTAGTAAATATGTTTGTTTAAAGAGTAAGTAAATGAATGAATGGAATGAATAGCTTTCAAATCATCAACCCAATAACAAAGCATATATTTTATGGTGGACTTCTTTTCTAATATAATATTCCCCTAAGCCTTGAGATAATAAGGGAAAGATAGTTTAATTTCAACTACTTCTATAACAATATTTTTTAAAAACAAATTTTAAGAAAAAATTTATAGCATTTGCATAATATTATTGTTATATGCCATTGAGTTGATTTCTGGGGCCATACAAAGAAATGTATTGTAGTATTTCTTAGCTTGTAATCTTTGGTGTCCACTACATGTCTGTCAGTTTGTTGTACTACGGTGACTTGTGAGTTGTTGTGATTCTGGAACATATGCCACAGGTATTTTAAATACCAGCAAGGTCAGCCATGGTGCACAGGTTTCAGATGAACTTCCAGATGAAGACAGACTAGGAAGAAGGAGTAATGAACTACTTCTAAATATTTAGTAACTGAAACCTTATGAATAGTAGAGAAACACTGTCACATATAGGGCCGGAAAATGAGCCCCTCAGGTTGGAAGGCACTCAAAATGAGAACTGGGGAGAGTTGCCTCCTCAAAGTAGAGTTGACCATGGTGACATGAATGGAGTAAAGCCCATGGGAGTAAAGTCTCTCAGGAACTTCATTTGCTGATGGGCACAACTCAAAATGAAAAGAAACAGCTATAAACATCCATCAATAATCGGATAATGGAATGTACGAAATATGAATCTAGGAAAATTAGAAATTGTCAAAAATGAAATGGAATGCAAAAACATCAATATCTTAGGCTTTAGTGAACTGAAATGAACTGGTATTGGCCATTTTAAATCTGATAATCATATGGTTTACTATGCCAGGAATGACAAATTGAAGAGAAATGGTGTTTCATTCATTGTCAAAATGAACATATCCAGATCAGTCATGAAGTACAACACTGTCTGTGATAAGATAATATCCATGCACCTAGAGGGAAGACCAGTTAATAGCACTATTTTTCAAAATTACACACCAACCACTAAAGGCAGTGAAGATGAAAGAGAAGAACTCTACCAGCTTCTTCAATCTGAAATTGATCAAACATGCACTCAAGATGTATTGATCATAACTGGTGATTGGAATGCAAAGGTTGGAAGCAAAGAGGAAGGATCAATAGTTGGAAAATATGGCCTGGTGATAGAAATGATGCTGGAGAATGC
>NW_006408606.1:4125272-4126904 GCF_000296735.1 Chrysochloris asiatica | reverse complement strand
ACCATAGAGGTGTGCAGATAGATTTTGAGAAGTTAATGGGAGAAAGGTTGCTTACTATTTTTGTCTCTGAGGGTCAGTTAAGTATCTGTGTGTGCACAGTGTAGTTTTGAAATAGTTGCACTTTTTTATGTTCGGGCTTTACAGATTGTTCATGTGCTTTGTCTGTCAGGTCAAACGTGCTTTTTTTCTTTCTGGGTATGCAGGGGTTAATGGTCCCACCCAAGTTACCTTTAGGGCTGTGACCAACAGGCAGAAGTCAACAGCAACAGACAAAGGATTTTCCCTTGGACCAATGGGGCTCTTTCTTTTTGTGCTGTGGGAAAGCTGTGGTCTAAATGCTGGACATTTTTTTTTGTGGGGAGTGTGTATCCACCTGCCTGAAGGTGTCCAGGTTGGGCAAAGAAGGCACGACAAGGAAGAGGAGGGAGTAAAAAAACACGTGTAGAATCCTTCCACATTTCTTTTTGCAAATATCACTCTGTTGCTTTTAGCGAAGGTTCCCTGTGCTGGTCTGGCTTTATCCCTGCCCTCTGACTTCTGCCAGGTGGGATGGCCACAGAGGGAGTCCTGTGCCTTGACCAATTTCTAAAAGGCAATGTTTTCATTTATACTGCGATTTTCCCATTGGCGTTTGCAGGAAACTGATGCCCTGACTCTTATGCTAGATCCAGAACTCTGGTGCAGTTTCGTGAGAGCTGCATCTCTGGGTTTTCAGCCCCTCCCTCACAAAGCCTGTCCTACCTGACTTTGCTCTGCTGCTGCCAAACTGGACGTATGGAACAGTTTTAATCAATTTTATAGGGTCATTATGAGTGAGAATTGATTTGATGGCATAAAATTAAAACAATGATCATCTGTAATATCCAGCTAGACTCTGAATATGTCAAGATTTCATAAGCAGACATTCTTAATCAAAAGTATTCATCAGAATTATCTGGAGAACAATTTTTCCAAAACACACATACCTTTCTATTGAGAATTTCTGGAGAATGCGCATGGACTAGAACAATTTGAAAAAGTTCCCCAATTTGTTTCTATGTGTACTATTTTGGGTTTAAGGTTGTTGGAGTGTTCTAGGTAAATGTTTGGTTTTGTTAAAATGTTGCATTTTTATGGTAGTGCTATTTTTAATTCTTCACAGAAAATTAATCTTTGAACTCTCCAAACCACGTTAAAACTAAAAACAAAGAAGCCAGCAAGCAAACCAAAACCTAAACCAGTTACTCATTTGTTTCACAGTAGATGTGCAACTCATAGGGTTTTCATGGCTGTAAACTTTAAGAAGCAAAATTGAGTAGTGTATGAGTCAGTATGAGGCACCACCTTTCAGTTAGTAGGACAGTGCTTAATTATTTGTACCAGTCAGTGTCTCCTTACCCAACCTTAGAGAGCTTTTATTATTTTTTGGAGGAAGTAGAGAAAATGCCTATAAAATACAATAATTTTAGGTCATTTGTAGTTAGAATCATTAATATAACATGCAAGCAAAATTTAGCTGAAGATAATTAAAAAAACGGCACAACAGTACATCAAAAGGGAACAGTCAGAAATTCAAGCTTGTTTCAGTAGTAGAAGTGGAGGTAGGTATATCATTGCTGATGTCAGGTAGACCTTGACTGAAAGCAGAAAATA
>NW_006408606.1:4107083-4124217 GCF_000296735.1 Chrysochloris asiatica | reverse complement strand
AATAATTGTGAGGATGGGGTAGGACTGGGCAGTTTCGTTCGGTTGTGCATAGGGTCACTATGAATCAAAGTCAAGATCACAGCACCTGGTGTGCTTCTGTGGGTTAATGCACTGGGCTGCAAAGTTGGTTTGAACCACAAGGTCAGCAGTTCAAGCTCATTAGCTGTTGCTCCTTGGAAATCCTATACAGGATCACTATGGGTCAGAACCTGACTCCATGGCACTTACAAATAAGAGCAACAACATAGTTACAATAATTTATAATTATTTTAAAACTACAACTTTAAAAAATAAGTTTACTATTTCCAAGTAATTGCAAATAACTTCTTCAGATTTATTTTGGTGTAAAATTATGTAATCGTTTTTTAAAAAGGTTTATCAGACAATAGTCTATCATTCCTTACAAGTTGTAATAGAATTTGTTTTCTTATCAACACACACTTGCTCCAGATTGAATGTTGCACTTTAGGCAAAATGCCTATGGTCTTATCAGAGACAAAGCACATACAAAGAAGTTCCCAGGGCAATGAGTAGTTTCTGAAGTGGATACAACTGAAGTCAGGGTGTTCTCTAAAGAGCTAAAGAATTCAAAGTATATTTTCCTTATTCAGTGCATCTCTTGAGGACGATCTCATTTCCTGGTGCAATCTACTCTTTACTCTGAGTTTTTGCTTATACTTTAATGCCATTTCACTTCAAGTTTCAAGAGCCTTTAGAGAGGACATAGGTTGAAGTACAAAGGGAAGAAAATCCACATTCAATTAGTAAATAAAATTAAATTTTGTATTTTTATCATTTTAGAATTCATATTCTGAAATTTATTTGGAAATATTTCAAACATTTAGAAAAAATTAAAGATCATAGGTTTTACAGAGTGTGGCAGCTAAGTTTGAAATCCTTGACACTCCTATCTCTCCTAGACTCCAAAGTCTGAGCTCCTCTGAGCAAGCCCATGGGAAAGGTTAGGCAGGGCTGAATTACACTTCAATAACATCATTATTGGAACTTGTCATCTCTTATGATTGAGTCCATTTTCTGTGTATTTCAGTCCAGGAGGTTCTTTGAATTTATTGTTTTGTTGCTAGTTCACAGGTAAGATTTCCAGACAATGATATAGATTTCAAATTTGATTGTACTGTATGATTTATTTGAATATGATTTCAAAAGATACATAACATTCAGCTTACCTCCAAAATTTGCCGTATATCTATCTGGCACATGATAGTCATACATAAATATTAAACTAATGCATATCCAATAAATCTGAACTATAATGTCTTTCTTTACCAGGAAAATATAAATTGCATATATTATGGACTTCTCCAAGACTACACTGACTTTCTCCCTTACAGAAATTTGTTGTTGTTAGCTATTGTCTAGTCTGACTGGATATATAGTAAATAGAGGAAAGTCTATCTGATCTTGTACCATTATTATGATCAGTTATAGACATATTGTAATCATATGGTTTTCATTGGCTGATTTTAGAGCCAGACTTCCAGGTCTATCTTCCTCGTCTGTCTTAGTCTGGAAGATGTGCTGAAATCAGTTCGGCATTATAGCCACGTGGGTCTCTACTGACATAGTTGGTACACTGGCTAGAATTCAAACCTGAGTCTACCTGATGGAGGTAAGAATTCTACAATTGAGCCACCACTGTCTCTCTCCATAAAAAATAATCTATGTGCTATTTGGAGTCCTCATATGGCGCTATTGGATAACCACTAGACTGCTAATCACAAGGTCGGCAGTTCAAACTCACCAGGTGCTCCTTGGAAACCCTAGACAAGGTCACTATGAGTCAGAAGTGACTCAACAGCACTTAAAAACAACAATAATCCTTCATAAACAGAGTATGGGCAACTTGGACATTGGCTACCCAAAGTGGGGGGGTATAAAGGCAAGAAGTGGCTGGCTTACAAGCTTTCAAGAGGGAGTCTAGATCCAGAGGGTGTGAGTAGTATCCGATCTGTCTGGGTGGGGCTGATGAAAGGAGATGCGGATAGGTCTTTTGTGATACAATAGTGAATGATTGTTATCAGGACTGATTGTGAGAGTTGGAAATGTAAAAGTAGACATTTTGTAGCAAAAGGAGGGGAGTGTTTGACTTTGCAGTCCAGGAGCAGAGGTCCCTGGGACCATCAAGGGAGAAGAGCCAAGAACAGGACCCTACCCAGAGAAGTAGTGACACCAGAGATGGAGGCAGAGTCAATGACGTGGAGGAATGGAGCAGCTGGGGACTTTAGACCCAGAGAGGGAGAGGGACTGTGTGCTGACAACTGGGGAGCAGGCTTACAGGGCATACCCTTTGGTTGGTTGATGATACCTGAAGGGCATTGTAACCATGATAATGAAATGATATATGATAGGATGAATGCAAAGCTAATCTTTTCCCACGTAAACTATCACATAATTCACAATAAAACACTAAAACAACAACAACCATAACAGTATTGTATTTAGCACTGGATTTAAAAAAAAAATAATTAAAGCTTTTAAGAACTTGTTAGATTTATATGTTCCCTTTTATAAACACATCTACATGTAACACATAATCCTCCACTGGCAGGTGGTGGCTGTGCTTTGGAGCATTGTCAAGGAATTGAATCAGGGATTCCACATGAAAGGGTAGAAGTCTACTGCTGTATCACCAATGTCCTCAAATTTCTGCAGACTAAACTAAAATCAATGACACTTTACCATTGAAATGACCTGACTGGAAACGGAAGAGGCTTGACTTTCTTACTGTCATCTTTTACCCCTTTATGTGAATTATTTATTTCACTATTAATACAAAGTAGTCAATAGGAGCCCTGGCAGTGCAGTGGGTTATGCATTGGGCTGCCAACTGCAAAGTCAGCAGTCTGAGTCTACCACTACCAGCTGCTTCTCAGGAGAAAGATGAGGCTTTCTGCAACTGTAAAGATTTACAGTCTCAAAAACCCTATACAGGGTGACTATGAGTCAGAACTGACTTGACAGCACACCACACAACCACCACCATCAGAAAGTATCCAATAATATTGTTATCATTTATTGTGTGTTATGTAATTCAAACCAAGTCCTTTGCATATTATTTAAATTAGAGCTACTAAAATTATGAGATAGCCATTTAAAAATATGTTTTTTCGGGATGAGCAAACTAAGGCTCAGAAAGTTTAACTTTCTCACGTGATGACTGTTATGTTGTAGAGCTGAAATCAGGGCCCTGAATACTCAATGTCACACAATTTTAGAATGTTCTCCAAGAGTACATCAAGGAAATAGCCATTACCCATTCACTGGAGTGTTTTCAGTTCTGAGGAATGTTTGGTGCATTCATTTCGTCCAATTTAATCTATTCCACAACTTTCAAGTATGCCTACACCTTCTCAAATCTTGATAAACATATGTATGATGGGATTGAAATACAGTTCTACCTTTGAAATTCTTCCAGAAGTTTAATATTATTCATTAATTTCTTTTGCTACTAGTATTTTGTTCCTAGTATTTCCCCCATTTAATCTTCTTTCATAATGTTCTTTTCTGAGTAGACATGTTCTAATTTAGCAATTGCAATTTGGATGACAGTTTCAGTTGTCATAATTGAAATATCTATTTTTTAATGCTATATTTTACACAGAAACAAGATAATCACCAGTAGGAAAAAAGTGCTATGTTATTATTTTCTACTAGTTGTTGCTGTTAAGTGCCGTCAAGTTGGTTCTGACTTGTAGTGACCCTGTGCAGGGTTTCCAAGGAGTGGCTGGTGAGTTTGAACCTCTGACCTTGTGCTTCAAACTGACTTTGAGTTCCAGTGCTTTATCCCGCAGTGCCCCACCAAGAATCTTCTACCAGTAGAAATGTTTTGTTATTTAGCTCATGGTTATGAATTTAAAGTCAATTTCACTTTATTTTATAAATAAACTCATGGTTAGTTAGTTAAATAATTGAAATGTTGCATATATATCCCAATTAGTATTACACTGACACTTAAATAGCTATGATAAAATAAAATGACATTTAAAATTGAGTGACAAAATACTAAAATTCCATTTTTCCACAAGTTTTCTGAAGCTCCACTTATGAGGTCAACCATCAAAGTCCGTATGTTTGCCTTTGACATCTCTTATGAACTACAGGCTTCATCTTCTAGTTATCTTTCTTTTTAAAGATAATGCATCTTCATGTCAATTTAGATTTTTGCTTTAATGAAACTGAGCATATTTTGTTATTTGAGTTGAAAAAAGATTAAAGTATATGTCTTCAGGATTTGATCTAACTTTAATCTTTTTGTCCTTGCCATGAACATTTATACAATGCTTTGAAAAAGACCCCATTGTAAATATAAATATAAAAGTGCAAAAATAAAAAAAAGACTTCAGTATAAATATAAATGTAAAGGGGAAAAATAACTATTTAAATTCATGTAATTTTACATGACTTCAAATTCTTATTATTTGATTAACATTTAGTGTCCTTGAAATGTGATCTGCTTTATTGCTGTCTGCAGTGCTGCTTCTTATGTGGCTGAGGGAAGGTTATTGCATCAGCTGTATTGTTTAAGAATGTTTAATTGTGGCATAAAGACAAGAAAATAAACAAGCAATGGGAAGCTTGTAAGACATACTCAATCTGGATAGTACGGCACTTAATGAGTCATAGGTAAAACATGTAAGGAGTGATGTATATACATAATTAAATGAATATTTTTTTTTACTAAGTGTCAGCACAAAGCTGGCTCCTATGAGGTAGAAATTAAAGATGTCCAGAATTTCCAAAATTTCCAAACTGCTATACCATTATATCAACTACCATCTCCCTATGCCTCAATGCTCTCCCTTCTGTTTAGTAACCTGCTGCAACATCTCACAGAATTCCTGATCATTCTTATATTAAGTGGTTTGTTAAGGAAATAATAGAGTACAGCTTGGGGTTGGAATCAGCTAGGATTTCACAGGAACAATTGAGGATTCATTTTCACTATCAGAGTCCTGCTGAGGGGCTCCTTAGGCAAAAGTTATAAACCTAAGGTCTGTGGGTTGGCAAGCCCCACTGTAGCCATCTCAAACTGGGGTCCAGGTTCTTGCCATCTGATGTTGCTGTCATTTTTGGTTTTGCTTCATCACTGCCTCTCACTGTCTTCTGTATTACAATTTTTCTCTTTCTTTCTGGGTCTCCCTGTAAAACTTGTTGTTATTGTTAATAAGTGCCATCGAGTTGGTTCTGATTCATCGCACACCTGTATAGGGTTCCCGAGAAATGCCTGATGTCCTTGTGTTCAAACTGACCTTGTGGTCCAGTGCGTTACCTGGCATGGACACACCAGAACTCCTCTCTAAGCTTGTTGTTGTTCAGTGCCATCAAGTTGGCTCTGACTCATAGTAACAGGTTTCTAAGGAATGCCTGCTGAGCTTGAACTACTGATCCTGTGGTTCAAATTCATCTTGTAATCCAGCACATTAACTGACAATGCCACACAAAGACTCCCTCTTTAAGCCTAGTGCGATGATAAAACTAACCAATCTCCTCATTAGGTTTCCATATACCTTATTTGCATAACCCCATCGCCACAAGGGTACTATGCAAATTACTTACATTATTAATAAGATATTCAATTCTCTTAATAAGTCACAAGCACTTAATTTTCATAGCCCTACCCAGTCATTCAAGTTCTCTTGTGGCACTGTAGAGTAAGCACTGGACTCCAACGATAAGGTTGGTAATTCAAACCCATCAGAAACCCTATGCAGGGTCACTATCAGTGGGACTTGATTTGATGGCACTTAACAACAACAACCTCTGGTAGCGTAGTGGTTACGAATCGGGCTGCGAACCTTAAGGTCAGCAGTTCGAAACTACCAGTCGCTCCGCGGGAGAAAGATGAGGCTTTCTACTCCCGTAAAGATTTACACCCTTGGAAACCCTGTACAGGGTCGCTATGGGTCGGAACCGACTCGACGGCACTTCACAACAACAACAACAACAACAACAACCAGTCATTTGATAGGGGTTAAGCAGACAATGGCAAGCAGAGCCATATTAAGCAATCACTTTTCTAGACTGTGACCCTTTCATACTTGAAGGATTAGCATCCCCTTCCCAATCATTTTACCAGTCCAAAATTGTCATTAACAAATAGTTCTTCAGTAGGACAAAGAATAAGGAGCTCTGGTAGCGTAGTGGTTACGAATCGGGCTGCGAACTTTAAGGTCAGTGGTTCGAAACTACCAGCCACTCCGCGGGAGAAAGATGAGGCTTTCTACTCCTGTAAAGATTTACACCCTTGGAAACCCTGTACAGGGTCGCTATGGGTCGGACCCGACTCGATGGCACTTAACAACAAAAACAACAACAACGACAAAGAGTCCTCAGGGTGTGGTTACTCAGGTACCAGCCATCCAGGTCTGCTGCAGGTATCTGGTCAGTGTCTCCAAAGGGCATCTCAGTTTCACCTTCTGTGGCCTCTGATAAAATTTAATTGGGAGATTTTCCCTTGCTCTCAGTTTTCCTCAAGGTAGGTATCAACTTAATATTAGATTTCCTCTGCTGTGTAATCCATTTATTCATTTGTTTACCTTCATCTATTAATTCTCTTTCCTTCTGTGATAGAGGTTTGTGTCAGCTTGATTCCCATTCAAGTTGGGTAGAGTTACATAAGTACAACACTAGTGGGCTATATCTATCACTAGGCAATATGAAGTATTCACTATCAATCCCACTTTTGCCAGATAGAAGGCAGATACAGTATATCCCATCAGTCCTTTGGGAATTCTGATGTACAGATTCAGTGGTATAATATAATCTCTTATTTAATGATCATCCCTACTTCTGACACCAGCAGTTACATCTCTAGTCCTGGGTTCACAGCATGGTGATGGTGGTGATAGCCGTGGAGTCAGTTCCAACTCATAGCGACCCTATACAGGGTTTCTGAAGCTGTAAATCTTTACAGGAGCAGAAAGCCTCATCTTTCTCTGGCAGAACAGCTGGTAGTTTTGAAATGCTGACCTTGAGGTTTGCAGCCCAATTCGTAACCACTATGCCACCAGAGCACCATATGGTGTTGGGAGAAAACACACAATGACATTTGAGACCTCCCCCACCTCCTTCTCCAAATTTCTCAGAGAAGCATAGACATCTATTCATTGGTGATCCTCCCTTTGCCCCTCATTTTGAGTGTAAACACACACTCGTGAAGATGTGCAAGTCTTCACACTTTTATTTTTCCCTATTTTAGATAGAGATAAAGCTGCAAGTAACTTTGTGTCCACACAGTGAAAGTAATTTGGAAAGTTCAGAAACATTAGGAAATAAGGAGGAATGGAAACAAGATACACAGGGAAGAACTGAGATAAACGATGGTACTTTAAAGAGGTTGCAATCAAGATGAAAAATATATATATATAAAACTGATGAGCTTCTCTGTAAACCTTCACCCAATTCATAATAAAAAGTGAGAAAAAAACACAACAAAACAAGTAGGTAGATTTGTATCCTATCTACATGGAAACTATGGCTGTCTCTTTTCTGAGCTTGGGACAGAGAAAAAGGCATTTTCAAGATCAATCACTGAGTACCAGTCTCCTTTAGTCAGTTATATTTTCTGTACTGTTGATACCATGTCTGGAACAGCTGAATTCACAGGTGGCATTGCTTTATTTAGGCCTCGATAGTCTACTGTCAACTGACATGAGGGATCTGTCTTTTTCATGAGGGATTTTATAAAGAGAATTTGTTGGCACCATTCCAGTATTTAGCATGTCTTCAATCAAGGCAGTGATCTCTTTTTGTCCACCAGATAGCCTATATTATATCAAACTAACAGCCTGAATGTTTGGGCAATTCTAGTGATATCCAGCTAGCATGTCAAATCAATACTGGCAATAATGAAGAAGTAGTAAATTGTAGAATAACAGAATTGATGTGCTAAATATAAATTAGTAATATGTGACGTATGACAAAAATAGAATAAATGGAAAATATGCCACTGAAACAAAAGGGTGAATGATAGGTTAGGAATGGAAAGACCAAGCACTGGTCGTACCACGTCTTGTCACCTCTTAATCAGTTGCTTTTTGATGGCACCCAGTATATTTGTATTCTGCACATTCACTCTAGCCAGTAAATGACAATAGCATGACTGACTGTTGAACAGGCTAGTGACAAGTTACTAATGTCATTAACCCTGGATCTATCTAATAGAGCAGGTTTTTATCACTGAAACTTTCTATCTTTGGATCACTTCCTCAGACCTGTCCTCTGGTCCTTTTAACCACATCTTTAGCAGGGAAGGTTGATGGAGCAGAAAGGAAACATGGCATAGAAACTCAACCTGATACCAAATTTAGATAGTATGTTTTTAACCACTTGTACAACAATAAGTAAAGGAGCTCTGGTAGCGTAGTGGTTACGAATCGGGCTGCGAACCTTAAGGTCAGCGGTTCGAAACTACCAGCCACTCTGCGGGAGAAAGATGAGGCTTTCTACTCCTGTAAGGATTTACACCCTCGGAAACCCTGTACAGGGTCGCTATGAGTTGGAACCGACTCGACGGCACTTAACAACAACAACAACTACAATAAGTAATGGACTGCAAACCACAAGGTCCATGGTTTGAGCCCACCAACTGCTCAGTGGGAGAAAGATGTGGCTTACTGCTCCCAAGAAGATTTAAGGCCACAGAAACCTTATGAATTGGTACTAACTCAATATCACTTAACAGTAACAACCCTGTTCTAAATGTGCTACTTTACCTAACGTCTCTCTTTTTACTTATTGCTCTGTGTTTGACTGACTTAATAGATAATGTGATATGAGTATTTTAACTTCATATGCAAACCTGTCTGTGAGGTGATTGAAAAATCATGGTTTGGTTCAGGTGAACCTTTGTCCTCAAGATGACATTTTGATCTTGAACTCTTTAAACAGGTCTTTTGCAACAAATTTGTCCAATTCAATGCATTGTTTGTGTTCTTGACTGATTCTTCCATAAAGTGTTGAGTGTGGACCCATTTGGGTCCATTTACCACAATTTTTTAAAGTCCCGTTCAGATTATTGTTGTTATTAGCCATGGAGTCAGTTCCAACTCATAGTGAACCTGAACAGGGTTTTCAACAGGCTGTAAATCTTTACGGAAGCAGAAAGCCTCATCTTTCTCCTGCAGAACAGCTGGTAGTTTCAAACTGCTGACCATGAGATTAGCAGAAGATTTACTACTACAGATGTTACATGCATGAGTGTATACCAAATAAAATGTGTTTAAACTTGTCTTTGCCATCTGTGGATGGCTGCAGATAAATTATTTTATTAATTCACTTGTCCTAATCTTGTTGAAGTCCTGGTGTGGTGCTGTGGGTTAATGTGCCAGACTGCAAAGCCATTTGAACTGCAAGGTTGGCAGTTGAAGTTCACCAGCTGCTCCTTGGAAACCTTATATAGGGTTGCTATGGGTTGGAACCAACTCAATGGCACTTCACAACAACAACAATCTTGTTAGGGTACCTTAATTTAAAAGGTCCAATCAAAATAGTAGTTTCTGAGGTGATCTCCTGGGCAAAGAGGTCAGCTCAGAAGATGATGCTGACTATCTTCTGGGACTTCAAGAGGATAATCTTGATAAATTTTCATGAAGAACATGAGCCGATCGTGGATGTTTATTAGGAAGAAGTTTTAAGAAAATTGAAACCTACTCATATATGGTGTGATGGTGTAGGATGTCTATGAGAAAAAGACCAGGAAAGTTACACTGAGGATTTTTTATTCATCATAGCAATGCTCATTCTTTGAGGGTAGTATGGACTGTCTTACCTGACTTTTATTTGGATACCTTACCTTATGTGCCCTATAGCCTAGTTCTTGCCTGTTTAGAATTCTTTTTATTCCCCAAACTCAAATAACATTTAAAAGGAACATGATTCCTTGAGGATGCCAAAATTGCCATTTTGACATAGCATAAATTGAAGAGAGCAGAATTATTTGGGAAGAGTTTGAGAGATGGAAACACCATTTTTTTCAGAAATATATAAACTTAGATGAAGGGTATGTCAAGGTTTATCACTTAGCTTCACATTTTGATGTTTTTGTTTAATAGAATCTTTTATGATTTCACAGCAATTTTTTACTCATCTTTGTATGTAGAACAAAATATACTTATTGTTCACTTACTGGCTTTTTCCTTGTTGAACATTTATCATTATAATAATAGCAATAAATTACATATTATCCAACTGTGTTGCACATTAATGATGTACATCTAGTAGTAATGAAGGCTAAATTGTGAGGTGAGATTAAAGGCAGCTATAATGATTAAGGTTATATATCAACTTGGTTGGAGCAGGATTCTGACTGGTTTGGCAGTTATACAATCATGTAAACTGGTGATTATGCAGTAACAAAATTTGGCACTTTTGTAATGTAAATTTTACATTATGTAAATTTTATATTTGGCAGTTGTGTAATCTTATCAAGGAAGGAACACTGGTGGTGCTGTAGGTTAGTCACTGGGTTGCTAACTGCAAGGTCAGTGGTTCAAGCACATCAGCTGCTCCAACTGGCCGATAGGAAAAATATGAGGCTATTTGCTTCAGAAAGATTTTCAATCTCTCTACCTCTATACAGCATCCTGGCATAAGTTCTCTATAAGTTGGAATCAACTTAAAGGCAGTATTGTGTTAGTCAATATTGTTGTTAAAGTGGATTAAATTTATATGTAATATGATTATTACTCATAGTCATAATTGTCAACTGATTTGAGTTAGTCAATTTATTTTTCTCTTGTCTATCAGGAGTCACTGGATGGCACAAACAGTTAAGTTTTTTACTATTAGCTGATATGTTATAAGTTTGAATCATCTAGCAGCGTCTCTGAAAGTAGGTATGATGATGTGCTTTCAAAATAGCACAACCTTGAAATCTTATGGAACAGTTCTAAGCTGCATGCATAGGGTTGCCATGAGTAAGAAGCAACTTGGTGGCAATTGACAACAAAAACAAGGGCCATACATCATGAATAATACAAACAAGGAATAGCTACAAATTGTAATATGGTCCTGGAGACATAATGTATTTAAGAATGGAAAACGAGCCCAAGGTAAATAAAAGTGAGAGTCAAGAAAATACCGGGGAAGAAGCATCTGGAACTCATCTATCCACAGCCAGAGAGATCCTGCTTGAGTTACAAGAGTGTGGATAAGTCCAATATAGTTACTGAATATAATGAAAATATGCGTGAGTACGTTAATAATTCATTCTCAAAGATGTAATGGTGCTTTGCTCCAGAACAAAGGTTTGCCATCCAAAATATGAAGGTTGAAAACTACTTGAGAAAATATTATAAAATAAACACAAATACCATTTAGAATTTGTTGTTGTTAGGTGCCATTGAGTCGGCACCGACTCAGAGCAACCCTATGCACAGCAGACCGGAAACCCTGCCCGATCCTGGGCCAACCTCACTACTGTTGCCACGCTTGAGTCCATCGATACCGCCACCTGGCCAATCCATCTCGTTGGTGGTCTTCCTCTTTTTCTCTGACCCTCCACCTTACCAATAATGATATCCTTCTCCAGTGACAGGTCCCTCCTGACGATATGTCCCAAGTATGAGAGACGAAGTTTGGCCATCTTGGTCTCTAAGGAGCACTCTGGCTGCACTTCTTTCAAAACGGATCTACAGAATAGTAATAGTAATAATGTTTCTGGGGAGCACAAAGTAAGCCCAGAAAATTATCCACAAATCATGATTGGTTTTGTGTCTAAAAAAATTTTGTTAATAGAATGACATTTAAAATCCAAATAATAAAATGGTAAAAAGTAAAAACAATTATTAATTACTTTTTAAATAAAATAATCTAGGTCTAGGAACTGACTATAAGACATTATTCTATATAATCAGCCATATGCATTAACTTCTAGCTGTTTTTACTCTACTGATTTCAATTTATGTTATTAACAGCCTGGTGATTTTCTCCTTTTAGCACAATGTGTTATGATGCAGAATTAATTTGAAAAATGATTTCTGAATTTTACTAGGATCTATTCATGCAGAAAAAAATGAGGCATTATCTAATAGCTACATTAGACTAAAAGAACAAGCAATATTTGACACTTTGCAAATGCATAGATACATATATTGATATTTAAAGCAAACATATTTTAATTCTAAAACTGGCAGTTACTTTATTTGGCATTTTAATTTTGTTTAATCTTAGAGATTTACCAAAGCTTATAAAATGTTGCTGTAAAATATAAATATCATCTTTTATAGTTTTTATAATATATTTGGTTCCATGATTTATCACTTAGCTTAAATTAGGGTGATGATATTAAAAATACTGGGTATTTCAATTTGATACTAAGATAAATTTTAAAAGAGGCCTTAGTAGTAGAGAGTTTAAAAATCCACTTTTTCCTGTCTGTTAAAATTCAATAATCTTTAAACAGACATCCATACATTTTCTTTAAAAAGAATATATGGTATTGATAGCAACTTAATTAAAAATGAGAGGTCACGATTCAGCTTATAGGTCTTGGGTATATGCCATGTTTCAAGCACTTCACATTTACTAACCCATTTGATCTTCAAAACTACCCAGGAGAGAGTTTCTTCCTATTTTATATACAATGAAAGCTTCACACAGAGAAGTTAGGTCACTTGTATATGCTAATATTGCTAGTAAATTTTAGACTCCTGATAACTCCCAGCTATAGGTTATACATTGTTAATCATTAACTATTCTATCTACTCTAAGGTAATGACTTAAAAGAAAAGAAAATGAAGGTTGATATTAACTGTCTTCTTAAATGATATTGAGAAATATCCTTTTAGGAATTAGATGCAATAGATATTTCCCATCATTTTTGTAGACAGTTAATATGCTTACAAACTGTGAATGAGATAAAGAAAATGCTGCATTGGCCAATAAATATTTCAATTTTCTATTAGGTGATGAAATTAAGTAAGCTTATAGGTTAATGACCACCCCTCATATGTCAGTTTGTTGTACTGTGGTGGCTTGTGTGTTTCTGTGATTCAGGAAGCTATGCCACAGGTATTTTAAATACCAGCAGGGTTGCCCACAGTGGACAGGTCTCAGCTAAGTTTCCAGATGAAGGCATACGAGGAAGAAGGAAATACGGACTATTTCTGATTATTGAGTCACTGAAAACCTTATGAATAGCAGTGGAACATTGTCATCACCATAATATTGAATATTGAAACATGATGAAGAGCATCAGAATGTTGTCAGATAAAGTGCCAAAATATGAGCTCCTCAGGCTGGAAGGCACTTAAAATGCATGGGGGAAGAGCTACCTCCTCAAAGTAGTTGACCATGAAGACTTGAATGGAGTAAAGCCCTCAGGACCCTCATTTGCTGATGGGGCACAACTTCAAAACAGCTGTAAACATCCATTAATAATGTGAATATAAACCTAGGAAAATTGGAAATGAAATGGAACACATAAGCAATCTATATCCTAGGCATTACTAAGCTGAAATGGACTGGATTGGCCATTTTGAGTCTGACAGTCACTGGCTTACTATGCCGGGCATGGCAAATTGAAGAGGACTGGTGTCACATTCATCAACTAAAAGAGCCTATCAAGATGAGTCCTGAAATACAACACTCTCTGTGATAGAATAATATCCATATGTCTATAAGGAAGACCAATTAATGCTGCTATTATTCAAATTAATGCAACAACTACTAAAGCCAGTGGTGATGAAATTGAAGAATTCTACCAACTCCTTCAGTCTGCAATTGATCAAAGATGTACTCAAGATGTTTTGATATTATTGGTGGTTGTAATGCAAAGATTGGAAACAAAGAAGAAGGATCAGTAGTTGTAAAATACTACTTTAGTGACCAGAATGATGCTGGAAATCACATGATAGAATTTTGCAAGACCAATAATTTCTTCACTCACTGCAAATACCTATTTAAGCAACATAAAAGATGACTATCTACATGAGTTTCACCAAATGGGCTGCACAGATATCAAATTGACTACATTTGTGGAAAGAGACTATGGAAAAACTCAATATCATCTGCCAAAACAAGGCCAGGGGCAGATTGTGGAACAGACCATCAATTGCTCAGATGCAAATTCAGGCTGAGGCTGAAAAAAAGAACCACAATATGACCTTGAATATATTCCACCTGAATTTAGAGACCATGTAAATGCAACAGAGTTGATGCATTAGACACTAAAAACCAAAGAACAGAAGAGTTGTGTGATGCCATCAAGAAAGACATACAGGAAGAAAGAAAAAGGACATGAAGAAGAAAAGAAAGAAGGAAAAGACCAAAATGTATGTCAAAAGAGACTCTGAAACTTGCTCTCCAGCATAGAGATATTTCTTTTGGTACTGTGACTCTGTATTCTTTCCATCTTCTTTTGATGTTTTCTTCATCATTTAGTATTTTGCCCTTAAAATCCTTCAATACTACAAGTCAAGGTTTAGTTTTTTTCTTCAGTTCCCTGAGTTGAGAAATGCTGAGCATGTTCTTCCCTTTTGGTTTTCAACAAAGTGAAGTGGCATAGTGGCACTCACTCATCTATGCCATGAAATTTGGAAGACAACTACCTGGCCAATTTACTGGAAGAGATTCATATTTGTGCCCAATCCAAAGAGAGGTGACCCAATGGAATGCGAAAATCATCAGACAATATCACTGGTATCCCATCTGAATAAAGTTTTACTAAAAATAATACAAAAACGGCTGCAAACACACATTGACTGAGATCTTCCAGAGGTTCAAGCCATATTCAGAAGAGGACGTGGAACGAGAGATATCATTGCTGACTTCAGATGGCTATTGGCTGAAAGTAGAGACTACCCGAAAGATGTTTACCTGTGCTTTATTGGCTATGAAAAAGCTTTCAATTGTGTGGATCATGGCAAGCTATGGACATACTTTGCAAAATTTGAGTATTCTGGAACACTTCATTGTGCTCATGAGGAACCTGTACATAGACTAAGAGGCAGTTGCTTGAACAGGATAAAGGGACACTGAACCGTTTAAAATTAGCAAAGGTGTGTGCCAGGGTTGTAGTCTTTCATTATCCTTATAAAATCTGTAGCCTGAGCAAATAATTAGAGAAGCTATATTTTATGAAGAAAAATGTGGCTTCAGAATTGGAGGGAGACTCATTAACATGAATCTTCAGTAAGGGTCGCATCGTAATGTAAAGAAAAAAATCCTCACCACTGGACCAATAAACATCATCCATGATTGAAGTTTTCAAATATACCATTTTACTTGGACCAACCATGAACACTCACAAGAGCAACAGTTGAGAAATTAAATGATACATTGGCAAATCTGCTGCATAAGATCTCTTCAAACTGTTGAAGAGCAAAGATGTCAGTTTGAGGACTAAGGTGAGCCTGACCCAAGCCATGGTATTTTCAGTAACCTCATATGGATGTGAAAGCTGGACAGTGAATAAGAAAACCGTTGAAGAATTGATACATTTGAGTTACGGTGTTCAGGAGAATATTATATGTATCATGGAATGCCAAAAGAACAAACAGATCTGTGTTGTAAGAATTACAGCCAGAGTGTGCCTTGGAAGCCAGGATGGTCAGACTTTGTCTCTCCTACTTTGGGCATATTATCAGGTGGGACCAGTCACCGGAGAATGATACCATGTTTGGTAAGGTGGATTGTTGGAGAAAAAGAGGAAGACCCCCAAACAAGATGGATTGGAACAGTGACTGTAGCAATTGCTTCAGGATTAGCAACGATTGTGAGGTTGGTGCAGGACCTGGCAGTGTTTCATTCTGTTGTGCCTAGGGTTGCTCTGAGTTGGTACCGACCTGATGTCACCTAACCACAACAACATAGGTTAATGACACATGTCCTTGCTAGTTACTTATCTTTTCCTTGACATAAGAGAGAATATGTTTAATCTATAAATATAAATATGGATATAAGAAATTATCAGGGCCAATTGGTCAAGTTGCCAATGATATGGTTATAGCAACCTTGCTTGAAGCCAAGCTGTGTTGTTTTGCTGGTTTTCAATCAGCTGAATTTTTCTCTCATCTTCAATAATGAAGAATTTGTTTCTATTTCTCTGTTATACACACAGTGGCAGAGGAACTGGCTCAATAATTCAGAGCAACTATCTCAATTGTCCCAGGTTATGACCTCTCCCAAAGGTCAAGAACTAATCACAACAGCTGCTTAGTTACCCAGCAGAATAATAAATAGTTTCCAAGCCCAATCTCTTTGTGTGTAAACACACTTGGTCTCTCACTCTTCACTGCAACATTTTAAGGTGCATTGTAAAGAGTACTCTTGTTTATCAAGCAGATGTTACAGAGCATTAATGGTGCACTATTTACAGCACCTCAGTGGATGTCAAAGTTTGTGTTTGCTTGCCTTGAACACTGGTTATCAACACAGCTTCCAGAGATGGCCTGTGAAATGTTTCAAACATTGCTGAGAGCTGCTGCTAGAAAGCACCTTCTCAGCAAAGGAATCAATATCAGTGAAATGCATGTCATGATTGTGCACTTATATTAGGCACCACATATTTCAATCTGTTTTTCCATATCCAAGGAAATATATCACATTCATTTTGAAAGTCATATGAGAGAACCTCTTTCTTTTCAAAATGAAATAAGGCAATCAATATGTACTGTCTTTGCTTCGTAGTGCAAGGTCCATGCAATACTTAATGGATCTCAAGCCGTGTGGCATTGACTATTCTGACCAAGATAGTGAGCCCTCTGGAAAACTAGCTCTTGTGTTTCAAGCCTCCAGTTTGTTCTGCAGATAGAGAGATAATAACACAGACTAAAGAAGAATGGCCAGAAATATCCAGGCTGGATTAAAAAAAAAAGAAGTCTGCAATCACCAGCTGTAAATGAATAAACAAATTTAGTTTGGAAGAGGAAGGCATTTGCTCTTTAATTTTCAAAGGCAATGTAGAGGAATTCAATTCAATGGCAAACTACATCACAAAAAAAGTCACAGAAGATGATTCATTTTCTTTTAACATGATAGAAAAAAGGGAACTGTTGATATCTATCATAGCTACTATAATGCAAAGTTAAAATACATGGTCCATTATTTCTGTTTTGAATTTCACTCATTCAGGTGTGGTAACATTAAAGGCATGATTTTACAAAGTTTTTAG
>NW_006408606.1:4102091-4106983 GCF_000296735.1 Chrysochloris asiatica | reverse complement strand
ATATTTTTTTTTTTTGCAACAATTTAAGTGACAGTATTCTCATTAGTTTTGCTTTAGATTAATAAAATCATACCGCTATGTGGTAGTCCACTCTGATCCTTTCACCATTGCCATCATTTTTGTAAGAGTAATGACAAGCAAACATATATATTCCCTAGAATAATGTTATAGAATGAGCATGGAAATATAATAAATGAGAGAAATAGGAATTTCTCACATCATTTACCATTGAGTGGTGGTGGTATGCCATGGAGTCAGTTCTGACTCATAGTGACCCTATATAGGTTTTCCAAGGCTGTAAATCTTTATGGGAGCAGAAAGCCTCATCTTTTGCCCATGGAAGGACTGGTAGTTTTGAATTGCTAACTTTGAGGTTTACCAGCCTGACTCATAACCACTATGCTACCAGAGCTCCTTACCCTTGAGTAAGAACGCATAGTAACCCTGCTGTGGTGCTGAAGCATAAGCACTGGGCTGCTATCCACAAGGTCGGTGGTTCAAACCAACCAACTGCTCCTCAGAAACCTTATTCAGGATTTCTATGAATCAGAATTAATTCGACAGCACTTAACAACCACAGAGAAAATAATAAATAAAAAGTATTTTTCCTTTTTATCTGTTTGTATTATAAATATCAAGTGAATTGATAAATTCAGAACATAGTGAGAGATTTAAAAAAGAGAGAGAGATTGAGAAACACCGTATTTCCAGAAAAGAAGCTACAACTCAGAGATAATAACTGGATTTTCCAACAATCAGGAACTGATGAATAAGTTCTGGACTGAGAACCACAAGGTCGTTGGTTTGTACCCAGCAGACAATCTGCATGAGGCTTTCTGCTCCTGTAAAGATTTAAAGTCTCAGAAACACTATACAGAATCACTATGAGATGGAATCAACTGGAAGATACACAACTACCACCACAACCACTGACTGTTAGAAACCCAAAGCCTGGCTCACATCTTTACACACAAATTTATGCATTCTCTTTGATATGGGCTTGTGAGAGTTCTGTTTTTCAGAACACCGTGTTAGCCAATCCAGGCCTTGGTTATTGTTAAAACATTTGTCAATCACTTCAACAAAATTCTGACTCTTTCAAAGTGTCTTTGGGACACTGAAAGTTAGCATGTTATTTAATAAGTCCCCACGTATCATTTATTTGTGTCCACAAAGGTCTGGAGCAAGCAATTCCTGAGTGGTAGGCCTCTGGAAGAAGCCCTGACTTCTCTTTCCCTGGTCCATTTAAAAAGCAGCTTTCTCCACCTGTTCACCAGTTTAGGGCATTCCTTCAACAGGGGACAAAGCTTTCAGGTTATAATTAGAAATATGACTTAGGAAACCCCTGTGCCAGAGATTCCTAAACACAGCGGCCCAGGTTACTTTATGGGATACCAAATTTCTCTTAGCTTTGGCTGCCACCCAAAGAACTCAGAAATCTTTCCACTGTGCTGCTTACTGAGCTGGCACCCTGTTCTTGATGTGTAAGCATATGGTAGTGGTAGTAGTGTTGTATTTCAGAGATACTTTATTAGAACAGATAGGATTCCAAAGCTACTATATATTTTTCAAGTGGCCTGGTGTGGTGCTGTGGGTTAATGCACCAGACTGCAAAGTCATTTGAACTGCAAGGTTGGCGGTTCAAGCTCACCAGTCGCTCCTTGGAAACCCTATACAGGGTCGCAATGGGTTGGAACAGACTCGATGGCACTTAACAACAACAACAATCTACATTATCTAGATCTCCACAAGAATGATGGGCTAGTGATGTTACAAAGGTGCAATCATCATTAGGAACATCCTCTGTGAATTCTTACCACAAAATCTGAGGTAGTGCCCCTCGGGTTAGTCATTTACCCACATGATCTGTTTCCTTTTCATTCTAGATCAGGAATGTTCAAGTTTTGTGATTGAAGGCCATTTTTAAAGGACAGAGTTTTAGAGGTATTATCTGAAGAAACTAAGAGTTAGGCACCAGTTTTTTAAATGTCTCAAAAAAATTGAGAAAAAAACAACAATAAATTTTCCTGGAGTGTTTGAAAACCTACAGTTGCTTGTTGCACTGGATAGCTATTTGAAAGAACTGTATACTTTCCTAACCATATGTTTTTATGTGTTAGGAAATATATTCTTAAATGTTTCAGTTAACTCATGACTTTTCACTTGTGCTAGTATGACTATTACTCCTGTTCACATATTCAATTAGACTCTATACTGCGTATCTGATACAAGTAGCTAAACACTATTATTGTTATTGGTTGCCATCCAATTAGCTCTAATACATTGCAACCTTATGTATAATAGAGTGGCATGTTGTCTGGTTATTTTCACAACTGTTAGTATATTTGGGTCCATAAACAGTACTACAAAACAGTAATTTTTATAGCTGATCTAAATTTTTAACACACTCGAGGAGCATTTGACATATAGCAGTATGATTGAGGACCATCTGCTGAATATTTCTATGAGTATCTTGGTATGTTTATACCAGATCTAGACATAGATTATGATTTTCCAATAGTTATTAGTTATCGTTGCTGTTAGGTGTCTTCGAGCTCATTCAAACTCATTGTTATCTTATTCACAAAACAAAACAAAACAAAACATTGTCCAGTCTTATACCATCCTCACAATAGTTATGTTTGAGCCTACTGTTAGTCACTGTGTCAGTCAATCCCATGAGTATCTTCCTCTTTTTTGCTGGCTTTCCACTTTACCAAACATGATGTCCTTCTCCAGGGACTGGGCCTTCCTGAGAACAGGTCTAAAGTACTTAAAACAAAGTTTTGTCATCTTCCCTTCTAAGGAGCTTTCTGGTTGTTATTCTTCTGAGACAGATTTGTATGTTCATCTGGCAGACCATGGAACTTTCAATATTTTTCACCAACACCATAATTCAAATGCAAAAGTTACAGTCTTCTTTATTCATGATTCGACTCTCACATGCATATGAAGTGTTCGAAAATACCATGTCTTGAGGTCAGGTATGTCTTCAAAGTGACATCTTTGCTCTTTAACGTTTTAAAGAGGTCTTTTGCAGCAGATTTGCCTAGTGCAATATGTTGTTTGATTTCTTGAGTACTACTTCCATTAGTGCTGGTAGTAGATCCAAGCAAAATGAAATCTTTGCCAACTTCAGTCTTTTCTCCATTTATCAAGATATTATTTATTAGTCCAGTTGTGACAATTTCTGTTTTCTTTACATTGAGATGCAATCTGTACTGAAGACTGTAGTCTTTGGTCTTCATCACTGTTTCAAGTCCTCTTTGCTTGCAGCAAATTTGTATCTTCTTCATATCACAGGCTGTTAATGAGTCATCCTCCAATCCTTCTTTATATAATGCATGTTCTTCTTTGTATGCCATGTTCTTCTTTATATAATCCAGTTTTTCAGATTATTTGCTCAGCACACAGATTGAATAAATATCGTGAAAGGATATAATCCTGATGCATGCAGTTGGCAAATTGGATGTGTGTAGTGAACATGTGTGATAATTCCACTCTTCTCGTATAGGTGTTACCTCTTTCTCTTGTTTGTTCCTTATTGCCTAGAATACAAATACAGTATTGGAAGAAATAGCAGCCAACTTTCAAATTTTAGGGAAAAAAAAGTCATATACAAAGAATGGTGAAGTTAAACAATGAAGAGGATTTAGTTTTTTGACAATAGTCTTCAACAGTTGAATATTTTTCTGGACTTCTATTCATGTGGGAAATTAAATACTTTATTTCTTAAGTTGATGATTTTTATAGTTTCAGTCAAGTTGTATCTGAACAATTAATAATAAATAATTGTGGGTCTTGGTGTGGCACTGTAGGATCAGTACTTGACTACTAACCACAGGGTAGATGATTCAAACCCACCTGCCACCCCTTGGAAACCCTATACAGGGTAGCTATGAGTAAGACGTTACTCAACAACATGTAACAACAGCAACAAGGTGTGGGTATTCTACTAGGAAAACTAAATACCAAGGTTTCCAGAAAATTGATATCTTTTTATTCAGTACGGCCCTTAGATTATACAAGAGAAAACCAGGAGTAATACTTCTTCATATTTCTTGACCTCTGTTCTCAAAACAAAGTTTGTTTGTGTTTGAATATCATGAAGAATTTTAGACTGTGCAAATAGCAGTATCTGAGATAGATATTGCTTTGGAGAACCGAGGTCATTTGAGCAGTAGAAGCAAAGTAATAGCAAATATAAACCAGTTAACTTGTTCACTCTGGCCTCTCAAATAGCATAAAAGGATTGTATCTTTTCATGTTAAAATATACGTGTCTCATTGGTTTTCAATGGTCTTTTTCTTCCTTCTCTTTATATACTAAATCATGTTTCCAAAGACTCACAAAATCTGTGTGATAGTCAAAACAGGTACATAAGACAACTAAAGGCCATTTTATAATAGTAAACATTTCATGGTTGTCTTAAATTTTCATATATGGCATTGAGTTACTAACTACAAGGTCAGTGGTTCAAAACCACAAGTTGCTATGAGGAATAAAAATGAAGCTGCCAGCTCCTGTAATGATATACAGTCTCAGAAACCCAATATAGGGTTGCTATAAGTTGAATTGACTTGATGGCAGTGGTTTATATTTTGTATATAACCATAATGTGTGTGTGTGTCTATATATATACCTATACACATGAGCTGTGAGCCACAAGGTCAGCCGTTTGAAACTACCAGCTGCTCCACCAGAGAAAGATGAGGCTTTCTACTCCTGTAAAGATTTACAGCCTTGGAAACCCTGTTCAGGGTCACTGTGGGTCAGCACTGACTTGACAGCACATAGCAACAACAACATACACACACACACACACACACACACACACACAAATACTTAAAACAAGATGAAAAGTACAAAGTATGATAGTAATTGTGTATGCT
>NW_006408606.1:4097191-4098534 GCF_000296735.1 Chrysochloris asiatica | reverse complement strand
TGGTAGTTTCGAACTGCTAACCTTGCGGTTCACAGCCCGATTCGTAACCACTACGAGACTACTATGATATTATTTCTCTTTTGAAGATGAAGGAATTGATACTCCACAGTTTACGTAGCTTGTTGTTGTTAAGTGCCATAGAATCACTTCTGACTCATAGCAACCCTGCATAGGGTTTCCACGGAACAACTAGTAGTTTTGAACTGCCAACTGTGAGTTTAGCAGACCAGTGCAGATGTTACAGCTCCATGCTGGGACTCCAACCAAGTATCTTATTTTATTGTTATTGTTAAATACCTTTGAGTCAGTTCTGACTCCCAGTGACCTGTATAGGGTTTCTGAGGAATAGTTGACAAGTTTGAACCAGTGACCTTGTGGTCAGCAGTCCAGTGCTTAACTTGTGGCACCACAAAAATCATTAAGTGTCAGAGCAAGGATTAAAATTTAAATCTGTAGGATTTCATACAAATTCAACAAAGAAGAGCATGGTAGATTCTGGAGTCAGACCTCTGTCATAGGGGAAAAAAGAGACCTCATCTTTAAAGATATACATATTATAGACTCTTTATTAAGTCATAAACAAGAATAAACTCAAGACAAAGACTGACATAGATCACACAGGTGAGGGAAATCCTAGAGGAGTTTCCAAGGTTCTATTTCTCCATGGTAACTTTTTATAGAGCAGAGCGTAAAACACAATCCCCTCCCACCACCATGATGGACAGCAGCAGTCATGCCCTCATATATGCATGTCAGGCCTAGGGAAAGCAGGGAGGAGACTATCGCAGGCAGATAAGAAAGTTTTTAGTCTCTGAGGCTTTCAGGTATAACATTACAACCAGGTGACCATTGAGGGGTATGTTTAGGACTATTTCTGTGAGGACTGGCTGAGGGAAGTGACTGCTAAGCCCACTTTTAAATATACTCTGTTTTTACCTTGGGCAGTTCTGTCAGAAAGGCAAGAGATACTCAAGTAAAACTGGTTTCTTATGGAGTTAAGCTCTACAGGGTCGCTATGAGTCGGAACTGACTCCACGGCACATAACAACAATAAGAAGGCTGGAGTCGAGCTTTTGAGTTATGGTGTTGGAGGAGCATATTGAAAGTGCCCTGGACTGCCAAAAGAACCAATAGATCCGTTTTGGAAGACGTGCAGCCAGACTGCTCCTTGGAGGCCAAGATAGCTAAACTTCATCTCTCATACTTTGGACATATTGTTACAAGGGACCAGTCACTGGAGAAAGATACCATGTTTGGTAAGGTGGAGGGTCAGAGAAAAAGAGGAAGACCCCAATGAGATGGATTGGCCAAGTGGCAGCATCGATGGACTCAAGCATGGCAAC
>NW_006408606.1:4087399-4097091 GCF_000296735.1 Chrysochloris asiatica | reverse complement strand
TTCTACTCCTGTAAAGATTTACAGCCTTGGAAACCCTGTTCAGGGTCACTGTGGGTCAGCACTGACTCGACAGCACATAGCAACAACAACATACACACACACACACACACACACAAATACTTAAAACAAGATGAAAAGTACAAAGTATGATAGTAATTGTGTATGCTGGCTCTGGAAGCACAAAGCTCTGGTAGCACAATGGTTAAGCACTCAGCTACTAACCGATTGGCTTCAGTATGAACCAACGCACCTAACCATTCTGTGGAAGAAAAGATCTCTTCCTATAAAGATTAAAACCCAGAAGACTTTCAGGGAAGTCCATTCTGTCAGATATGGTTCCTATGAATTAGAATTTCTTGACTGAACATTACAACAATAATAACAGATAGATATTAAATGCTAGAATTGATGCTATTTTCATTGGCGGGAATTGTTAGTAATATTAATTTTTCAAATTAAAGCAAATATTCTGGGTTTTTTTGTTTTGTTTTACATTGATCTCATTGGTGACAAGCCTATGATAATGCTGCTGATATGGTTGATACAATATTGTTGTTGTTAAGTGCTGTTGAGTCGATTCTGACCCATAGCAACACTATATAGGGTTTCCGAGGAGCATCTGGTGAGCTTGAACTGCCGACCTTGTAGTTCAAATGGCTTTGCAGTCTGTTGCATACGCCCACAGTGCCACACCGGGACTCCTGATACAACATTAGATGGTTTTAAACCAAAGATCCACAGCATTCTTTGTTCCAAATAGATTGAGCAGTTTGAGATTTTTCTTTCTTTCTTTCTTTTTCAACAAAACATGTTCTTAATTGTCCTCCACCCCCAACTGGTGATACTTTTGTAAAAATTAAAACTCTATAATCTATGTTTTCAGGACCTGTCCAATGATAGAAAAAATATAATGAAATACATATCCAATTTGACTTTTTTGAAAGAAGCTCCAGGTAGTGTAATGGATTATGAGCTGGGCTGGTAACTGCAAGGTCAGTAGTTTGAATCTACCATTTACTCTGTGGGAGAAAGATGAAATTTTACTCCCATAGTTTTTCACCTTGGAAACCTATAGAAGGCTGTTACAAGTTGGAACAGACTCGGTGGCACACAACCACAACTACTCTTGAACAACACCAAAAACAACCCAAAATTACCTAAATAATAAAATTCAAGGAATGTCTAATTTGACCTTGTTATCAGTAGAACACAAATTATGTAGAGAATGTTGATAACAACATAACTATGATTTGCTGAGAAGAAGATAAGACAAGAGATTTTATGGAATAAATGCATACAAATATAAACTGGTTTCATAGGATAAGCACTGGACTATTAACTTCAAGGTTGGCAGTTCAAACTCACCAGTCAGTCCACAGGAGAAAGATGAGGATATCTCTACTGTGAAGATTTATAACCTTGAAACACTATAAAGAGTCACTCTGAGGCAGAATCGACTTGATGCCCAGTGGGTAGGAGTGGGTCAAAATACAAATCATGTTAGTCTTCATTATTTTACTAATAAAAAAAATCTGAGACCTGATAATGCACAATAGTAACAATTAATTTGAGTCTTACTAAAACCTGTAAACTTTAAGTTATATAAAAAACATAGCTTTGTACAAGTTTTCAGTTTTGCTTCATAAAAGTTCATTTATACGTACAGTCTATGAGTCTGCATTTTCCTGCAATGTCTTGTTGTTGTTAGGTGCTGTCTAGTTGCCTTCAACTCATAGAGACACTATGTACAACAGAATAAAAAGCTGCCTGATCTTGAATCATCTACACAATTGCTGTTATGCTTGAGCCCATGGTGACTGCCACTCTGTCAATCCATTTCTTTAGAGAGTCTTCTTCCTTTTTTGAGGTGTCTACCTCCAGGGTCCTCTCCCTCCTGACAACATGTTTAAAGTATGAGAGGCAATATCTTACCATCCTCACTTCTAAGGTGTGCTTCTTCTAAGATAGGTTTGTTAATTCTTCTGGAAGTTCATAGTACTTTCAATATTCTTCAGCAATGTTATAATTCAAATGCACCGATTCTTCTATGGGGTTCCTTATTCATTGTCCAATTTTCACATGCATATGAGGTTATTGAAAATACCATGACTTGGGTCAGGTGAATCTTAGTCTTCAAACTGGCATCTTTACTTTAACATTTTAAAAATAGCTTTTGCAACATATTTGACTAATGTAATATGTTGTTTGATTTCTTGACTGCTACTTCCATAAGTGTTGATTGTGGATCCAAGCAAAATGAAGTCTTTGACAAACTTCAGTCTTTTCTCTGTTTAATATGTTATTTATTGGACCAGTTGTTTTTATTTTTTTTACATTGAGATGCAATTCATAATGAAGGTCGTGGTCTTTGATCTTCACCAGTAAGCATTATAAGTCCTTTTTACTCCCAGTAAGCAAGGTTATATCATCAATTTATCACAGGCTGTTAAGGAATGAAAGGACACAGCCCTAGTCTCATACTTTTCCTGGTTTTAAACCATTCAGTGTCCTCTTATTCTGATCAAATGACTGACTCTTGGTCTATGTACAGGTTTTTCGTGAGCACCATTAAGTATTCTGAAATGCCCATTCTTTGCAATGATCCACAGAGTCAAATGCCTTTGCAAAGTCAGTAAAGCACAAGTAAACACCGTGCATGTATTCTCTGTTTTTAGCTCAGGTCCCTCTGACCCAAGCAATAATATTTCCAGTTTCTTGTCCTCTTCTGAATCTGACTTGAATTTCTGGCACAGTTTGGATAGGATGTCAGGAGGGATGAGCCCCTGGAAAAGGACATCTTTTGGTAAAGTGGAGAGTCAATGAAAAAGAGGAAGACCCTTAACTAGAAGGATCAATACAGTGGTAGCAACAATGGAATAAAAAAAATAACAATTGTGATGATGGTACAGGATTAGGCAGTATTTTGGTTTATTGTACATAAGGTCAATATGAGTTGAAACCAACTTGAGGGCACCAAACAACAACAACACTAAACAGTTAGGTTAGACAAGTAGGTGGACAAGAGTTCTTTGGTAGTTTCTGATGTAAGATGAATCTTGGAAGAAAACAGAAAATACTTGTGTTTTATCAATTTTGTGGAGGTATTCAAATGTGTAGGTCATAAAAAAATTATGGGTAGTGCTGAAATAATGAGAATTCCAGAACACCTTATTGTGTTCATGAGTCAAGAGGCAGTTGTCAGAACAGAATAAGGGGATATTGCATGGTTTAAAACAGAAAAATAAGCAGGAGGGTTGGATTCTTTCACCTTCCATTTAGTCTACGTACTGAACAAACACATGAGAAGCTGGGCCATCTGAAGAAGAACATGACATTAGGATTGAAGAAAGATTCATTATCAACCTGAGGTAGACAGAAGACACAACCTTGCTTGCTGAAGGTGAAGACACCTTGAAGGACTTCCTAATGCAGATACAAAGACTACAGACTCTCATATGGAATATAAAATCTGAACATAAAATAAAGTCTTACAAGTGGGCCAATCAGCAACAATATGATAAACAGAAAATACTACAGTTGTTAATTATTTCATTTTACTTAGATCTACACTCAGTGCTCATGGAAGCAGCAGTCAAGAAATCAAACAACTTACTCCACTGGGCAAATTTGCTTACAAAGTTTTCTTTAAAGTAATAAAAAAGGAAGAAGTCACTTTAATGACCAAGGTGTACCTGACCCAAGCCATGGTATTTTCAATTGCCACATAAAAGCTGGATAGTGATAAAGAAGACCAAAGAAGAATTGATGCATTTAAATTATAGTGTTTCTAAAGAATATCCGACATACATGCACCTTTGACTGCTAGAAGAATAAATTAACTCACCTTGTAGGAGGTAGCTAGACTGCTCTTTAGAAGTGAAGATGGCAATACTTTTTCTTGCTTACTTTGAACATATCATCAGTAATGGTCAATCCGTGGAGAAGAGACCATGCTTAGTAAAGTGTTGTTGTTGTTGTTTTAAGTGCCATCGAGTTGGCTTTGACTCATAGCCACCCTGTATAGTGTTTCTAAGGATTGGCTGGTGAATTTGAACTTCTGATCTTTTGGTTCAAACCAACTTTATGGTCGAGTGCTTATCCTATAGGTTAGTGAAAAACAGGTAGATTCTTAATGAAATGGATTGACATGGTGCCTGCTACAATGGTATCAAACACAGCAATGGTCTCAAATATATTGTGTGGGTGACACAAGTCCAGGCAATGTTTTGATTTGTTTAGTTTATATATATATAAGGTCGCTATGAGTTGGAGCCAACTTGATGGCACCCAACAATAAACTGATTAAATAAATATGCAGGTAAGTAGGTAGCAACACTGAGGGCTTCTTACACTGACAATTCTGCAAAAGAGGAGACAAAAGAACAGACCCCAATTTATTTTTCAATCAGTCAGTCACCCTAAATATTCTTTCTTCTCTAAATACTAATCCTAGTCCCCATTTTACACCCACACATCTTTATTTGGAGAGGGTAAAAGTCAAGGCCAAGGAAATGTCCTATAGGAGGACATAATTCACTTTTGATTGCCTTATATAGAAAAATTATAAGACAAATCTTTTATGTAGTAGCTAATGTCAACTTTATAAAGAAAAATGGACAATAAAAAAAAGTGTTCAATTTATTTATTTGTATTTCTTTCAAATACTTATTTTTTAGCCTCAACAATAATAACCAAAAATGTAAATAAACTAAATATAGTTTTGTTTGTGGTCCAAAATACACCATTAAAAAATTTAAATCGATTTAATGAAGAGCCTCAGCAATCTCACTGGGGCACTGATGTGAGACCTAGACCTTTCTATTTTGCTTTCAAAGACATTCCTATTGATAACTCAAGTTTCCACTGTTACTTTACCTCTAACAGAATGCTTTCATGAGCAATAACACTATTTTAAAACATCCTTTAATAAAATTTCACTGGACTTCTTGATTATTTATGATCTCTTCTACAAGTATTTTGCTGCAATCATGGTGCAGCATATTTGAATAAAGTAGTGGCTATTGGGTCAGACATAATATGTTGTTATTGAATGCTGTTATGCAGCCTCTTAACAGAACCGAGCATTTAGAATAAGACAAGGTATTGTCTTTGACTCTAATGTTTGCAATATCTTTGGAGACCTAGATGTGACAATTAAAAATATGGGTGCAACAACAAGAAAAAGTGTAAGGGTTGCTCATTAGACATTGTATCTGAATTTAGATAGAACTTATGTTTTTGCCAGACAAAAATCATTTTATGACTTTAATAGAGATGTTGTTGCTGTTTGTTGTTGTTTAGTGCCATTGAGTCAATTCTGACTCATAGTGACCTGTATAGGGTATCCAAGGAGCAGTTGATGAGCTTGAACCACTGACCTTGAAGTTCAAATGACTTTTCAATCTGACATATTAGCCCATAGAACCACACCACGACTCCTAATGGAGACGTTGTTATGTTGTTGTTATGTGCCGTGGAGTCAGTTCTGACTCATAGCAACCCTCTATAGGGTTTCCGAAGCTGTAAATCTTTACTGGAGCAGAAAGCCTTATCTTTCTATGGTGGAACAGCTGGTAGTTTCGAACTGCTGATTGTGAGTTTAGCAGCCCAATTTGTAATCACTATGCTCCTTAATAGAGACATATAAAAAAACAAGTATGAAGTTAAAAAAAATCTTGTGGAAACATGGAATTAAAAGCTAATTGTTTTTCTATGAACTTTTTGACTCACCCTTTCATCTATCTATCAGATAGCCACTTGGCCACCTGCTTGATGCAATTTCTGACCTTTGTATTTTGTTTCTGACAAGAAATAAAAATAGTTAGTATGCTATGGTGGAAAGTGTTTTGTACTAGTGGTCAGGACACCTCATTTCTTTCATGTCTAGAAGTAGCTCTGAAGTCAAAGGTCCTGGACTCTAATGTACTTTAATCCACTTAAAAATCTTATATTCTATGAACCTGTTTAACAATGCTGATTAACAATTTTCAGCAGAGCTTCTAACTTAAGATGGACAAGGAAGGAAGACCTGATGTTCTACTTCCTAAATTCACAGATGTCTGATCTGTAAGAATCATGGTGCAGGACTAAGTACTGTCTTATCCTATAGTGTATAGAGTCATCATGGTGGGGGCCGACTTGATGGCAGCTAACAGCAATGTGAAATCAGATGGACCTAGAACTCTTTTTCTATCTCATTCTAAAAGTTCTATGGATATTGTACAAAGCAGAGATAAATTTTGGAATAGTAAATGAGAATGCAATGTATTTAATTGGATAATATGCCAATATATATTTTCTTTTTGAGAAAATTCCAGTGATCTCTTGAATATGTAGACAAAGATTTCACCAATTACACATGAAATGAAAATGCAAATTTTATAGTGAAGATTTCTGGTGACTATAGTTAGTTTTGCTCCATCTGTATGATATTTATAATTTGAGGCTTGAAGAAAAGCAGCACTTCATTTCATATTCCCAAATTTTGACCAGTGTTTCCTTAGAATTACACATTGTTCCCAGTTTGACGTGCCACTAAAGCTTGTATGAAACTTACACAGGACTAACTAAAAACTTGGCATTTGTCTTTGGACAAAAATCAGCCTGAGTTTGCTTAAAGGTCTGTGAACCTCAGGAAACCTCTCAGTGACCCTTCCTTCAGTGGTGGTTTCTAGTGAAATCTGAAACCAAGAATGTTTTGTGAAGGGTTTGGTTTCATTTGGAAGGCCATATCTAATCCAAGGTACTGCTTAATGAATTAAGAAACCAGTCCTCCTTGGATCCACATAAGGCAGTACTATGCACAAAATTCATGCCTTTTACTACATAATAAAATTGAGCCTTTTAAGTAGTCACTTTTAAATACCTTACTTTTAGTTATGGTCTTTCTGTATATAATCAGTTTTCATTGTATCATCATGATTGTTATTTAAAATTTAGGCATACATTGCGCATTCTTAAAGGTGCTGAGAAATTATCTGTAATCGCATGTAACTATTGTGGAGTCCTGGTGCAGTGCTGTAGGATACGCACTGGACTGCTAACTACAAGGTTCGCAGTTCAAGCCCACTAGCAGCTCTTTGGAAACCCTATATAGGATCACTATGAATTGGAACCAACTCAATGACACTTAACAATAACAATTATGTTTAGGAATTCTGATATAGTGCTGTAGGATAAGCACTGGACTACTAACCACATGGTCTGCAGTTCAAACACAACAGCCACTCCTTGGAAACCCTATTCAGGATTGCTATGAGTCAGACCCAGCTCAACAGCACTTTACAATAACAATTGTGTTGATATGATCATATGTACATATTTATAAACATGTCATTATTATTATACATAATGTTATAAAATATATATATTGTCTTATAAATATCTTGTTGTGGTGGTGGTGAAGTGCTGTCGAGTCAGTTCCCACCCTTAGCGACCCTGTATAGGGTTTCTGAGGAGCAGCTGGTGAGCTTGAACCACCAACCTTGCAGTTCAAACGGCTTTACAGTCTGGCACATTAACCCACAGTGCCACACCAGGACAATGCCTCACATATTTTCTAGATTTTATGAGGTAAGAAGTTGTGATAGTCTGGGATCAAGGAAAATAACTACAGTGTAATAATAATTGGATTGTTCTACCCAGCTTTCTCATTCTCCTTTTCTCTTACAGAAGGACATAATTTGCCAACATAAAAACATTTTTCTGCTTTACATCAGAATTATCCCAAATAAAGGGGAAGTGAGCCAGTGGACATCAGCATTTAATAATAAAAATGACAAAAGGTATTAAAATAACATTTTTCATACTTGCAGCTAGTACCCATTTGATCTGGCTTCAATGGCTAGATGATCAGAACTTGACTAGAAAAAGAAAGAAGAGGGAAGAAAAAAAAAAAAAAAAGAGTAACCCACTACAATTTGATGAACTTCACCTATACTTATAGAAGTAGTAGCTCAAAAAAGGGAACCAATCTTTACAGCAAGGATCACTCCCACCCCCGCGGTACACAGGGTTGACAGGAATGGGCAGCTTAGACATTGGCTACCCAAAATCGGGTGGGGGGAGGGTTGGCAATAAAGGCAAGAAGTGACTGATTTACAAGCTTTCAAGAGGGAACCTAGTTGCAGATGGGGCAAGGTAGAACCTCCACTGAATGATTTCCAATCTGTTGGGACTAGACTGGTGAAAGGAAATGGAGATAAGACTCCTGTGGTATAATAGTGAATAATTGCCATCAGGACTGACGGTGAGAGTCAGAAATGTAGAGGTAGATGTTTTTTGACAAAAGGAGGGGAGTGATTGATTTTACAGCCCAGAAGCAGAGGTCCCTGGGACCATTAAGTGAGAAGAGTGGAGAGTGTGACCTTACCCAGAGAGGAAGTGATGCCAGGCATGGAGACAGAGATAATGATGTGGACAAATGGAGTGCTGGACAGGACAAGAAGCTGTTTCTTTGAAAGGGACTCAGGGAGGGAGAGGGGCTGTGTGCTGACAGCCAGTGGGGCGGGGGGGGGGGGGGGGGCAGGGAGAGGAGGCTGTGGGGTGTATCCTTTGGTTATTTTATGATGCATGAGGTGATTGTAATCATTGCGATGAAATGAAATACGATGGATGAGTGTAAAACAAATGTTCTCCCATATAAACCCACATAATTCACAATAAAAAAAATTAAAAAAAAATTTTTAACTCTTTTTTAAGGAAAACATGCTTTATTTAAAAATGTGTAAGTGATAAAGACTTGAAAGGGACTAGAACACATACTTGTATATCAGTGTTCATTAGAGCATCATTCAAAATAGTGAAGGCTAGGGAACAACCAAGAGTTTACTAACAGATGAATAGAGAAATAAAATGTGGTACAAACATACAATAGAATGTTACCCACTGCCATTGAGTTGATTTCTAACTCACAGAGACCTTATGTAGGTAGGGTGAATGAGACTATCAATCTTTACAGGACCAGATAGCCTCATCTATCCCCCACAGAGCAGCAGGTGGGTTTGAACTATGAACATTGTGGTTAGAAACCCAATGCCTTGCTCACAGCCAAAAAGTGATATAAAGTTCTGATACATCCCATGACATGGATGAACCTTAAGAATACTATGTTGGATGAAATAAGTCAGACACTAATGAACAAATCTTGTGTGATCTGATGTATATGAACTATTTAGAATAGGAAAAGGAATAGAGAAAAAAAGTTTATTATTAATTACCAAGGCCTAGGGGAAGGAGGAGTAGGGATTTATTGCTTAGGGGGAACTGACTTTCTGTTTGGTGTGAGAAAATCTTGAAGATAGTAGTGATGTTCACACAAGGTGAACAGAGGTAATGTCTTTAATTGTGCACTTAAAATGCTGAAAATGGCAATTTTGATAGATATATATGTAAATAAAAAATATTATTATTAAGGTTCCAGTTCAAATGGCAGGATAGTTGTAGGGGTTTATTCCAAATAAAACACGTTTAAATATGTTTCTTAGATCAGTGGATAGCTGCAGACAAGTTCTGTCAGTAACACATGTCTTAGTCTTCTTAGAGTGTCTTCAAAAAGATTCAATCAAAACAGTGGCTTCTTGGGGGATCTGCTAGATCAGTCAAATTCAAGGCAGAGAAGTCAAATGAGACGGTTATGATGACTGCATTTTGAAATTCCTAAAGGAGCTCTGGTAGCGTAGTGGTTACGAATC
>NW_006408606.1:4078101-4085809 GCF_000296735.1 Chrysochloris asiatica | reverse complement strand
TTCATCAGTATTTTAAGTCCTCTTCACTTGCAGCAAGCAAGGTTGCATCATTTGCATATCAAAGGTTGCTAATGAATCTTCCTACCATCCTGAGGTCATGCTCTTCTTCATGTAATCCAGTTTCTCAGATTATTTGCTATGCATACAGATTGGAAATAATACGATGAAAGATTTCAACACTGGCACACATCTTTCTTGATGCTAAATCATTCGGTAACCTCATGTTCTGTTCAAAAGACTTCCTCTTGGTCAATGTATCTTGTCCCTTATGAACACAATCAAGTGCTCTGGAAAAGCCCATTTTTCACAATGCTATCCATATCAAATCTGCTCTTCAGATAAGCTCTAAATTCAGTTGGGATGTACTCAAGATCATATTTTGACTCTTGTAAAGTTGTTTTTATTTTCTTCAGCTTGAGTCTGAATTTACATAGGAACGATATGGTCTGTTCCTTAGTCTGCCCCTGACCTTGTTTTGTTTTATGATATGGACTTTTCCACTATCTCTTCCTACAGATGTAGTCAATTTGATTTATGTGTATTCCACCTGGTGAGGTCCATGTGTACAACCACCTTTTATGTTGTTTTAAAAAGATATTTGCAATGAATAAGTCATCGATCTTACAAAATTCTGTCATGTGAATTTTTCATCATTTTCATCACCAAGATCAAATTTTTCAACAGTCAATCCATTATCTTTGTTTCTAATCTTCAATTCTAATCACCAGTCATTATCACTACATCTTGATTGAATGTTTGATCAATTTCAGACTGACGAAGTTGGTAGAATTTTTCAATTTCATTGTCACTGTCTTTAGTGATTGGGGTGTAAATTTGAATAATTATAATATAAGCTGGTTTTTCTTGTAAGCATAAGGATGTTTTCCTATCACAGACAGCATTGTATTCCAAGATAGATCTTGCAGTGTTTTTTCTGATGATGAATTTCACTTTATTTCTCTTGAATTTGTTATTCCCACATATGAAATCATATGATTGTCAGATTCAAAATGTCTAATAGCAGCCCATTTAAACTTACTAATGCTTAGGAGTCCTGATGTGGAACTATAGGATAAATACTGGACCACAAAGTCGGTTTAACTAAAAGATTGGAGGTTCAAACCCACCAGTCACTCCACAGAAACCCTATACACTATTGCTATGAGTCAAAAATGACTCAACAGCATTTAACAATACAAACGACAATGCCTATGATATCTATCTCTATGTGTTTCATTTCATTTTTGACAATTTTTAATTTTTCTAGGTTCATACTTCATATATTTCATTTTTCCAGCTGTTTCTCCTCACTTTGAGTTATGGCTTATCAGCAAAGAAAGGTACCAAATCTCTACTCTATTTGCATCATCAGGGTCAACTCTACTTTGAGAAGACTGCTGTTTGCCAGTAGAGTGCTTTCCAGCTTGAAGGGCTCGTCTTCTGGCAATATGCTGGTGCTGTTCATAATGTTTTCATTTTCTGGGCCTATATCTGACATTGTCCTGTTGCTGTTCATAAGGTTTTCAGTGGATAAACATATAGAAGTAGTCTTCTTCTCCTTTCTATTTTGTCTTATTCTGGAAGCTCAGTTGAAATCTGTCCAATATGGGTGACCCTGATGGTGTTTAAAATAATGGTGACATACATTTCAGCATCACAGCAAAACACAAGCCACCACAGTATTAGACGAGTGGTGGATACATATATACCACTCATCTGTTAATTTATAATATATATATAATACTTCAATAAAATAATCATTTAAAAAATGAGTTGTTTTTGTTGTTGAGTGCTGTTGGATCAGTTCCTACTCATTGTGACCATGTACAGGGTTTCCAAAGAGTCACTGATGAGTTTGAACTGCTGACCTTGTGGTCCATTGCATATTCTACAGTGTCACACCAGAGACACAAATTGAAATAGCCTCTTTTATTTTCCTTTCCCCACTCCAACATAATGGGTTTATATTTAATATAGCACTTCTCATCATGTTAATCAGTTAATCTATATAAAGGTTTAAGAAAACTTTTTTTTGTAAAAATAATATATATTTTCTCCATTTCAATGTTTTAATAAAGTTTTTTAACATCAAATTATTTTCTCATTTCAATATTAGATACATTGAATACATTTTTCAAAACTTACTTTTTCCCAAAGACATAAAATTTTCCATTTTGACACACCACACTTGATACATAAGTACAATATTAATTTGGATACAACAAAGCACAATTCAATAAATAATGGAGAAAGACCCCATAGTGATTTAGAAGACATCAATTATTACCAAATAATGGTGATTTCCCAGGATGCTGCACGAGGGATTCCTGCTTCCTATAGCATGAGCCCCAATAGTTTTAAAACCAATTTCAGTCATCTTATTTCTTTCACTTTCTTTCTAATCATCAAATACAAAGTATACTTTTGACTTTCTAGTTCGTTTTTAAAGCATAAAAAGCATTTCCCCCCATTTGACATTTATTAATGTGTTCCCATTTAGAAGGAAACATCTAAAAGGTTAAATTATTTTATTTACAATCTGTTTCCTGGGAACTTTCCGATCACAAAGCTCAGTTTTAATTTCAATAGTAAAAAGGGTTTCAGGATGTGGTTTGATTCAGGAGGACCTTCAGAGTCACATCTGTCCATTTCTCTTTCATTTCACAGGCACAAATGCCTATGACGCTAAGAAACACACCTAACGAGAGCAATTGCATCTCCTGATTCAACTGCTTCAACAGGCAGCACCAAAAACAATGAAATCAGGACTAACAGCAACTGTGTTGAAACTGAATTCATGATGCTAGAATCTTGAGGTGAATGGATCTTGAGGGCTGATGGTTCTAAAATAAAAGGGGTACATATATAAGCCTATCTGATTTTAAAATTCACCATTGTTGTAGCTTCAGACGCTGAGATTAAGAGATTTCATGCGACACCGCCTTCCACAAAGCAGCCATTACAGGAATGGCGAGGAGGGCGGAGTCTTATTTTCCGTTTTTGAGTCGTTTTGTGATAGTTAAGATTTTGTGCCAAATTCATTGGGCCTGGATTCTCAATGGTTTAGTAGTTTAGATATAGTATCACCTCCATGATGAGATCTAATACAAGACAGTCAGTTCCATTATATGATTTGTTGTGACAAACCCTTGTGGTATCATTCTCCTATGTTGTATATCCTCACTGTTATGATGTTAATGAGGTCTGATGCAATCTATAGGATCAGGTTGTATTTTAAGTCAATATTTTTGAACTACAAAAGGACAAGTGAGCTGAGCTCAGAGGGACCCACTACCACCAAGATAGAAGAACCAGAAGTGGAGTTCACCCTTTGAACCTGAGTTCCTACATGGAGAAGTACCTAGATCCAGGGGAAGACTGATGCCAATATATATGGAGGTTTCCAAGGAATACAGATGCTGCAAGGAGATAAGGACCTTTTCTTAGAGCTGACAAAGTGAAAGCCTTCCCTAAGATCTGGTACTTGGAATTTGGACTTCTAGCCTTCTGAAATATGACAGAACACATTTCTGGTTATCAAAGCCTTCCACTTGTAATAGTCTATTCTAATAACATTAGATAGCAAAGATATACCTACAGGGTTTTTAGTTTTTGACCTGAATGAAATTTTTAATTTTCTGGTTATAAGACTGTTGACAGTCAATTTAATTTAATTTAAAAGGTTTAAAAATTGGTTGTAAATCGATTTAACAATTAATATCTGGTAAAATATTATCTGTATTTAGAAGAAATGTTTTCAAGCTGGATCACATATTTGTGGATAGAATTCTTAGGGCAAAATGTTCATTTTTAGTAAGACCAGTTACATCCCAAGGAGAGTATGTATGTTAACAAGTAGGAGATCAGCATCAAAAGTCATATCCTCAATCCTGATAGATATCACTCTGCTTACAATCTGTGCTGTATAGTCTTCTATTGCTAAGCTAAGTGCCATTGAGTCAGTTCAGACTCATAGTGACCTTGTATAGGGCTTCGAAGGAGCAGTTGGTGAGCTTGAACTGCGAAACTTGTGTTCAAATCAATTTTGTAGTCCAGCACATTAACCCACAGTACCACACCAGGACTCCATTGCTATAGGCAGCAGAAGAAAACAGTGTGTTTCATTTAAATTTTTAAGGAAAATAATGTTTTTCCATTTTCACTTAACAAGTTAACTTAACAATTTAACTTAACATTTAACTTAAAAAGTTAACACTTGTTAACTGTAGTGTAATGAACTATTTAATATGTCTTTTCTAGTTTTAAGTTTTTGTTACTCAACAAAGGACTCATCCTGATGGGTGTAGATGAGGGAAGTTGGGAGAAGATTCTGATAGGCTAACATGATTCAGCTGTGGCTGTTAACAGATTTAATTGTGATTGTTAAAACTTGAAACTCTAGAGTGGATATAAAATGAGCCACCTTGGTGATGTGAGTGGATGGTGCACTCTAGTTTTACTAGTAAAACTCACCTCCTTCTGACCGCTGATTCTTGGTACTCGGGTGAGCAGTCTGACCTGCTTTGCTAGCTTCTACAGGCTATGAGTCAATAGTCCCATTCTTCATGAGTGAAGAGAATCCTCCAGACTGATGTTTGAACTGCAGATTTAGGAGTTTGAAGCCTCCACCACCATGTGAGCCATTTCTTTGATGGCTTGTAAGCTCCTGTTCTGTGAGATGTTGCAGTGAATCTCAGAACCATGGGATATGGGGGAGAATACTGCGGGAGTTGTTATTGTCGTTAAGTGACATTGAGTTCGTTCCAACCCATAGTGACCCTGTATAGGATTTCCCGGGAGCAGCCAGTGAACTTGAACCAACTACCTTGCAGTTCAAATGACTTTGCAGTCCAACACATTAGTCCACAGTATGGTTGATATAAGAGATTATAGAATGGTATAGCATAGTGGCTCTATAGGGTAAGCATTGGATTGCTAACTATAAAGCTGGCAGTTCAAGTCCCCAGCTGCTCCTCTGAAATCCTAAACAAGGTCAATATGAATAGGAACCAATTAGAAGGCACTTAGCAACATAGCACTTTAGGTGTCCTGGTGTGGTGCTGTAGGATAAGCATTGGATTGCTAACCGCAAGGTCAGCATTTCAAACCCATTATCTGCTCTTTAGAAACCCTATACAGGGTCTCTATGAGTCAGAACCAATGCAATGACACTTAAGAACAGTTTAGCAACATAGCATTTAAGGAAAGTTGGATATTTGCGGTGTCTTTAGTTTCCACCACAAAGGCCTAAGAGAAATTATTATTGCATTAACATAAGACAATATATAATCAAGCAAAAAGACTGAAGTACATAAGCTTTGGACCTTGCAGTACTCCAGTGGAAACCTCTAAGTAGGCTAAAGAATGTCATACCCAGTGATCTTACGTTCCAACTACTATTATATTACAAAAATTTCAAAACAATCTCTATGACCACCTCAGACTTTTCAATTAGCAATTAGTCTGTTTGAGCTTGTCACATCAATCTCTAAATGTTCCTAAAACATTTTAGCTGCCATTTATATTTTAATAAATCTAAATCACTGTGATTTTATCTCAGTGATTATTTTGTCAAAGCAAATTCCTTGTTATTCTACACAAAAATCACAGGTCTGCCTCTCTTATTGCCATTGATTTAGGAATCTTGCTTTAGTATAACCTGATAAAAACTTTCATATGAATCAGTAGCTTAATCCTTTTTTGCATTTCATTTATATAATTCTCCAAACATAATGTTGTTAAATGCCACTGAGTCGGTTCTGATTCATAGCGATACCATTCAGGGTTTCCAAGGACCGTCTGGTGGATTTGAACCACTGACCTTGCTGTTAGCAGTCCAGTGGTTATGATACAACACTACACAAGAAAATATATTTCCATGTAATTTTGTTTTACTGCTAATATCCCAAACTTTATTTTCTGTATTCTCTATGCAAACTATTAATATGTTTTATTTATAAAGGAGCTCTTGTAGTGTAATGGATTACAGGCTGGGCTGCTAACTACAAGGTCAGTTGTTTGAATTCATCAGTTACTCCACAGGAGAAAGAGGAGGCTTTCTGCTTCCATAAGGATTTACAGCCTTGGAAACCCTATACAGAGACACGATAAGTCAGAACTGACCCAGTGGCATGCTGTTGTTGTTGTTAGGTGCCATCGAGTGAGTACTGACTCAAAGCAGCCCTATATACAACATAAAAAAACACTACCCAGTCCTTGACCAACCTCACAATTGTTGCCACGCTTGAGACCACTGAGATTGCCACTTTGCCAATCCATCTCACTCGAGGTCTTTTTCTTTTTCTCTGACCCTCCACTTTATCGAACATGATATATTTCTCCAGCGATTGGTCCCTCCTGACAACATGTCTGAAGTATGAGAGACAAAGTTTGTCCAGCCTGACCTCCAAGGAGCACTCTGGCTGCACTTCTTCCAAAACAGAAAAGTTTGTTCTTTTGGCAGCCCATGGTACTTTCAATTGCATACAGCCACCTATTTGTAAAGGAATGTTGGTAGTATAGTGGGTTATGAGTAGGGTTGTTAACCATAAGGTCAGCAGTTTGAATCTATTAGCCACTTTATGGGAGAAAGATGAGATTTTTTTACTCCTGTAAAGATTTACAGCTTTGGCAACTCTATCGAGAGTCACTATGAGTTGGAACACAACCACCACCATCACCTATTTGTAGAGTGTGGCTAACTAGTATGAATATACAGCTACTTTTTATTTAGAAAACAAATTATTTTAGAAGAAGAGATTTTTTTTTATTATTATTGTTAATGTTAGGATATTTGTTAGAATGGAAATTTAACTTTTTAAAGAAAGTCTAAGAGGATGATGATATATGAGATAATATTGAAAAGAAAGCAAATGAGCCCTTTAAACTTGTTTTTGGTGATAAAGGTAGTTTCACTCAACAAAGAATAAATTATGCCTGTCAAGATGTCAAAGTCAAGGACATTATCATTATCTCTTGCTTTAGTCCCTAGAAAAGTGACTTTATTTGAGAGAAAAAAATGTACAAAAGAAGATAACCTGGCCATTATGCTATCATTAAACTATCCAAAGAATTTTTTTCATTATTTCTTTCAGGTAAATTAACTTCTTAATAAACATTATCATTTTTTACCTTTGTATGTATAGAATCAAATACACTTAACTTGATGGAAAGAGTCAAGATCACAATGAGTACATACCTGTAGCTATTGTTCCTTAAGTTGAAATGTTGACATATTCACATTGCTAGGTCATATCAATCAGGTATTAGAGGGGACAGTTAAAAAGAAGCTTGAGTCTATGTATTTATGGTTGGTGTGGGAGCAAGTTTCTCATCTACATTCTTAGAATCTAGGAAGATTTCAAGAGCCCTCCTGGAATTGTGAGGTATGTGTTAGGCTTCTAACTGCAAGGTCAGCAGTTCAAACCTACCAGCTACTCTTCGGGAGAAAGTTGAAGCTGTCTGCTCCTATAAAGATTGTAGGCTCTCTATGAGTAGGAATCAACTAGATGGCAGTGCATGAAATTTGAAGACCACTTTTCTGTTGCTTTTCCTTTTGCTCCAAAGGATTCTGTGATATAATAACAGACAAAGGATATTGTTTACTAAGCTAATCTATGTGATTGTAGAGTTTAGACGTTTTTCATACATTTTATTTACCTCTTTAAGCAGTCTCTTGAGATAGGTTATTACTGTTGTTGTTGTTGTT
>NW_006408606.1:4066555-4076591 GCF_000296735.1 Chrysochloris asiatica | reverse complement strand
AACAACAACAACAGGCTGGAGTCAAAGAGTCCTGGTATTATAGTGTTTAGCTGTTTACTGCAGGGTGAACAGTTTGAATCCACCAGCTGCTCCATGGGAGAAAGATGAGACTTTTGATGCCATAAAGGAGTGTGAGTCGGAACCAACTTCACGGCATGCAGCAGCAGCTAGCTGGAGTTGCTCACAGGCAAAAAGCTTTCCGATTTCATGCTCTATAGCACCTCTTAGATTAAAAATCAAGGTCTCCTTTTTTTTATCATCTGTGTCACTTAATTAACTTCTCTGTACTTCAGTGTGGTCAACTGGGAATAATAATGTTTAATACATTTAAATAGCATATTTAGACTTTGGTTTTGTATATGGTGTGTCCTGTTCAGTCAGTTCCAACTCGGAGTGGCCCTGAATATGGTTTCTGAGGCTATAATCTTTATGAGAGCAGAAAGCCTCATCTTTCTCCCTATGGAACAGCTGGTGGATTTGAATTTCTAACCTTGTGGTTAGCAGCTCAGAGCACCCCTTAGGGTTTAGTACATGGTAGTGGTGGTGGAAGATGCTAAATTTTCTAATTTCTTATGTATTAATATAGTACGCTGTCTGTATAAATGCAAGTATTCAGACTTAGGTTTGGAGTAGTTTTTTTAGGAATAACTTTATATATCTTAGACACACATTCTCCTTCTCTGTCTTGCTCTCTTTATATCTATATCTATATATCTATACTTATATAGATATAGATAGATATTGTTGTTAAGTGCCTTCCAGTCATTCTGACTCATAGTGACTCTATATAGGGTTCCCAGGAGTGGCTGGTGGTGGTGCCAACCTTATGTTCAGCAGTCCAGTGCTTATCCTAAACTGTAGGACTCTCTCTATATTATTGTTAAATACTATTGAGTTGGTTCCATCACCTATTGAGTCTGTATAGAATTTGTGAGGAATAGCTGGTGGGTTTGAACTGCCAATGTTGTGGTTCAAAGTCCAATACGCAACTTACAGTGCTATACCAGGAATCGATGATATACATACAGACACAGACACAGATACAGATATAGATGATATAGAGTCAGTTTGAATCACAAGGTTGGCAGTTCAACTCACAAGCTTCTCCTTGGACATCTGATACAAGGTCACGTTGAGTCAGAACCCCGTTAGAAGGCACTTAACAACAACAACAACAACATTATGACTAAGAAGAGAGTGCTGTGTTTTCTCTGATACCCTAAAATGTCACTTTTCCATGCAACATACAAGTGCATTATTTCAAAAGGCCAAATCTGATAAGTGCTGTCTTGCTTAATTAATTTTTGGTCTACTTTAACCAGAACTGCTTTGCCATACAAACTAAATAGCTTTAAGGAGGGTCTCTCTCTGGGATGCATATTATCAGCCTGGCATTGAATGTCTGTTGAAGAGATTCTAATTTATGTTCACACAGCAATATACTTTCTTACTGTAATTGGGCTTCTTCCAGTTCCTCTCCTATGTGTAAGGGGGGATCTTGGTGGAACTGAGGAGGCCAGCAAGTCCAGACATTGATAAGGCGCAAATAGTACCATGACAAAGGAGAAACAGGTGCACAGAGTCTATAGTCTATACATGTAAGTCAGAATTACATTCCTATGGGCAGTCCCAATAAAGCAATCTGTCATGTACCAAGGTTTAAGACTATAGAGTTGGATGCACTGGGGGTAATAAGTATTGTTTGGAAGTTCATAGGATTGTATTCTCAACCTACGTCTTTTTGTCTGACAGTATTCTAAGAAATAACAGTTTTGTTTTGTTTTGTTTTGTTTTACAGCTAAGAAAAAGAATTTGAGTGCAGCTGAGAGACTTAGTTGAGGATCAATACCATATTATTGAGAAAATAATTCCAGAGACTGATTCCCTGCATTACAAAGAAAACCTCTGAACAATATTAAAAACACTGAGGCTGAAAATCTAAAAAATTATTATTTGAATAAACAGTAGATATAACTTTAAAGTTAGCAACATATTATGTGTGTGTGTTTAAATCTAAGGAGCCATGGTGGCGTAGTAGGATTAGCACTGGACTGCTAACTACAAGGTTGACATTTCAAACCCATCAGCTGCTTTTTGGAAAAAGATGAGGCTTTCTGCTGCCTTGGAGATCCTATACAGAGTTACTATGTGCTGGAATCGATTCGATGGCAGTGGGTTTAGTATTTAGTTTTGAGTAACAGATTGAGTATATGTAAAACATATGGCAAAGACTGAGGGCCAAATAATGTCCTCAAAAACAACTTATTTCATCCGAGGGCAGAATAAGGAAAGAACAAAGGGAGATCAGAAAATGGTTTATCCAAAAATGTTATGATAAAATACGTGGAGAATGCAATGTGTTTTTTCACACAATGCTACTTCTGAACTCACAACTTGGAAAGCAGATCGGGTACCTCCATTGTCTCCTTCCCCGCAGTCTCTCTTTCTTTCTTCCACATACAAAATCAAATAAAAGCATTCATGGAGGAAAGGAAAACCCAAGGGGAGAATGTGCTCTCTCAAAGCCAAGCCGGCACAGTTGCTCCTGGCGGCACACATTTCACAGCTTGGTGCTTAGCTCTGCAGCTGCCAAGTATATCTCAAGAGTGACTATAAACATTGTTGGCCTGAGTGGAGAGCAGGATCCAGAAGGCTAACAGAGAGTTTCTGAACCAATTGCCAGCAGGGGATGAGGGCATGCCAAATACTGATTGAATTACACCCGTGTGACACTTCCTACTGTAATCACACTCTCCTTTCACAGAGGCCAGGCTGAGGCTAGCAAAGCAACTACTGTGAGTCCATGTCATTAGAGAATGATGAAGATTTTATATCTGCAGTATGGCTTCTAGGTCAGCAGTTGCTGCCAGAGCTCAGTCAGGGAGATGCAGGCTGCAAGAAGAGTCTGGCCCTAAAAAGGCTGTCTAAGCTAACAGATGGAAGAAAGACAAATGTTTACCAAGAAATATGCCATGAGTTTAACAATGATTAGATTTTAATGAAGTATAGGAGGAATCAAACGCTGTAAAACAAACAGGCGTCTTGAGAAACCTCACTAGCAAGGACACACATAATAAAGCAATACAGGGAGGGAATGATTCAGATTTTTTAACTTTATCAAGTATGTGAATAAAAAACCTCAAGTTCAAAATGTTTCCATGTAATAATATGTCCAATACTTTTAGTATCTGTATCTAACTTACAGTTTCTTCTCCTTTTTCTCTAATGTCTCTCTTCCATCAAATTCAGGGGTAACTTTCAGATACTAAGCATGACATCATTAGACTTGTGTACTTCCTAAATTTCTGCACTGCAGGGGTTCTTACCAGTATTAGACAAGAGCTGACATCAAGTTTGTATTTAAACTCAAGTTGGGGGTGATAAAGGCCTTTTCAGCTTGAACTTCAATCAAAAGGAAGGTTGCTATGTCAGTAAATTAAAGCACAAAAAGCATAGATAAAGTATTTAGAGAAAAGAAAGGAGCTTCTTTTGAATTAGCTAGATACAAGAAAATCAGAATTTTGCTAGGGAAAAAAGTGACCTTAAAAATCAATAGATGTACATTTCATTTAGGTCATCTTAACAATCATAATAACAATGAAAGAAAGCAATCTACAGATAAAGAGCTTGGAAAACGCACACAAACAGCAAATATCTGAACAGTGACTATGAGAAATAAACAGTGTGAGAGAAGAGAAGCAGCAGAATTTGAAGGTGAAGCACCCTGTTTAGGCCCAGATACATGCACAGGTGATGGGGTCACAGACATGGGTGTTTGTTGTATTTATTTAGCCTCACTGGGTGGTAAAATATTCACGATGTTTACACAAGACTTAATAAAATCCCAAGTTAAGTAACCCTTTCCCTTATTGTTTTATGTTAAGACTTGATTTTGTTAACTCTAATTGAAACGCCTCAGTAAGCATTCTAATAAACAGAGTGAGATAAATTCAAGTTTCTTTGAGCATGTTTTGCAGACCACATGGTCCATCACAGGACAAGTATAGAAATTGTGTGTAAGTGTTTAGAAATTTTCCAGCAATTCAACCAAATAATTTTGTTTCTGTTAAATCAAATAATAAGTCATTTAGGTTATGCTTTTTATGCCTGTTTATATTTATTTTTTTAGAAATTCATCTCACATGATATTTTAGAAATCTAGTCATCCTGGTATGGTGCTGTAGGCTAATGAATTGAACTGCAAGGTCGGTTTGAACCGCAAGGTCAGTGGTTCAAACTCATCAGCCACTCCTCAGAAACCCTATGCAGGGTTCCTATGGGTCGGAAGCAACTCAACGGCACTTAACAACAATGACAATTGATCCATGTGGTTTTGATGGTGTGTCATCAAATCAGTTCCGACTCATAGTGAGACCCTGCATAGGGTTTCTGAGGCTGTAAATCTTTATGGGAACAGAAAACCTTAACTTTCTCCCATGGAGTGGCTGGTGGATTTGAACTGCTGACCTTGTGGTTAACACACTATGCCACCGGGACTCCTGGTATCAATACATGTAGGATAGGGGTCAGGTGGGGTTGGGGGTGGGGTGGATTTGCTACCATAATTCCTTAAAGAATGCTAACTAAGGTTTTTTGTTCTGACTGTGCATTATTTCACAGTATTTTTGCTCACATGAATGCTTTCTTCAAAGACCACTATTTGAAGAGGAAAATCAAGTTGCGTTTTATTATGTTGTGGTACTTCTGAGTGGTTTTAAAGAGCACAGGATCTGTTTTCTAAAGCTGTCTGCTGAGCAAACTGAACTATGTTGGAGATAAACAAATAAAATGAAACAGTCTGAGCAAGAAGTCAGCATTTAATAATGCAAACATTACCTATGGAAACCCTTCGTCTTTGTATTTGTGAATATCATATAAGGATACATGTTATTGGGGAAGAAAATTTATTTTATAGCATTTAAAATAAAATATAAATGGAATAAAATTTTATAAAATGGAATATAATTTTTATATATAAATATAAAATGGAATATAATTTTTAGGGTATAACGCAGCCTTACTAATTTCTTTTTTAAGATATCCATGGGGATCTTTTAGTAATACCACTTTTATCTCTGGCCAGAATTTTTTCTTACCTTTTTTTGAACACTTTTCTTGTCTTTTGTCCCTTCCTTTCCTTCTACTGCTTTTTTGGGAATCATAGAATTATGGTCATATATTTATACTATTAATATAAGTGGATTTGTAATGGATTGCAACTTGTTAAATATGCCACAAATGATAAGGTTTCACATTTGTATGTGACTAAATATAGATTGATAATATGGTTTCATATTTTCCAATTTCTATGAAACTAAATCTATTTCTCATATGGAACGAGTGTCAGTTCTTTGAAAATTCTTAGGGGAAATATTTAAATCTACAATAACATGACAAAATGAGACTTACAAAAAGTAACAAGATAATCGAAGTGGAAAATTCATTTTTAAAGGAAGAGCTACTAAACTTCAAGTTAATAAAAGAGGACCAAAAAATTTCTTCTTTGACCCATACAGGTTTGTAAATATGAGGATTTGCTTCTGTCCTCCTTTTTCTATAGGACTGAGTATGTTGAACCTTTCAGTGTTACTTTTGTTTCTGGTCAAGCAAGTTTTTTCAGTTAATGATCAAATTATCCCCAGCAGCTGTTCCCAGCTTGACTGAATATCAGAATTGCCTGAGGAGCTAGTAAATAAAAGTTGTTGGAGGTGAGACTTGGGAATACCTAAGTTTAAAATCCTCTACAAGTGATTTTGATGAAGAGTCAAATTTGGAAACTGCTTCTCTAGATGCAATAATTCCCAAAGGGACAAAAACTAGTTTATTAGGATAAGGATCCTAATTCAGATGCGAGGAATCCTAGTGTGGCACTTCATGTAGGATAAGCACTGGACTACTAGCCGCAAGCTTGGTGGTTCAAACTCACCAGTTGCCCCTTGGACCTTATATAGAGTCAGTATGTATGATGACACTTAACAATTTTAATGTAGAAAGTCCTATTTTTCCACAAAGTTTTATAGTATCTTGTGGGTTAATGCGCCAGACTGCAAAGCTGTTTGAACTACAAGGTCCGCTGTTCAAGCTCACCAGTCGCTCCTTGGAAACTCTATATAGGGTTTCTATGAGTCAGAACCGACTGGATGGCACTTAACAACAACAACAACTATAATAATAAAACACTGGCCTCCTAAGTCACGAGACAGGTATTCTGTATGAGCATATTTCCATGGAGACACCTTTGTAAGTAAGAGATTTCACAAAATAATAATCACAATTGCTTTTGTTAAAACTTTTTTTTTTTAAGTGCATATGTTAGGGTAGTCCTCTGACACATCTCCAAAGGCTATATTGTTGTTTTTGTTAAGTGCCAACAAGTTAGATCTGGCCTATAGTGACTCTGTATAGGGTTTCCTAGGAATAGCTGATGAGCTTGGACCACCAACCTTGTCATTGAAGTCCAGTGCATTAACCCACAGTGCCATACCAGGACTCCAAAGGCTATATTAGCCCAGTTGAATTTCACTAGATAGTTAACCTCATGAGCCATGAAACAGGTAATTTCAAAACATGAGTACAGGGAGACGTAAGTGGATAGGTATGCCACAGTGGATGGACCCCTCAGTTATAACATGTATAAGGGTACAATTTTCTTCTATTAATCTTGCCACATGGTTATTAAATTACACTGAGATGAGGCATTCAATTAAGTTTGTTGAGTATAATGGGATTCACAAGAGAAAATTTGGCTAGAAAAAGAGATAGAGTACTAATAAGAGGTTGTATTTGAGTGCTGTCAAGTCCGTTCCAATTCATAGCGAACCTGTATAGGGTTTCCAAGGAGCGACTGATGAGTTTGAACCACCGATCTTACAATCCAAACTGACCTAGCACGTTATCCTGCAGTGCCATACCAGGACTTCTAAGATGTGGTACTAGTTATTTTTACATATCACAGGTTACCTTTTAATTACTAATGGACACTATAAATCTTTTGATAATTCCTTATTCATGGAAACTTCTTGGGACTGTATATGTGCTATGGAGTTCTTAGAAATCTCAAGCAAGATTGCAGATTTATAAAAACACTGAGAGATTATTCAAGGCATTATCACCAGGGAAAAACATACTACAAGTGAAATACACAGTTTAAGCTAAATATACAGTTTCATGTATTTTAACTTGAATGACTTCCATAGAAGAATTCTCAGACTTACCCAAGTACTACTTCCAATGGCCTATTCACAATTGTTATTAAAAAGGCAAGCTCAGTCCTGGTGAATTACCAATGTGCAACAATGACTAATTGAAGTAATCATTTTAAGAACATTTCATAATTTCTAATATAAATGTGTGCTGCTGTAGGGTAAGTACTGGACTGCTAACCCACCAGTCACCCCTATAGGGAAACCCTATACAGGGTATCTAGGAGTTAGGGCAGACTCTGTGACACTTAGCAACAACAATATAGTCAGAATTTTATTTAATGTTTTCTTTAGCAAATATAAATTTTCATGCTGTGAGATTGTTTCAGTTAAAATATCAGTGTTAAGACAAGGAATATATATGTATATATATATATATTTTCCATTATTTAAAAAATTTTATCATACTTGCTTATATGGATGACAGTCAGTACTACATCATTTAATATCATATTAGGCAATTAAGTATACTTTATCATTTAAGAAAACATTTTATAAGGTCTTAGGCCCAATTTAAGAAGATTGTTATTGCACTGAGTTGATTTGGACTTATGGAGACCTCACATTTGCAAAAATAGATTTCAACTGAAGAAATTGGTAGTACTCTTCAAATTTATCATCACTGGCTTTAGGGGTTGTTGTGTAAATTTGAATAATAGTCATATTAATTGGCCTCCCTTGTAGGTGTATGGAAATTATCCTATCACAGAGTGCATTGTATTTCAAGATCTTGACAATGAATGTGACACCTTTCCTTCTGAATTTGTTGTTCTCAGCGTAGTAAACTATTTGATTATTCAATTCACAATGGTCAATACCATTTCATCTCACTAATCATGCTATAAGCACTGAACTGCTAACCTCAAATTCTACAGGTCAAACCCACCAGCCACTTGAAAACTATATACAGAGCTGCCATGAGTCAGATCTGATTTGATGGCACTTAACAACAATGCCCTGGATATATTCCATTTCATTTTTCTGACTTTGAATCTTTCTATATTAATATTTTATATATTCCACATTCTGATTAGTAATGGAAGTTTACAGTTGTTTCTTCTCATTTTGAGTTGTAACCTATCAGCAAATGGAGGTCACAAAAGTTTTACTCTACCAATATCATTAAGATCAATTAAATTTTGAAGAAGCAGCTCTTCCTCAGTCATATTTTGAATGCCATTCAAGCTGAAGGGATCATTTTCTGGCACTATATCTTACAATGTTCTACTGCTATTCATAAAGTTTTCAGTGGTTAACCATTCATAAGTGGTCTGCCTCTCCTACTTTGTAGTTAGTCTTAGTCTGGAATTGCTGCTTAAACCTGTCCACCATAGGCCACCGTGTTGGTATTTAAAATACTGGTGGCATGTTTTTTTAGCATCACAGCAATAAATAAGCTACCAAAGTATGACAAACTGACAGATGAGTGGTGAATGACAGATCTTCATTGTACAAATGTCTGACAATTGTTTAATCCGATCAGTTTGGAGTCAGAACAGCAAATTATGAAGACACAAAAAGGTACAATCCTGAAAATGTAAAAGAAAGGAGAAATGTACGATTTACTGACTTTAGAGTAGCGAACTAATGTTGAGTTGCTAACCACAAGATTGGCAGTTCAAACTCAAACCTATCAGTTATTCCACAGGAGAGAGATGAGGTTGCTTGGTTTATAATCTTGAAACCCTACAGAGCAGTTCTACTCTGTCCTCTCGAGTCACCCAGAATTGACTTGATGTTAGTGAGTTTGATTTTAATTTTATCTGAAGAGTACTTTTAGTTGCAAAATAATTCTTTTAAGGAGTCCCTAAGTGGTACAAATGATTCAGCACTAGATTGCACTCCAAAATGTTGGTAGTTAGAATTCACCGGTAATTACTCCCAAAATAGGCCTGGTAATTTGCTTCCAAAAGTATGAAATTAATCAAACCTTCGATCACAAAGAATTGATTATTACTGGTAATTGGGATGCAAAAGTTGGAAGCAAAGAGAAAGGATCAGTAGTTGGCAAATATGGCCTTGGTGATAGAAACAATGCTGGAGATTGAATGATAGAATTTTGCAAGACCAATATTCATTGCAAATACCTTTTTCAACAACATCAAAGGCAGTTATCATCAGCACAAAAAAAGGTCAGGGACCCTTTATGGAACAAACCATCAATTGTTCATATGCAAGTTCAGGATGAAAGTGAAGAAAATTAAAACAAAGCCAATGACAGCTAAAATATGACCTTGCATATATCCCATCTGAATTTAGAAAATATCTCAAGAACAGATTTGATGGATTAGACACTTATGATTGAATACCAGAAGAGTTGTGGGGTGACATCAAGATCATCATACAGGAGAAAAAAAAAGGTAACTAAAAAGAGAGGAAGGAAAGAAAAAACAAAAATAGATGTCAGAAGAGACTCTGAAACTTGCTTTTGAGTGTAAAGAAGCTGAAACAACTGGAAGAAATGATGAAGCAAAAGATCTGAACAGAGTATTTCGAAGGGGAGCTAAAGAAGAGAAAATCAAGTATTATAATTGAATGTGCAAAGACGAGTAGTTAGAAAACAAAAAAGGAAGAGCATGCTCAGCATTTCTCATGCTGGAAGAAAGGAAGGAAAAAGTTGATCCTTGAGTTTCAATATCGAAGGATACTATAGTTAAAAAGGAGTCCTGGTGTGGCACTGTGGGCTAATGCATTAGCCTGCAAAGTCATTTGAACTGCAAAGTTGGTGATTCAAGCTCACCACCTGCTCCTTGGAAACCCTATATAGGGTCGCTTTGGGTTAGAATCAACTCAAAGGCACTTAACAACAGCAGCATAGTCAAATGAGTCCTAGT
>NW_006408606.1:4065136-4066455 GCF_000296735.1 Chrysochloris asiatica | reverse complement strand
CTATGGGTTGGAATCGACTGATGGCACTTAGCAACAACAACAACATAGTTGGAATGTAAAATCAAAAGAAGATGGAAAGAATACACAGAGTCACTGTACCAAAAGAAGAGAAATTTATATCAAAGAAATGGTTTACAATTGTAGAGTCACATGTACCCAGCAATTTTCCTGTGCATCCATTATATTGGCAGCAATCACACCCCAAAGGAAACATCTTTTCAATTGATCGGCTTCTCATAGTCAATCATTATAAAGTGCACTACACCTGTATGAGATTTCACCATGAGGATAACATTTCAACTGCGAAATGACTGGTAATCGTGTCCCAGTCAAGTTGACATGAAACCTTAACTATCACAATGTTTAACCATTTAATAGCATATAATCAAGAACTGATACTATAGAAGGAAGAGGTCCAAGCAACACAAAAAGCATTGTCAAAAAACAAGACTCTCAGAATTAACAGAGTACCAATTGAAATATTTCAACAAACTGATACAACTGGATGCACTCACTTGTCTATGTCAAGAATTTTGGAAGACAGCTACATAGTTGACATCAGATAGACGTTTGTTAAAAGGAGAGAATACCAGAAAGATGTTTATTTATGTTTTATTGACTATGCAAAGATATTTGACTATGTAGATCACAACAGGCTATGGATAACATTCCAAGTAATGAGAGTGTCTGAATAATTAATTGAGCTATGAGGAAAATGTACATAGACCAAGAGGGAGTCATTTGAACAGAACAAATAGATACTAAAATGTTCAAAGTTAGGAAAGCTGTTTGTCAAGGTTGTTGTTTTTTGCCGTCTTTATTCTATCTGTATGCTGCACAAATAATCCAAGAAATTAGATTATATGAAGAACATGGCATTAGGACTGGAGGAAGACTCAGAAACAATCTGAGACATGCAGATAACACAAGCTTGCTTACTGGAAGAGAAGAAGAAGACTTATAATACTTATTGATGAGGATCAAAGACTACAGCTTTCAGTATGGATTGCAACTCAGTGTAAAGAAATTAAAAATCCTCACAGCTGAACTAATTCATAAAAACATGAAAAATGGAGAAAAGATTAAAGTTGTCAAAAACTTCATTTTGCTTGGATCCACAATCAATACTCAAGAAATCAAAGAGCATACTGCACTCAGTGAATCGACTGCAGAAGACCTCCTTAAAGTGTTAAAGAGCAAAGATATCAGTTGCACGGGACCTGTTGTTGTTGTTGTTAAGTGCCGTCGAGTCGGTTCCGACCCATAGCGACCCTGTACAGGGTTTCCGAGGGTGTAAATCTTTACGAGAGTAGAAAGCC
>NW_006408606.1:4057104-4065036 GCF_000296735.1 Chrysochloris asiatica | reverse complement strand
CCTTAAGGTTCGCAGCCCGATTCGTAACCACTACGCTACCAGAGCTCCTTTGCACGGGACCTAAGCCATGATATTTTCAATTGCCTCTTATATATGTGAAAGTTAGGACAATATATGAGGATAGGTAAAAAATTATCCTTACTCTGACTATAGAATTTATTTTAATCAACTTTTGAAAAGGACAGATGCATCATTTTTTCAACAACCTCCTTGCTTTTTGATACACTTTTTCCATCTGACAACAAGCTTTCATATTCCCTCATTAAAAAATGTTTTAGGGTGAGATAGGAGCTCTGAGTACACCGCTGTCTTTACTTCTTTATCAGAAGTGAATCTTCATCCTCAAAGGACTGCTTTCAGGGGAGCAAACAGGTGAAAGTCCCATGGAATAAGACCAAGACTACAGAGAGTATGCTTTAACACATCAAAGCAAAGTTTTTACAGAGTGTCAGTGGTGTGGGCAGAAGTGTGTGGGCACGCATTGTCATGCAGGATCACAATGCCCATGGATAGCAGTCCTCTGCATTTAATCCAAAGTTTAGGCTTCATCTCTTCAGTGAGCATCTCACTGTAATGAGCACTGCTGATTGTTGAATCGTTTTCCTGATAATATTTCAATACTGGCCTTGAGAATCCCAGTAAACTGTAAGCATCAATCTTCTAGCTAATAGTTGATTTTTGAACTTTTTCATGGTAGACCATTTCACATTCTTGTTTTGCATTCTGCTATTTACTCTCAGGCTCATAGTAATGAATCCATGTCTTGTGACCAGTAACAATTTCTTTTTAACAAATTTTTATCTTGCTTTGAGCATCCTTCCAGATTGTGTTTGCAGATGTCCAAACTCTCCCGTTTATGCTCTTCCAGGAGTGGTTTCATTGTTTATCTCACAGAAACTTTTCAAAACCCAAGTCTATCATGGATTATTTCATACGCAGGGTCATGGCTGATTTGCAAATGATTTGCCACATAATCCACAGTCACTTATTTATTCACATGCATGTTCAATGTTGTCATCAGTTGTGGACATGGAGGGGTATTTTAATATAACTGTAATGAGTATAATTTTTGACTAACGCTCATATATGTAACATATAAATATATGGAGTCCTGTTGTGGTCTGCAAACCTTATGGCCAGTGGTTCAAACCCGTGAGTCATTCCTTAGAAAGTTTACAGCCTAGGAAACTCTATACAGGGTCTCTATGAGTCAAAGGTGATTCGACTGCACTTAACAACATATGTGTGTGCATGCACACACATAAATATATATAAATATAGATATAGGTTGGTTATGTGCCGTGGAGTCAGTTCTGAATCATAGCAACCATGTATAGGGTTTCCTAGGCTGTTAATCTTTAGTAGAAAAAAAAAAAAACATGGTCAGCATTTCTCAAGCTACGGGAACAGAAGAAAAAAAAAAAAAAAAAAAAAAAAAAAACCCTCAACTTTCTCTCATAGAGTAGTTGATAGTTTTGAAATGCTGACTTTGAGTTTAGCATCCCAACTCCCAACTCATAACCATTATGCTACCATATGTAGGTACATATGTATATATATCTATATTTATATGTTTTTAAGTGCAATTATTCAGTTCTGACTCATAGTGACTATGAGTTGCTTGGAACCAACTCTACAGCACTTAACAAACACACTGTACAGTTAACCACAAGGTCAGTAGTTCAAACCCAACAGTCACTCCTCAGAAATCCTGTACAAAGTTGCTCTGAGTTAGAACCAACTCTATAGCACTTAACAACAAGAACAACACACAAACACACACACATATATATATTCCTCTGTGTGTTGAAAATCCATGTATAATTTAGTTGACCCTTGAACAACATGGGTTCACACACATATATATATTCTTGTTTTGCATGCTGCTATTTACTCTCAGGCTCATAAAATATGAGTATATATATATATATATATATATATAGTTAAGTGCTGTGCTTCAGGCACACCTAAGTCCTCAAGCTGACATGTTTGCTTTCAACATTTTAAAAAGGTCTTGTGCAGCAGATTTGCCTAATACAATACGTATCGTTGCTTCCATGAGTGTTGATGGTTGATCCAAGAAAAATGAAGTCTTTGACAACTTCAATCTTTTCTCCATTGATAAAAATGTTTATTGGTCCAGTGGTGAGGATTTTTGTTTTCTTCACATTGAGATACAGTCCATACCGAAGGTTGTGGTCTTTGATCTTCATCAGTAAGTATTTTAAGTCCTCTTCACTTTCAGCAAGCAAGGTTGTATCATATGCATATCTCAAATATCCAATCCTGATGCCACATTTTTTTCCATATAACCCAGCTTCTTGGATTTTTTGCTCAGCATACAGGTTGAATGAGTATGGTGAAAGAATACAACCCTGGCACACACCTTTCCTAATTTGAAACTATTCAATGATCCTTGGTTTTGTTTGAACAACTGTGTCTTGGTCTATGTACAGGTTCCTCATGAGCACAATTAAGTGTTCCAGAATACTCATACTTCACAATGTTGTCTATAGCTTGTCATGATCCACACAACTTAAAGACTTTGTATTGTCAATAAAGCAAAATTAAACATCTTTCTGGTATTCTCTGCTTTCAGCCAAGATCCATTGGACATCAATGATGATCTTCCTCCTTCCACATCCTCTTCTATATCTGGCTTGAAACTCTGAATGTTCTCTGCCAATATATGCTTGTAGTCATTTCTGTGTTGACTTCAATAAAACTTTACTCGCATGTGATATCCGATTATTTCCACATGCTGTTGGGTCACCTCTTTTTGGAATGAGCACAAATATGGATTTCTTCCAATAAGTTAGCTGGTGAGCTTGAAACCAACGACCTTGCAGTTCAAATGATTTTTCAGTCTGACACATTAGCCCACAGTACCACACCAGGACTCCATCTTGAAGCATAAGGCTGTTTATAATAGGGTAATATACATGTGCCATCAAAGAAGACCAGTTAATACCAAGATTATTCAATTTTATGGAACAATCACTTAAGCCAATGATGATGAAATGAAATAATTCTACCAACTTCTTCAGTCTGAAATTGATCAAACATGAAATCAAGATGTATTGATAATCACTTGTGATTGAAAAGCAAAAGTTAGAATTAGGCATTTTGAATGATCTTTAGCAAACTTATAGTAGTATGTGATATTAATGATATTGTCTGATGATTTCTGTGTTCCTTTGGGTCACCTCTAGTTGGAATGGGCACAAATACGGATCTCTTCCAATCAGTTTACCAGGTTAACTGTCTTCCAAATATCTTGGCATAAATAAGTGAGTGTTTCCAGTGCTGCGTTAGTTTGATGAAAGATTTCAATTTTTATTATAATTCCTGAAATTCTGCTCTTTTCCAATGCATTCGGTGTGCCTTAGACTTCTTTCTTCAGTATCATTGGTTCATAATCATATGTTGAATGGTTGAATATCATTCTATATCATTCAATATTTTGCCCATAGAATCCTTCAATATTGCTACTCAAGCCTTGGATTTTTTTCCTCAGTCTTTTCAGTTTAAGAAATGCTGTGCATATTCTTTCTTTTTGGCTTTTTAACTCCATGTCTTTGGACATGTATTTATAATGCTTGTGTATTGCTGCTGTAAGTGAAGCAGACTTAAAATGCCTATTATTAAAAGACAAAGACCACAGTCTTCTGTATTGATTGCACCTCAATGTAAAGAGACAAAAATCCTAACCACTGGACCACATCATAATAAACAGAGAAAAGATTGAAGTTGCACAATACTTTCTTTTGCTTGGATCCATTAACGACACTCATGGAAACAACAGTCAAGAAATCAAATGACATACTGCATTAGGCAAATCTGTTGTACAAGACCTCTTTAAAATGCTGAAGAGCAAAAATGCCAGTTTGAGAACTATAGTGTGCCTAACCCAAGTTACGGTATTTTCCCTAGCTTTATATATATATGTAAAAACTGGACAATGACTAAGGAAAAAATTGATACATTTGAGTTATGGTGTTGGAGAAGAATATTCAAAATACCATGGACTGCTAGAAGGAAAAATAAATCTGTGTTGGAAGAAGCATAGCCAGAATGCTCCTTAGAAGTCAGGTTGATGAGACTAATTCTATCACACTTTGGACTTATTATTACTAGGGAACTCCTAGGGAAGGACATCATGCTTGGTAAAATGGGCATAGGTGAGGAACAGCCCTACGAGATGAAATGCATAGTGGTAGCAGTAATGGGCTCAAACTTAACAATGTTTGTGGTTATGATACAGTGTTCTGTTCTGCTGTGTATAACATCACTCTGAGTCAGAGCCAACTTGACTGTACCTAACAACAAGCTATTGAGTTGATTGCAACTCACAGCAATGTTGTATATGATTTCTGAGAAAATCATTGTAAAATGGAACAGAAAATCTCATTTTTCTCCCACTGAGCAGCTGCCGCATTTGAATTTCCGACCTTGCAGTTAGCAGTTCTGTGCTTTTCCTACAGTTACTCTAGAGCTAACAAACAATATGATGGTAAGTAAAAAGTATTGCTAGTATGTTTCCAGTCCATGCATGTAAAAGTTTATTCCCATCATGGCTCCGTGACCAGTGGATGACTGTAGTCAAATTCTCTCTGTAATACATGTCTTATTTAGGTAAGGACACACAAAAAAAGGCCTATTCTAAACAATGGCTTCTAAGAGGATGTACAGAGAGTGCTAGTGAAATTAAAGGCAAGGAGGCTAGCTCAGAAAGTTTAAATGATTTTTTTAATTCCCAAGGGATAATCTTGAAGATTTTCTTAAAGAACACAGGATGACCATGGGGGCTTATTATGAAGATATTTTAAAATCATCGTTGGTGAAAAAGAAGCCAGGAAAATTGTACCAAGGAATTATTCTTCCATCACAATGCATGACAATGACCTGCTCATTCTTTGAGTGTAGCAAGCGGGTGTCCTGTGCGAATTTTGTCGGAAAGCATTCCAAGTGTTTTCAACCCTACAGCCCTGATTTTGACCCTTCAAACGTCTTTTTGTTCCTAAAATGTAAAGAACCCTTTAAAGGAACAAAATTTGAGTCCCTAAAAGATACCAGAACTACTGTTTTGATGTGGTGTAAATTGTAGACCACATAATTCCTTTGGAAAGTGTTTGAAAGATGAAAACACCACTTTCAGAAGTGTACAGATCTAAATAGAACAGGAAGACCTCCAATGAGACAGATTGACACAATGACAGTAACTATGGGATCAAACATAACAACAACTGTGCGCATGGTACAGAAGCAGGCAGTATTTCATTCTGATGTGCACAGTTAGGGCTGCCATGAGTTGATGTTGACTGAATGGCACTTGACACCATTAAGGGTCAGTAGCTTCATATTTTGATACTTTTGTTGGTTAAATTTCTATGATTTAACAGCAATACTGTTTCACTTACCCTCATATGCTGTTAGTGTTAGGTGCTGTAGACTCAGTGTCTATTCACAGTGGCCTTAGGTACAACAGGACACAACACTGTCTGGTTTTGTGCCGTCCTCAAAATTGTTGCTATGTTTGAATGTGTTATTGCAGCCATTGTGCCATCCCATCTTTCTGAGGACTCTCCTTTTTTACTGACCTTCTAATTTGCCAAACATGATGTCCTTCTTCAGTTACAGATTCTTCCTGATAACATGGGAAAAAAGTATACAGGAAACACTGAAACTTACACTTAAAAAATTTTTTTTTATTATGAATTATGTGATGGTTTACTTGGGAGAACATTAGTTTTACATTCATCCTGTTGTATATCATTTCATTGCCATGATTATAATCCCCTCCATGTATCATCAAACAACCAAAAGGTATACCCTACAAGCCTGCCCTCTGGTTGTCAGCACACGGCCCCTCTCCCTCTCTGGGTCTAGAGTCCCCAGTGCTCCATCCCTACACGTCATCTTCTCTGCCTCCATCTTTGGTGTCACTGCTTCTCTGGGAAGGGTCCTGCTCTCCACTCTTCTCCCTTGATGGTCCCAGGGACCTCCATTTCTGGACTGCAAAGTCAACCACTCCCCTTCTTTTGATACAAAATATCTACCTTTACATTTCCAACCCTCACAGTCAGTCCTGATAGCAATTATTCACTACTGAATCACAAGAGTCCTATCCACATCTCCTTTCATCAGCCCCTCCCAGAAAGATTGGATACTATTGAGTGGAGATTTTACCTTCCTCTGCGCCCTCTGGATCTAGGCTCCCTCTTGAAAAGGATGTAAGTCACTTCTTGCCTTTGCAGTCCCCCCATTTTGAGTAGCCTATGTCCAAGTTGCCCATCCCTGTCTATCCTGAGTACTGAGGGGGTAGGAATGATCCTCGCTGTAAAGATTTGTTCCCACTTTTGAGCTACTGCATCCAAAAGTATAGGTCAAGTTCATCAAATTAAATCAGATTACTCTTTTTTTTTTTTTTTTTTTCCTCTTCTTTCTTCTTCTAGTTGAGTTCTGATCATCCAACCATTGAAGCCAGGTCAAGTGGGTATTGTCTGCAAGTGTGGGTGTTCTTGTGCATATCCCATGACTTCTTATCAGCTGGATGCTTCAGTCTCCATTCTAGTCCTCTCCATACTGCTGGCCCACCAGGTCACCACCCGGGTTCACAGGGATCTATTGAACATGGTAGGACTTAGCTCATGGCTTCATTGCTGTTTTTCCCTCACTTCCCCTCATCGGTGATCAATGTGGTCACCAGTCACATCACAGGCCTGTTTGTGTATTCCCCTTGAGTCTTAGTCTTGGAAGGGGGTTTTCCCTGAGGGGAGCAACTTGCTTGTTCTTGTAGTAGTAGTCTGTTGGACTGCTGTTATTGTTTGGTATTTTTCCTGTTGGTCTTTCTTTCAAGAAGTATCTTCTGTTCTTCTAGACACTACAGGATGGTCTGTTTGTCTTTTCAAGTGGATATTTCCCACATCAGAAGATTCTGGATGGGGTTCAGGATTCCACCTATGATTTTATGCAATGCAAAGGCTCCACAGGAAGCCTCCTTCACTGGGCAAGTTGTAGCCCCATTTTAGTTATTCCAATGTTATAGGCAGAAGACAGACAAGCTTTCTATGGTGGTATTTCTGGCTATTCCTTTTTCTCCCCCTCAAGTATCTATTTTACAATGGTATGCAAGGGAAACCAAGATTCAAAATACAGCCAGGCATCTTAACATTATTCCTCTCCTTTTATCCATTCAAACCATGCCTCAATCTCTGTATCCCAGAGCCCTATTGTTCCAAGGTTGTGCATACATCATTATTTACGCATGTCCCACTTAGGCCATGCAAACTTGCCTAACTGTTCTTCCATTCCCCTCTCTCTTCTTGCTTATTGCCCCCTCCCCAGCACCCAAATTATCCTGTCTATTCCCTACCCTTTGCTCTACCTCTCCTTCCCTCCCTTCACAACCACTCCCACCTCCCAGTAACTGTAATTCTGGAATTCACATTTAGGTCTTTGATCCATGTTGAGTTGGTTTTTGTATAAGGCATAAGGTAAAGGTCTTGTTTCACTCTTTTGCCTATCGTTTTCCTGTTCTGCCAGCCCCATCTGTTGAAGAGATTATTGCCACCCTATGTGGTGTATTTGGGATCGTGGCTTTAAGGCGGGGTCGACCAACTTAGAGACCCACAAGCGCAGCCCAAAACGTCTCATTACAACACTGTCGCCCCTGCTGTGCTTCCGCCTCTTGACTGACATGACATCTGAGGACGGAAATCCCACCTTTGAGCCGGACTTAAGGGCCATAGCACAAGGAGATTCGTGTTTAACAGCGACCACTCATCTGTCTGTCGTGCTGTGGTGGTATGAATTGCTGTGATTCTGAGGGCTCTGCCACCAGTATTTTAAATAACCAGCAGGGTCACCCATGGTGGACAGGTTTCAGATGAGCTTCCAAACAAAGACAGACTAGGAAGAAAGAGTGACAAA
>NW_006408606.1:4038995-4052734 GCF_000296735.1 Chrysochloris asiatica | reverse complement strand
GACCTGCCAGAAGTTAAATCTGGATTAAGAAGAGGATGTAAAATGAGGTTTATAATTATTGACATAGCATGGACATTGACTAAAAGGCATTTCACACTAACTATGCAAAGGCATTTGACTATGTAGATCATAACAATCTATTTATAACATGGGATAGAATGGGTATTTCAGAACACTTAATTGTACTCAATTTTGGAGCACACCTTAGTCCTGAGACTGGTATCTTTGTTCTTCAACACTTTAAATAGGTCTTTTCTATCAGATTTACCCAATGTAATTATGTCTTTTTTTTTTTTCCTTTCTTTCTTTTTCTTTTTTTCTTGACTACTACTCCAGAGTGTCAAGAAACCTGTATGTCCCTATATTAGTGACATTATCATTTTTTTTTTTTCTTGACTACTGCTTTCAGGAGTGTCAAGAAACCTACACGTACTGAGTAAACTGTATGTACCTATAACAAGAATAGTTGTTCAAATACAACAAGGGGATTCTGAATAGTTTAAAACAGGAAATCTGTGTGCCAGGGTTGTATCATTTCACCATAATTAAATCTATCTATATGCTGAGAAAATAATCTCAGAAACTGGATTATATGAAGAAGAACATGATCAAGATTGGAAGAAGAATCATGAACAACATGCAATATGCAGAGATACAACCTTCCTTGTTGAAAGTAAAGAGGACTTTAAATACTTACTGATGAGGATCAAAGACTACTATATAGATTGTACCTCAATGTACAAAAAGCAAAATATCAAAAACTTCATTTTGCTTGGATTTATAATCAACACTCCCGGAAGCAGTAGTCAAGGGGTAAAAAAATGACATATTGCATTGGGCAAATCTTCTGGAAAAGACCTGTTTAAAGTGTTGAAGAACAAAGGTCAGCCTTAGGACTAAGCTGTGCTTCATCAGTCATTTCATATATATGTGAAAATTTGAGAATGTAAAAGAAAGACAGTAGAATAATTGATGCGGTTGATCAATGGTCTTGTTGAAAACTATTGAAAGCACTATGAATTGTAAGAAGAACAAATATGTCTTGGAAGAAGTACATCTGGAATGCTCATTAGAATCCAGGATGGCTAGACTTCATCTGCCATACTTAACATTTTGTCAGGAAGTCCTTGGAGAAGAACATCATGCTTGTTAAAGTAGAGGTTCAGTGTAAAAAAGGAAGGCCCCCAAGGAGATGGACTTACACAGTAGTGGCATCAATCATCTCAAACATAACAACAATTGTAAGGATGGTGCAGGATGGGATAGTTTTTCTTTCTGTTGTACATAGGATTGCTATGAGTTGGAACTGACTTAATGGCACCTAACAGCAACAGCACTTTAACAAGGTCTTTTGTAGCACATTTTCCCAATGCAATACATCATTTGATTTCTGAAACGTTGTTTCCTATACAGTGAACTAGTTAGCTATATTTCCTTTATAGAAATTTTCATGTATCAATTTTATTATTACTCAATGGAAAATATTTCTACAATTATGTTCAAATGTAATTTCCTTTATTACACCTTACCAATTCTTCAAAATCTTATTTAATTTGATTTATATTTGACTTGAATTTTTTATTCAATTTTTAAAATTTCCCCTGGAGTTTCTATTTATTGCCTTTTCAAAAATTTCATTTTAGAATAAAAGTGAAAACTCTCTTCATTGTACTTATAATGCCTTCTGTTTTGTACTTATTTAATTTATTTATTGAAATTAATTATTTTGTAGATATTCCTTTAGAGGGTACAATCTTCATGTTTTCATTTGGACTATTATTTTTTGGTCTGTCTTGAAGAAATTGAGATTATGTTGAAATATTTCACTTTTTCCAGTGGACAAGGTTGGTTTACACTTCCCTAACTAGAAACTGTACCTAGCTACACTTTAATAATGATACATAAATGAAGTATAATAAAATGTGGTGGGACTTTTTCCCCTTGTCATGTAGGGATGGGTGAAACCCTATTGTTATTTAATTGATTCTGATTTATAAGATAAATTATGACAGCTCCATAGAGTTTCCAAGGTGGCACATAATTTTTAAAGAATCATTCAATATTGCAGGCTTTTGTTTTTCCCTAAATTATTTCAATTTGAGAAATGTTGATCATTTTCTTTCACTGTGGTTTTCTAACTCCTGGTCTTTGCACATTGCATTACAACATTTGAATTTTGTCTGTTAAGCTCTGTTACCTCCTCATTTTTTCAGTGTACTTTAATGTCTCTGTGCTGGAATGCAAGTTTCAGAGTCTATTCTGGTGTTTTGGGTCTTTTCCTTATATTCTTCATGACCTTTGGCTTGCTTCCTGTATGATGTTCTTGATGTCATCACACAATTCTTGGTTTTCAGTTATTAGTGTCTAATGCATCAAGTCTGTTCTTCAGATGGTCTCTAATTTCAAGTGGGATATGCTCAAGGTCATATTATGGCTCTCATGTATGTGCTTTAATTTTCTTCAGCTTCAGCCTGAACTTACATATGAGCAGTTGGTGGCCTTCCCACGTTCTGAGCCTTGGCTTCTTTTGGCTGATGATAATGGAGCTTCTCCACTGTGTCTTCCCAAAGGTGAACTCAATTTGATTTTTGTGTATTCCTTTTGGAGAGGTCCGTGTATATAGTCATCTTTTATGTTGTGTTAAAAAGATAGTTGCAATGAAGATGTCATTGGTATTGCAAAACTCTATCTTTCTATCTCCACTGTTTTTTTCTATCACCAAGTTCATATTTTTCATCTACTGATCCCCTTTGGTTCCAACCTTTGCATTCTAATCACCAGTACTTATTAACACATCTTGATTGCATGTCAATCAACTTCAGACTGAAGAAGTTAGTAGAATTCCTCAGTTTCATCATTACTGTATTTAGTGGTTGTGGGTGTAATTTGAATAATAGTGGTATTAACTGGTCTGCCTTGTAGGTGTTTAGGTACTATGCTATAACAGCATTATACTTCATATAGATCTTAAAATCTTCTTTCTGATGATGAATGTTATTGCATTCCTCTTCAATTTGTCATTCTAGGCATATTGTTAGATTCAAAATGACCATTAACAATCCATTTCAGCTCACTAGTGCCTATGATCTGGGTGTTCATACATTCTGTTTCAATGCTGAAAACTTCCAATTTTCTTGGATTCATACTTTGTAAACTCCATGTTATGATAATTAGTGGATGTTTGCAGCTGCTTCTCCTCACTTTGAGTTGAGAAAGACATGAAAGTCCTGAAAACTTTACTCTATTCATGGTCAACACTGCTTTGAGGCCTTCCAACTTGAGGGGCTTATCTTCCGGCACTATATCTGACAATATTCTGGCATAGTTCATCATGTTTCAATATTCAATATTCTGGTACTATCTGATAGAGTTTGATTGCCTTTCAAAAGGTTTTCAATGGCTAGGCTATCCATTTGGAAGTAGTCCACCTCTCCTTCTTCCTAGTCTGTTCTAGTCTGGAAAGCATTAGAAAAAGATGGAAGGAATACAGAGAGTCACTGTACCAAAAATAAATGATTGATGTTTAACCACTTCAAGAGGTAGAATATTATCTAGAGCCAACGGTAACAAAGGAAGGTGTCGGAAATGCAATGAAGGTATTGGCAAAGAACAAGTCTCCAGGAATTGATGGAATACAATTGATAGGTTTCAACTCTTCCTCATGTATGCCAAGAAATTTGGAAGAAAGCTACTTGGCCAACCAAATGAAAGAGATCCATATGTGTGCAAACTTCAAAGAGAGGCGACCCAGTGGAATCTGGAAATCATCAGACAGTATCATTAATATTACATGCAAGTAAAATGTTGCTAACTATGATTCCAAAATGGCTGCAACAATACATTGATAGTGCACGTTCAAAGGATCAATCTGGTTTTAGATCAGGATGTGGAATGAAAGATATCATTGCTGATCTCAAATGGATCTGTGTAGATCATGACAAGCTATGGACATCATTGCAGATAATGAGTATTCCAGAGTACTTAATTGTGTTCACGAGGATCCTGCATATAGATCAAGAGGCAGTAATATTGAGCAGAATAATGGAATACAGAATGATTTAAAATCAGGAAAGGTGTGTGCCACAGTTAAATTCTTTCAAATTATTTATTAAATTTGTATGCTAAACAAATAATTGAAGAAGTTAAATTATGTGAAGTAGAATGTGGCATCAGGATTAGAGGGAAACTAATTAACAGTCTGCAATATGCTTATGATACAACCTTATTTTCTCAAAGTGAAGAGAACATCAAAGACTTACTGATGAGTATCAAAGACCACACCCTTTGGTATGGGCTACACCTCAATGTCAAGAAAACAAAAATCCTGACCATGGACCAGTAAGTAACATCATGATAAATAGAGAAAAGATTGAAGTTGCAAAATACTTCATTTTGTTTGGATCTACCATGAACAATCATGAAAGCATCAGTCAAGTAATCAAATGACATATTGCATTAAGCAATTTGTTGCACAAGACCTCTTTAAAGTGTTAAAGAGTTAGCAAGTCAGTTTGAGGACTAAGGTGCACATGACCCAAACCATAGTATTTTTGACAGCCATATTTTCAACATATGCATGGGGAAGTTGTACAATGAACAGAATTGAGACATTTGAGTTATCATTTTGGAGAAGAATATTGAAAGTATCATGGACTTCCAGAAAAGCAAACTAATATGTGTTGGAAGAAGTATAACCAGAAAGCTTCTTAGAAGCCAAAATGGCTAGACTTCTTTTCTCTTACCTCAGACATATTAGTAAGGACCAATTCCTGGAGATTGACTTGATGCTTGATAAAGTGGAGGGTCAGTGAAGTAGAGGGAAACCTTCAGTGAGATGGACTGGCACAGTGGCATCAGCAATGGACTCAAACATAGCAACAGTTGTGAGGTTGGTGAAAGAATGGACAGTACTTTATTCATAAGGTCATTATGAGTCAGAACTGACTTAACAGCACCTAACAACAATAAAAATCTTTATGGAATAATTATGGAAGCATACTGTCTCACGGAAGACACTGGCAAAATAAGTCTCCTTGAACTTACGGAATACCCACTGTGCTGTTTCAACAAAAGGATTCAATGCTGGCAGTGATCACTTTTCTATGCCAAGATATTTAGACAACAGCTATTTGACCAATCAACTGGAATAGATCTATATTCTTGCACTTTCCCAAAGAAGGTGATCTAATAGAATGCAGAAATTATGAAAAATATCACTTATACAACAAGCAAATAATTTTTTTTTTGAGATCCAATTCAATCTTTATTGACAGAAAGCCAGCAGTCTGGAGAACGAAGAGAAAAATTTCTCAAGACCATCTTGTCCTTTGTGAAAAGTTGGCACATTACATAGATTATGTAAATTACATTTGTACATACACTTAATCTATTTTAACATCAAGATAGCATTCTTTGGGAAAAGGAAATAGTAAATCAATAAACTTCCTCATTTTACCTTTAGAGTGTCAGCTCCTTAATTCCTGAGATAACCATCTGGGTGGTTTAAGCACATTCTATTTTCTTTGTCCTCTTCTCCTTCTAGGACCGTAAGACCATTTTAGCTAATTTATAAACTTCCTCATTTGCAGGGTCCTCATTTGAGACCTAATGACTAAACCGACTCCATTTTGTTTAGGTCAGTAGATCCATGCTATCATTCCTCACTTTTATTTGTAGATTCCATTTCTATGAAATTTGCTTCCAATGAAAATAGTTACTTTGATCCTGTTCATTGTTCCTTGGATCAAATGAACTAAGCTTAGGTCATGAAAAACAACAAGTATTACAAAGGATGATACAACAAGGTATCACTGAATACAGCAACATATGAAAAGCCCTATGACAGTACAAACTCTACCCTCATTATTAACATGAGAAGCCACTTTAGATTAGGTAACTAAGATAACTAACTTTCGATGGTTAGGGCCATATGCTCAGCTGGCCTGCACAGTTGTGGATCAATACAGAAATCAATTGTGGGGAGCACTAGCGATGAGATCTGTCAAGTCCTGTATCTGGAGTAGGAAGGTGGTGAGCCTCTCAAATGTACAGGTCCTTTCCTCCTCCTACCCCACCTCAGTAGACTTAGTGGGGATGTAGGAGAAGGCCTTAGTTCCACAGAGGGAAAATTATGCTGCTGGAACTATGTTACAGAAGTACTAACTCTAATAATATAGGAGGTAAAAGATTGTTCAAAATACAATCCCCCTTCAAACAGAAATCAGACATATTTATTACATACTTGCCCAGGTATATTAAACTTTCATCCTGGCAATAGGAGATTAGATCTGAGTGTCCAAACCATAGTAGTAGAAAGAAGATTAACGCAGCTTGAGATCAGAGGAAGAATTCACGGCCCACTGTTATACATGATTTTTCTTGACTCATGTGTGGTGAGTCCAGATCTTGAGGCGCAGGAGTTTTGAGAACAGTGGAGGTGGTCAGCAGGATCTCCCAGGATTCTCCTCTAACTGGGAGTCAGGTCTGCCTTTCCATGTTTTGAGCAGGACACAATTTCCAGGCTATAAGTCATGCAGGTTACCTGTGGGGGAGAAAGCAAACTTGGGAAGAGGAAATTTAAGAATGATAGGAAGTGTGTGGTGGAGGTGTTGTGCATACCACTGCACCTTCAAATCTGGTTGGGGTCAAATGGAAGGTTGATGGAAGTTGCCTGGAAAGGTTTACCATGTATAATTTCATAAGGGCTCAGTTTAAGACCGCTTCTGAGAGCTACCTGAATTTGGAACAGGACTAAAGCAACAGCTGGTCTCAGTGTAGGTAAATTTCCTGACAGAGTGTTTCCATTTGTTTCTTTAAAGTGTGGTTCATTTTCTCAACCCTCCTGGAGTGGGATCTCCATGCTGAGCGCAATTGCTGTTTCATCTGTATGTGTTTGTTGTTCCGTTGTCACTTTTTTGAAAGTCCAAACTTAGAGATAATCTTTCAAGAGGATTTTCACAACTTCTCAAGCAACCTCAGTTTGGGTGAGGAAATTCTCTACCCAACCAGAAAAACTGCCTACAAAAAAAAAATCCCCAACCAGCAATATTTAATTCCCCAGCTTGGGGGAATCTGCATGAAATTGACCTGACAGTTTTCAAGGGTTGTTTATCATGATATTGGTGCAGGACAGCCTTGTCTTGGGATTGTTCTTGGGGCAGGTAAAGCAAAGTTAACATCTTGAATATTTTTTTGTTTTACAAATCTCTTGCTCTGGAGCCTGGGCCTAATGAATTAAGCGAGATCCTCATTCGTGTAGTGAGTCATTTCATGGACTCATTTAAGAAGAGTAGAGGCTAGTTTTCTCAGGATCAGAATCATTCTATTGTTGTTTACTTTCTATCCTTTAACCTTTAAGAACCAGAACAATTCCACCATCATTCATTTTTCATCCTTTAACTTCTCTTTCAAATCCTTTTGCCTCAGTTGTCCTCTGGGTACACATTCACAGTCTTTCCTGCCAACATTTCTAATACCCTCATCGGTGTCATCAGTTCAGCCTTTTGAGCTAAGGTCCCCAGTGGGAGGGTTACTGCCTCCACTGGGTAAGGAGCTCTGGTAGCATAGTGGTTATGAATCAGGCTGCGAACCTCAAGGTCGGCAGTTCGAAACTACCAGCCGTTCCGCGGGAGAAAGATGAGGCTTTCTGCTCCCGTAAAGATTTACAGCCTCGGAAACCCTGTACAGGGTCGCTATGAGTCGGAGCGGACTCCACGGCACGTGACAACAACAACAGTATCACACACCCTACTCTGAGTCCTTTTCTCTATGTAACTACTACCCACAAACTACATTTAGTCTACCAGGAAGCAAATAAAATTTTGAAGAAGAAAATTGGAAAATATTTGCGGCACTACTTAGATAAGAAACTGTCAGAAAATCAAGCCAGATTCAGAAGACTGCTTAAAATAAAGGGTATAATTGTTGGTGTGAGATGGATCTTGGCTGAAAACAGAGAATTCCAGAAAGACGTGTGTCTGCCTTTTATTGATTATGTAAAAGCATTAGGCTGTATGAATTATAACAAATTATGGATTAAATTTTGATGAATGGGAATTGCAAATTCCTTAATTGTACTAATGGGAAACATGTGCATTGTTCAAATAGAACTAGTGGATACTGCATGGCTTAAAATCATGAAAGGTGTATATAAGGGATGTATTCTTCTACCATATGTATTCAATCTCTGTGCTCAGAAAATAATCCAAAAAGCTGGACTATATGAAGAAGAACTGGGCATCAGTCTTGGAGGAAGACATTACTAATCTGCAATATGAAAATTATACAACCGTGTTTACTGGAAGCAAAGAGAACTTGAAGCTCTTACTGATGATATTCAAAGACTACATCCCAATATAAACAAAACAAAAATCCTCACAACTGAACCGTTCATCATCATCATTATCATATAGAGAGAAAAGATTGAAATTGTTAAGGTTATAATTTTATTAGAATCCTCAGTCAACACCCATGCAAGTAGCAGTCCAGAAATCAAAATATATATTTCTTTGGGGACATCTGCTGCAAAAGGCCTCTTTAAATTGTTAATAGGCAAAGATATTACTTTGAGGACTGAGGTGTGCTTGACTCCAGCCATGGCATTTTCTATTGTCGAATATGCATGCAAAAGCTGGACATTGATTAAGGAAGATCAAAGAAAAATGAATGCCTTTAAAAACATGGTGTTGGCAAAGGATATGAAATATACCATGGACTTGCAGAAGAAAGAACAAATTTGTCTTAGAATAAGTATAACTAGAATGCTTCTTAGAAGTAAGGATGGTAAGATTCCGTTTCATGTACTTTGGACATGTCATCAGGAGAGATCAGTCCCTGAAAAGGACGTCATGCTTGGAAAAGTGAGGGTCAGTGGAAGACAGGAAGCCCTTCAATGAGATGCATTGACACAGTGGCTGCAGAATGAACTGAAGTATAGCTGTGTTTGTAAGGATAGCACAGAACTGAACATTGTTTTGTTCAGTTGTACAAGGAGTCACTAAGAGTTAGCACTGACTTAGCGGTACCTAACAACAATAATAATTAAAAGGAAAATATAAGGGGTATTCTAGATATTTGGAAAAAGAGCTTTAATGCAGAAGAAACTCCAAGTGTAATGGCTCGGAACCAGGAGAATTACTGACTTGAACAAGGAGGTCAGTGTGGCTAGATTATGAAATAGCCCTAGTACTCTAGTACAAAAGTAGCCACAGGCCAGATAGTTACAGAGTTTATGTATGGGTCATGGCAAGTTTTGGGTTTTTATTCTGTGTGAGGTGGCAAACTGGGGGAAGATTTTCGACAGAAAATGACATGATTTGACTTGCATTAAAAGGTTCATTCTTTCTGCTGTTGCAGAATACAATATAAGAGGCAAAGGAGGCAGAGAAATCAAGTTCAAAATAATTTCTCCTCTGGACTTGAAAACCTTACTAAGCTACATTTAACATTGACTAAGCTACATTTAACATTCTCTTTTTTTTTTTTTTTCCTGATGAATATCATATGTGTCTGATTTTAATTATTTTATTGAGAATTTTTAAAATAATAAACTTTTTAGATTTTCTTATTCTTATGATCTGAAATTTCATAATGATGTGTTTTGGCTAATTATATGGTTATGTTCAAAGTATAGGGCTGCACAGCATTTTGTTATACTTTTCAGTTACAATACTGTTTCTAGCTTGGAGAACTATTTCTATTATTTCTTTGATAATTTTCTCCTCTCATTTTCCTTTGTTCTTTCTCTCTCCCTCTCTCGTTTTTTCTTTACTTCATCTTGTGACTTGAGTGAAAGTTTACAAAGCAAATTGATTTTTCAGTCAGCAATTTGTACACATTTTATTTATTAGTATTGATTGTAATCTCCACCACGTAAAAGCTTTCCTCACACTTCCTTCCTGTGTTTAATGCTTTCATTGGTCTTTCTTTCCTATTCCTTCCTACTTTCTGAGCTTTATCTCTGGACTAATGCTACACTTTTATCTCATATTGTTGCTTGTTGTAAGGAATGTGTATACCTTTGATGTTAATTATTCACTGTTTGGTTAAAAGTTGAGTCACAAGAGTAGATTCAGTTCCAGGCCTAAAGGGTGTCTGTCTAAAGACCATAGTCTCATGGGTTTCACTGTAATCTAACTTGTTCTAATGATGACATCTTTAAAGGAAAAGAAAAGAAGTGGTTACCTAGGCAATGCTTTAAAACCATTCAAATAATAATACTATGTCCATCATTTGAAAGCCAGTGCTGAATTCTGCCTCCATGTCTCTTAACTTTGCATATACTCATTTTTATGCAGCAAATGATTCAATAGCTCATTTTTTAAGGCAACTAAATTAATTTGATACAAATGATAAATTACTGAATTATTTCAAAAAAGAGTATCTATGGGATTTGAACATGGGCTTGAATTTGTGATTTCAAATATGAACTATAGTGATTGTCATGTTTTGTCCTTAGGTGTCATCTGTGATTCATGGTGAATTTATGTATTCGTTGATGTTGTTGTTAAGTCCCATTGTATGGTTCAAACACATAACAAATCAAAATAGTGTTTATGAGGAGAGGCTAGTGGGTTTGAATTGATGACCTTGCAGTTAGCAGTCCATTGCTTATCCTACAGTGCAACTCAAAGTATAAAGCAACAAAATGTTGCCAGGTTTTGTGGCTTGTTCATGACTGTTGGTATGTTTGAATTTATTGTGGTAGCTATTGTATCATTTCATCTGATTGAGGTTTCTCTCTGTTTTTGCTGACCCTCTACTTTACCAATAGTGGTGTCCTTTTCTAGCAATTGGTCTTTTCTGGTGATGTGTCCAGAGTAAGCAAGACAAAGTCTTAATATCTTCACTTCTAAGTAAGATTCTGATTGCATTTATTTTATGACTGGTTTATCAATTTTTTGGTAGGTCATGGCATATTCAATAGCATTTCCCAATACCACAATTCAAATGCGTCAATTCTTCTTCTGTCTTTCTTTTCATAGTTCAGTTCTTGCATGATATGAGGTGATTGATAAAACCATGGATTAGGTTAGGTGCATCTTAATGATCAAGCTGACATCATCTCTTTTAAAAACTTTAAAGGGGTCTTTTGCAGCAGATTTGCCCAATGCCATATAGGGTCGCTTTGAATAGGAATCAGCTTGATAGCAGTGGATTTGCTCTTTTGAGTTTTATATGTCATTTGATTCCTTAACAGCTGTTTCCATGGGCATTGATTGTTCATCAAAATAGAATGAAATTATTCAGTATTTACATTTCTTCTCTATTTCTGATGATACTATTCATTGGTCCACTTGTAAAGATTTTTTCCTTTCTTCATGTACAGATATAATCCATAATGAAGGCTGTAGTTTTTAATCTGTAAGTGTTTCAAATTGTCTTAATTTTTGGTAAACTAGATTATTCTGCAGGTTCTTAATAAGTCTTGTTCCACTCATAGTGACTGTGTTTTGGATTTCTGAGAAGCAACTTGTGGATTTGCACCACTGACCTTGTGGTAACAAGTGCAGTGTTATCCTAAAGCACCACAGTGGGGTAAGCTTAAATGGGGACATTCTATATGCATATGCTGTTATTGACAGGAGCAGTGGATCTGTTCTAATAGTGACTTTATGAAAAATAGAACAAAACATTGCCCTGTCCTGTACCAACCTCACATTCTTTATTACTCTTGATCCCATTTTTGCTGCCACTCTGCAAATTAATACGATATTCTGGTGAGATTCATGATGTTTCAATATCCAATATGCTGGTGATATCTGACAGTGTTCCATTCTATTTACATAGTTTGCAGTGACTAAACATTCAGAAGTAGTCTGCCTCTCCTTCTTTCTAGTCTGTCCTAGTCTGTAAGCTCAACTGAAATCTGCTGACCATGGGTTTGTTGTTGTTGTTGTTGTTAGGTGCCATCGAGTTGGTACTGACCCATAGTGACTTTATGCACAGCAGAACGAAATACTGCCCAATCCTGGGCCAACCTCACTACTGTTTCCACGCTTGAGGCTATCAATGCTGCAAATTGGCCAATTTATTTCGTTGGGTGTCTTCCTTTTTTTCTTTGAACCTCCACCTTACCAAACACGATATCTTTCTCCAGCGACTGGTCCTTCCTAACAATATGTCTAAAGTATGAGAGATGAAGTTTGGCCATCTTGGCCTCTGAAGAGCACTTTGGCTGCACTTCTTCCAAAATGGATCTATTGGTTCTTTTGGCAGCCTGTGGCACTTTCAGTATTCTCCTCCAACACCATAAATCAAAGGCATCAATTCTTCTACGGTCTTCCTTATTCACTGTTCAGCTTTGGCATACATATGAAGTTATTGAAAATATCATGACTTGGGTCAGGCGCAGCTTAGTCCTCAAGCTGACATCTTTGCTCTTCAACACTTTCAAAAGGTCTTGTGCAATACGTCATTTGATATCTTGACTGCTGCTTCCGTGAGTGTTAATAGTTGATCCAAGAAGAATGAAGTCCTTGACAACTTCAATCTTTTCTCCATTGATAAGAATGCTGTTTATTGGTCTAGTGGTGAAGATTTTTTTTTTTTTCTTTGCATTGAGATGTAATCCATACTGAAGGCTGTGCTCTTTGATCTTCATCAGTAAATGTTTTAAGTCCTCTTCACTTTCAGCAAGCAAGTTTGTATCATCGGCATATCGCAGGTTGTTAATGAGTCTTCTCCAATCCTGATGCCACGTTTTCCTTCATAGAACCCAGCTTCTCATATTATTTGCTCAGCATACAGGTTGAATAAGTATGGTGAAAGAATGCAACCTTGTTACACACCTTTCTTAATTTTAAAGCATTCAGTGTTCCCATGTTCTGTTAGAACTGCCTCTTGGTGCAGGTACAGAGTCCTCATGAGCACAATTAAGTGTTTCCGGAATACTCATACTTCTCAATGTGGTCCACAGTATGTCATGATCCACACAAACAAAAGCCTTTGCTTAGTCAATAAAGCACAGGTAAACATCTTTCTGATATTCTCTGCTTTCAGCCAAGATCCATGACACATCAACAATGATCTCCTTCATTCCATGGCCTCTTCTGAATCCGGCTTGAATCTCTCTGGAAGTTCTCTGTCAATGAATGATTGTAGCCGTTTCTATGTTACCTTTAACAAAACTTTACTCACGTGGTATCAAGGGATTGTCCGATGATTTCTACATTCTGTTGCGTCACCTCTCTTTGAAATGAGTACAAATATGGATCTCTTCCAATCAGTTGGCCAGATAGTTGTCTTCCAATTTCTTGGCATAGAGGATACCATTGGCACCCTACTGATACTTAAATATCTGGTGGAAGAGCTTCCAGCATCACAGCCACATGCAAAACACCACAGTATGACAAACTGACAGAGAATTTATGGATGCATATAACAGGTATTATTAAGTCGTTTGTGATAAGTATAATGTATGGAAATGAGCACCTTATGGATATGTTATCAAATCTATGCGGATTTAGTTCTAGAGAAAATACACAAATTAATTTTCTTGTAAGAGCATTCATGTATTAAATTTGTGAATAACTGGTTGGAGGAAGACTCGTTGACAAACTGAGCTAAGCTGATGACACAACTTTGCTTGCTGGAAGTGAAGAGGATTCAAAATACTCACTGATGAAGTATGGATTTTATCTAAATGAAAATCCTCACAATAGGACCAATAAATAACATCAGCACTGGACTGGTAACTGCAAGGAAAGCAGTTCAAACTCACTAGCCACTCTTAGGAACTC
>NW_006408606.1:4033902-4038310 GCF_000296735.1 Chrysochloris asiatica | reverse complement strand
TAACAATGACAGCAATGAGTCTTCTTCCAATCCTGATGCTCCTTTTTTTTTTTTTTTTTTTTTTTGTCATATAATATAACTTCTGGGATTGTTTGCTCAGGATACAGTTTGAATAAATATAGAAATATAGTCGGAGGAGAAAAACCAAACACACACTTTCCCTGATTATAAATTATGCAAGATCCCCTTATTCTGCTGGAATAACTGTTTTTAAGTCTATGTACAAGTTCCTCATTAATTGTTCTGGAATTCTCATTCTTTGAAATGTTATCCATAATTTGTTTAGACCTACATAGTTTAATCCCTTTGTGTAGTCAATAAAACACAACTAAATCTTTCTGGTATCCTCATCTTTGAACCAACATCCATTTAACATCAATAATGTTATCCCTCATTCCAAATTATCTTCCTAATGCAACTTGAATTTCTGGCAGTTCCTTGTCCATGTACTGCTGCAGCCAGTTTTCAATGATCTTTTGCAGAATTTTACTTTCATTTGATATTAGTGATTTTGTTTAGTAATTTCTGCATTTTGTTGGATCATCTTCTTTGGAATAGCTGCATATGTGGAACTCATCTAGTTGACTAATCAAGTAGTAGTCTACCAAATTTTTTGTCATGGACATGTAAGCGCTTCTAATGTTGTATCAGTTTGTTAAATTATTTCAGTTGAAATTCCATCAATTCTTGGCAATCCATGGTATATCCAATATTCTTTGCCAACAATATAATTCAAATGCATCATTCTTCTTTGTTTTTTCAACTCATTTTTTCAGCTTTTATGTACCTGAGGCAATTGGAAAATACCATGGAAAGAAGACCAGTAAACATTTACGTATGTTTAAAATCATAATTCTACCTATTTGGGTAAAATTAATATTTCTTTAGGAATTATGGTGGCACTCTGGGTTAATGCATTCAAATGGCATCAAATGCACAGCCATTTGAATCACAAGTTCAGTGGTTCAAGCTCACCAGCTTCTCCTTGGAAACCCTATACAGGGTTGCTATGGGTCAGAACCGACCTGATGGCCCTTTACAACAACAACATTTCAATGAGAATTTAAGACCTTTTTACAATTGAGGATATTATAAATTTATAAATGGCATAAATGTATAAAACTCGGGATCTCTTTTTTATTAGTCTTAATTCTCAGTAAAATATATTGTTGTTGTTTTTAAGTGCTGTTGAGTTATTTCTGACTCATAGAGACCCTGTATAGGGCTCCTGAGAAGCAACTGGTGGATGTGAAATGCCAACATGTTGTTATCATTGTTAGGTGTCATCATCATCGACTCATGGCAACCCTATGCACAACAGAATGAAACATTACCTGGTCCTGTGTCAGCCTCACAATCATTGCTACCCCTGAACCCATTGCTGCTGCCAGTATGCCAATCCATCTCTTTGGGGATCTTCCTCTTTTTCTTCAACCCTCAAATTTACCAAACATGATATTCTTCTCCATGGACTGCTCCTTCCTGACAATATATCCAAAGTATGAGATACTGATTCTGGTCATCCTGGTTTCCAAAGAACACTCTGGCTGTACTTCTTCCAACACAGATCTGTTTGTGTTTGTTTTTTGTTTTGTTTTGTTTTGTCAGTCCATGATACTTTCAATATTCTTCTCCAACACCATAACTCAGATGCATCAGTTCTTCTACACTCTCATGTATGCCACAATATTTGGAAGACAACTACCTGGCCAACTGACTGGAAGATATCCATATTTGTGCCCATTCCAAAGAAAGGTGACCCAACAGAATGTGTAAATCATAATACAATAGCATTGATATACCATGTGTATAAATTTTTACTAAAGATAATACAAAAACAGCTGTAACCATACATTGATAGAGAACTTCCAGGGGTTCAATCCAGATTCAGAAGAGAATGTGTAACAAGGGATATCATTGTTGACATCAGATGGATCTTGACTGAAAGCAGAGAATACCATAAATATCTTTACCTGTGCTTTATTGAGTTTGCAAAGGCTTTCAGTTGTGTGGACAACATTGTGAAGAATGAGTATATGGGAAGACATAATTGTGCTCATGAAGAAATGTTGACTAGATAGTTCAAAGTCCAAGTATATTACATAAAGATAGTATACTCTTCTCACTATCCTACTCCACAAACCAGCCATTTATCATTCCGAAATAGAGGATTTAAAAGGATTTGTAGGATTTTCTTGACATTTTACCAACTGTTTTAAATGGTTATATTCTTTGTGTGTTTTTGTGAATTTATATGTCAGGGTTATTATTATAATTGCGAACTATGTTGTTAAGTACCACTAAGTCAGTTTTGAGTTATTTTTTGTTGTTAGGTGCCCTTAAGTCAGTATGAACTCATAGTGACCAAATACACAAAAGAACAAAACACTGCCTAGACCTGTGCCTACCTCATAATCATTGCTACATTTGAGCCCATTGTTGATTTCACTGTGTCAATCCATCTTGTTTGGCACCTTCCTCTTTTATCTGACCCTCCTCTTTACCAAGTATAATTTCCTTCTCCAAGTATTGTCCCTCTTGATAATATGTCTGAAGATTGAGAGACAAAGTTTGGCCATCCTGGTTTACAAGCAGCATGCTGGCTGTTCCTCTTCCAACAAAGATTTGTTTGTTTATTGTCAGTCCATGGTACTTTTAATATTCTCTTTCAACACCATAACTCAAATACATCAATTCTTCTATGATCGTCTTTCAACTTTCACATGGACATGAGGTGATTGAAAATACCATGGTTTGGGTCAGGCTAACCTTAGCCCTCAATCTGACTTCTTTGCTCTGAACACTTTTTTAAAGAGCTCTTGTGCAGTAGATTTGCCCAATACAGCACATTGGTTGAATTCTTGACTGCTACTTCCATGAGTGTTAATTAGTGATTCAAGAAAAATGCCATTTTTGACAACGTCAATCTTTTCTCCATGTATCTACATGTTGCTTATTGTTCCAGCAGTGAGGATTTTTGTTTTCTTTACATTGAGGTACTACCTATACTGCATAGTGTTGTCTTTGATCTACATTAATAAGTGTTCTATTCTTCTTCACTTTCAGCAAGCAAGGTTGTGTTATTTGCAAATCATAGGTTGTTTATGGGCCTTCCCCCAATCCTGATGCTACGTTCTTCTTCATATAATGCAGGTTCTCTAATTATTTGCTCACCTGAGAGACTGAATAAGTATGATGACACAATACAACTCTGGTGACAAATTTCCTGATTTTAAACCACTCAGTGTTCGCTTGTTCTCTTCAAACAACCCCCTTTTGATCTATGTACAGTTTCCTCATAAGTACAATTAAGTATTCCGAAATACTCACTCTCCACTATGTTGCCCATATCTTGTTATGATCCACATAATTGAAAGCCTTTGCATTGTCAATAAAGCACAGGTAGACATCTTTCTGGTATTTTCTGCTTTCAGCCAAGATCCATGTGATGTCAACAATGATATCCCTTGTTCCACGTCCTCTTCTGAATCTGGCTTTTACCTGTCAATGTACTGTTGCAGCCATTTAAAAATTATCTTTAGCAAAATTTTACTTGCAAGCGATATTAATGATATCATCCAATGATTTCTGCATTCCATTGGGTCACTACTCTTTGAAATAGGCAAAAATATTCATCTCTTCCAATCAGTTGGCCAGGTAGCAGTACTCCAAATTTCCTGGAATAGTGGAGTGAGTGACTCCAGTGCCGCACCAATTTTTTAAAAATATTTCAATTTGTGTTCTATCAGTTCCTGGAGATTTGTTCTTTGCCAACATCTTCAATGCACCTTGGACTTATTCCTTCAGTGTCATTGGCTCTTGATGATGTGCTAGCTCTTGAAATGGTTGAACATTGACCATTTACTTTTGACACAGTGACTCTGTGTATTCCTTCCATTTTTTTAGTTTACATTGGAAAACATCAGTTTAACACTCATTGTTTCATTGTATTGATTACAATCCCCTCCATGCATTATCATTCAACAGTATTTGCTTCTATTCTTTTGTTCTTTTTTCTTTTTTTGTATGTACAGAAAACTAGTCAGGGATCATTTAAACAACCAAAGGGCACATTCTGCAACCCTACCTCCTGATACCAACACACAGCACTTCTCTTTCCATGAATCTAGAGTCCTCATCTGCTCTGTCTTGCCATGTCATTATCTCTGCCTCCATCTCTGGTGTTGCTGCTACTCTGGATAGGGTCCCACATTCAGCTTGTGCTCTTCTCCCTTGATGATCCTAGGGTCCTCTATTTCTGGAATGTAAGATTCAATACTCCCCCCTTTACGTTACAAAACTTCTACCTTGACAGTTGTGGCAGTTGCAATTAGTCATGAAAACAATTATTCACTATTGAATCATGAGAATCTTATCCCCATCTCCTTTCACTGGACCCGTCTAGACA
>NW_006408606.1:4031869-4033368 GCF_000296735.1 Chrysochloris asiatica | reverse complement strand
TTCTTGTTGATGATGAACGCTGTGCCATTCCTCTTCAATTTGTTATTCCTGGCATAGTAAACCATGAGATTTGTCAGATTCAAAATGGCCAATACCAGTCCAGTTCTGCTTGCTATTGCCTAGATTATAGATATTTATGCATTCCATTTAATTTTTGTCAGCTTCCAATATTCCTAGATTCATGCATTGTACATTCCACGTTATGTTTATTAATGGATGTTTATAGCTATTTTCCTCCTGTTGAGATGTGCTTCATGTGCAAATAAAGGTCCCAATAGTTTTACTCCATCCACGTTATGACGTCAATTCTATTTTGAAAAGGCAGCTCTTCCTCAGTTATATTCTGAGTGCTTTCTAACCTAGGGTCTCATTTTCTAAAACTACATTTGATGGTATTCTAGCGCTCTTCATCATGTTTCAATAATCAATATTCTGGTGCTATCTTATAGCGTACTACTGCTATTAATAAGGTTTTCAGTGACTAAATATTTGGAAATAGTCCATCTGTCTTTCTTCCTAGCCTGTCACAGTCTGCAATCACATCTGAAACCTGTCTACTATTGGTGACACTGTGGGTACTTAAAATATGGTTTTCATAGCTTCCAGAATCACAGCAACAAGCAAGCCAACACAGTACAACAAACTGATAACAAATGGTAGCCTTATGATGGTAGCTAACAGAAATACTTGAAATCCAGAAGCAACATATTTCAGATCTTAGATAGTCTTTACCCTCCAATGAATAGCAGAAATAGATGCAAATCCCCTGAGCAGGAATATAGTTGAAATATAGACCTCAGGGATTTACTATGGATTGTCTTGGTGTGGTGCTGTGGTGGCTATAAGCATCCATAATAATTGGAATGTGGAACATATGAAGTATGAATCTAAGAAAATTGGATGTTGCCAGAAATGAAATGGAATGTATAAAAATCAATGTTCTAAGCATTAGTGAGCTGAAACCTACTGATATTGACCATTATTTTTTCCTGAAAGTCACATGGTTTACTGCTAGGAATAACAAATTGAAGAGAAATGGTGTTTCATTCACCATCAAAAAGAACATTTCAAAATCTATCTTGAAACACAACATTGTCTATGATAGGATAATATTTATATGTTTGCAAGGATAACCAGTTAATAAACTTTTACTCAAATTTACACAACAACTACTAAAGCCAGGGATGATGAAATTGAAGAATTCAACTATCTACTTCAGTCTGAAAATGATCAAACATGCAATTTAGATTTTACTGTCAATTGAGTGATAGTTTACATGGGAGAACATTGGTTTTACACTCATCATTTCATTGCAATGATTACAATCTCCTCCTTGCAGCATCATTCAACAGTATTTGCTTCTATTCGCTCTGTTGTTGTTGTTGTTGTTACTGTTGTTGTTTTGTTTTTTTTTGTTTTTTTTTTTTGTGTGTGTGTGTGTTTTGGGGGGATGTACAGAAAAACACTCAGGAATATATAATCATTTAAACAACCAAAGA
>NW_006408606.1:4028368-4029494 GCF_000296735.1 Chrysochloris asiatica | reverse complement strand
CTTTAATGTTTGCCTTTTATGAACATCTTATTCCTAGATTTAAAAAATAAATGTGTTTTGTTGTGTCTCTGTCATCTGATTTTTATGATTAGTCAGTTCTTATTTATTTTGCTTACTGATATATTTGTATTTATTCACAGCAATTTATTTTATATTTTTTGTTCTATATGGTAGTTGTTTGCTGTCACTGTTTCCTTCTACTCAATTTATGGTTTATTCTTTATTCCCTTTATTTTCCCAACACATTCAATTTCTATTTTACAGTGGTTACCTTTAAACTTTTAAGATTTGGGTATAATTTATCTTCATATTAGGGAAACAATAATTTTTATTCTATTTTTTAATAACCATAAAACCTTCATAATTCTTTAGGTATGGAATTTACCACTGCTTTTTTCAAGGTCGTTTCTTTCAATTATTGTTATTGTTGGTTGCCACTGAGTCTATTCCAACTCAAAGAGATCCCATGAATGCAAACTAGAACAAATTGCTCCAGTGTTTTCAAGGCTATGACCTTTCAGAAGCAGTTCATCAGGCTTGTCTTCCAAAGTGCCTCGGGGTGGGTTCAGACTGCCAATGTTTCAGCTATTAGTCAAGGATTAAAATTTGTATCACTTTGGGCCTCCTTTTTAATCATTAAATGTAGAGATATTGAGTGATTGCTATTAAGGTGGACATTGTTCTAGGAGCTAGTAACACAGTGGTGAACACAACAGGAAATCCATGCACTGTGAATGTTAAATGCTAATGGAATTTTTTTTTGTCTATTGTTTAGTTGGACTTGTTTCAATCACTTAATTAGTCATTATCAGTAATCTCAAAATTGATTTAGATTTACCGATCTATTCTTAATTACTTTGTTCACCATGACTTTTGTAAGAAACTTCTTTCTTCAGTCCACCTCTGCAACACCCCTTCCTACCTGCCTGCTGCCACATCTCCATGATTTGCACTCCACATTAAAGCTACCTATTCTGTGTGTATGTGTGTGTGTGTGTGTGAAGGAGAGAGAGAAGGTGTTCTAATTTAAATTTGCTTCTTACAAAATTATTGTTTTTGTTAAGTGCCTTGAGTCGGCTCTAATCATAGCAACCCTGTATAGAGTTTCTAAGGAGCAGCCAATGGG
>NW_006408606.1:4015476-4027278 GCF_000296735.1 Chrysochloris asiatica | reverse complement strand
ATTATCAAGGCATTGAGGCTAGGTCAAATGGTTTGGGTGTTCTTGTGCATCTCCCCTCACTTCATATCAGCTGGATGCTTCACTGTCAACTATAGCCCTCTAATCCATTCCTGTCCATAGGCTCAGGTGTCCTCAGGTCTTACCACACTTTGGACCAACCAGCCCTTTCTCTTCTGTCTCTCATCTCCAGGTCAATGGGAGTCTATGGAACATGGTTGAACTCAGCCCGTTTTTTCATTGCTGTCTTCCCCCTCTTTCACTCACTAGTAGACTAATGTGGTCATCAGCAAGCTTACATGCCTGCTCATGTATTCCCTTTGAGTTTCATTCTTAGAGGGGGTTTGTCCTGAATGAACTTGATTGCTTGCTTTGATGGCTTCCTGGAGAACAACTTGCTTATTGTTGTAGTAGCCAGTCATACTGCCATTTAAAAAAAAATTTTTTTCTGATGATCTTTCTTTTAAAATGTATCTTCTGTCACTCTAGCTGTTCCATGCTGGTCTGCTTGTCCTTTCTAGTGGGGATGTCAAACCTCAGAAGGATTTGGATGGGGCTCAGGAGTCTACCTAAGGTCCTATACACTTCAAAATCTCCACAGGAGGTCCCTTGACTTCCTTTTTGTCTCGTCTTAAAGTTGAATTAGAGTTAGAATTCTAGTTGATTTTTACATTATATTCCTGCATATATCCCTACTGATTTAAATTAAATTCTGTTTTTTTTCTCTAATTAAAATTGTTTATGAGGTAATAGTTACCATTTTAGCTAGTAGTTTTCAGAATTTATTTATTTTCTAAAACTATGCATCTATTTTTCAATTGTGAAATAGTATTTAGTCATCTTGTTCAAGAGTTATTATGATTATTTTTGTTTAATTTTTCTTCACTTATAAAAGATTACCAACTATATGATTTCTGTATATTGTCTCTCTCTGATTATTTATATTCACCTCTTGGATTGTATTTTACATTTTCTCCTTCTATGTTTAATATTCATTGACTTTTATTTTATATTTTCCATCTTTTCTTTTCTGTTAGTGCTGCATTATGTAAGATAATTTCCATTCTGTCACCAAATTTGCAAATTCTCTCATTAATTCTGTCTAGTTTGCTCTTTAACATAAAATTTTAAACTTTTATTTTAAAGTTTTCATTTAGTGATAGCATATATTATTTAATTTCCTAAAACTATTATTGATGTTATTTTAAACATGACTTTTTCTTTCTCCAAAGCAGCTATGTATCTTTTGGTGGTTTTATTTCTGTATTCTATGTGTTTTATTTTTCAAAATTTTATTGATTTGATTATTGTTGAGACTTTACACAACATTGTTGTTGTTGTTAGGTACTGTTGAGTCAGTTCCTACTCATAGTAACCTTATGCAGAATGAAACATTTCCCAGTCCTGGGCCAACCTTACAATGATGGCTATGCTTGAGCCCATTGCTACTGCCACTGTGCCAATTCATCTCATTTGGGGTCTCCCTCTTTTTTGTTTATCCTCTGCTTTACCAAGCATGATAAACTTCTCCAGGATCTGGTCCCTCCTAATAATGTCTAAAATATAAGAAATAAAGCCTGATCATCTTGGCTTCTTAGGAGCATTCTGGTTGTATTTTTTCCAACACAGATTTGTTTGTTCTTTTGTTAGTACATTGTACTTTTAATATTCTTATCCAACCCTGTAGCTCAAATGCATCAGTTCTTCTATGGTCTTCCTTATTCATTGTTCAATCTTCACAAGCATTTGAGACTACTGAAAATACCAATACTTGGGTCAGGCACACCATAGCCCTCAAACTGACATCTTTGTGCTTGAACACATTAAAGAGGCCTGAAGATTTCCCTAGTGCTATAGCTTGGTTGATGTCTTGACTGCTGCTTCCATGAATGCTGATAATGGAGCCAAGTAAAATATGGAGTCTTTGACAACTTCAATCTTTTCTCCATTCATATGGACATTGTTTATTGGTCTAGTGGTGAGGATTTTTGTTTTTAGTTGTGCAACAGTCTTCTCCCTCCTTTCTGAGTTGCTTTTCCTCTTTAACATAAACTCCCTGTACTCTAAGTTTCCCATCTAATCTTTCAAGTTGCTATTGTCACTTTCTTTTCATATAGAGAGTTTTTAATAGATCATAGTGCTCAAGGCAGACATTTTTGAAGTTTTCACTAGTTGTAAAGGACCTCAAAAGAACTAGCTGATGGTTATAAGAAGAGACTTCTGCCAAAGATACAGGCCAAACACTTTTTTTCTTTGTCTATTTACCTTTTATTCTGAGTTTTTTATTCTGACTTTTGAGTTTGCTTTCAGAAGTTAGCTAGCCAGTATAACTAAGGAAAATTAGACAGAGCCCTTCCTTCCTCCACTTTCCTCCTACAGCATGACCCCAGGAATAGTATTCACTCAGGCTTGCTCTTGAAATAGCCATAGAATAAGCTGCTAAATGACTCAAAGTTTATGATTAGCAAAATAAGATTCAAGGGATCTTGCCATTGTTTTGTATCCATTAAAGCATCATTTTGTAAATGTGAACCAATCAGAATTCTCTTCTTGCAAGTTCCTGGATCCTTTGTAATTAGGCTCTGAGAAAACATACTCTCACTACAGTGTTTTGATGCATCCTTACATGGTACTGCCCAATCCTAGATTTTTTTTTCCCTTGTATAAACCCTTGGAGTCCTTGTGCTACACCTTAGGATAAGCACTCAACATTAAGGTCGATTTGAACTGCAAGACTGGTGGTTCAAATTCAACAGCTACTCCTTGAAAATCCCGTATAAAATCTCTGTGAGTCAGAACTGACTCAACAGCACTTAACAATAACAATATTAACCTTTTACTTCAATTTTTACAGACGCTCCTCTCTGCTTTTAGGTATCTGAGTAGCAATACAAGCAGAATACAAATTGATTATGAGGTTTCTAAATGATAAATGACAAATGTTGTTGCTGTTATGTGCCGTGGAGTCGGTTCTGACTCACAGCGACCCTGTACAGGGTTTCCTAGGCTGTAAATCTTTACGGGAGCAGAAACCCTCGTCTTTCTCCCACAGAACAGCTGGTAGTTTCGAACTGCTGACCGTGAGATTAGCAGCCCAATTTGTAACCACTACGCTACCAGAGCTCCTTAAAAGACAAATAGTTTCCAAAAATACCAGTGTTATCCAATGCAATGAAGCTGTGAGAACTGGAACTAGATAGGATTTCCTTTATTTCTTAGGTCTCACAAATCTTATGCCTTTGACAGGGTCCAGTCTTACGGTTTATTTTATCACTTATCAGAGTGGAAAATATTTGAGTTTCCCTTCTTTGACAGGTTTCTGTCTTATGCAGATTCCAGCTTTTGCAGGTTTTACTGTATAATTTAGCAGGCAGTAATTTGGGGTACTATCTTCTAGAATTCAGGGAGTTTCTACTGCTGTTCAATATGAGATCTATATGTGACTATTTAAAATAGTTGTTGTTGTTAAGTTTCGTCTAGTCGATTCTGACCCATAGCAACCCTATATAGAGTTTCTGAGGAGCAGCTGGTGAGCTTGAACTGCCGACCTTGCAGTTCAGATGGCTTTGCAGTCTGACACATTAACCGACAGCACCAAACCAGACTAATGAAAATTAAATAAAACTGGAAAGTGAACTGTTGTTTAACTATTGTTCAATTGAACTAAGTTGAGTTGTTGTTGCTAAGTGCCACTGAGTCAGTTCAGACTCATAGTCATCCTGTATGGGGTTTCCAAGGAGTGGCTGGTGAGTTTTATGCACCAGCCTTGCGGTTAGCAGTCCAGTGATTATCCAAATGCTACACTAGGACTTCTCAGTTGTGCTAGTCACATTATAAGTGCTCAGTGATCATCAGTGGCTACTGGTTGCAATATTTTATAGTCCAGAGAACAATTTTTTACCATTTAAAAAAGTCCTGTTGGGCATTGGAGCTATAGTGCATCATTTGCTGATTGTCAGAGTAGACAACGTAGAGCTGTAACAAAATATTCACTTGACTTATGAAAAGAGATTAATTTTAAGTTCCATGAAATAAATGGTGAGATGAAATCTGTGCTGTTGATAGTATTTCTCTGTTTTGATAAATACTGATTTGGAAAATGGGGAAAGATTGAGCCTGAACAACAGTGACCATCTGTAGATTCAATTTTATAGCATTAAACAAAGCAGAGAGAGTAAAACAACAAAACAAAACAGAAATACTTGACAGAGGCTTATAAACCTCTATGCCTTTTTGTCTTTATGAATTTTTGTTTGTTTGTTTGTTTGATAATAACGTATAAGCACTGAGGAATATTTGACAAACATAATAATCTCCTTGCCTTCTTATGCAGAATATACTGAACGTATTTTGTTTCTCCCCTAAGGACTCTCAGTCATCATTATTGAGTTATAGACTGTGACAACTAAAAGAGAATGGACAGCAATGTTCTCTCAGAGATTTAATATATGCATTTCTCTACATATTAGGTATCTCTACAGGACTCCTGGTGTGGCACTGTGGGATCAGCATTAGACTGTGAACCACAAGAGCAACAGTTCAAACCCACAAACTGCTTCTTGGAAATCCTATACCAGGTCACAAGGAGTCAGAACTGACTAGACAACATGTAACAGCAACAACAACAGTGGAGTCATTTTTTATTTTGTGATTATTTTGCCTTTTATCTTGTTATTATCTAGTACTCCTATTCTGATAGAGGGAGTGATAGCCTCTAATGCATTACTTCTAATTTGATGTCTTTTGTAATTAATGTATAATAAATCATGTTAGAAGTAACTGATAATCAAACTTGTCAAGTAGCATTTTAACTTTACTATCTAAATGCCTCTGGCCAACTCTGCTACTGAGTAGAATGTGTGAATATTGTGTTAATTTCCCACTCTTCATATCCTAAGTCTGCTTGGACATCCTCAGTGTAGCACAATTTGAAAGAACCTGAGTTTGACTTACATCTAAGGTATATGAGTTTAACCACATGCTGAATACATGTTCTATAAGATACAGTTTTCTCATCTATTAATTATCATAGTTATTATCACAACTAGAACAAACAGAGCACTTAACGTGTCAATCAGTGCTCTAAGTGCTATATATATATATTAAACATTTCAGTTTTCATAATACCCTTTGAACTAATTACTATTAAAGGAGTCCTGTGGCACAACACTTGGCTTCTAACTTACCCAACTGTTGACCTTGCAGTTTACACTGACTTTGCAGTCCAGTACATTAGCCCGCAGCATCCAAAACTCCACTATTTACCTGGGAGCTCTAACAAAGCCATTGTATGATGATCTGCTCTCATAATGTTTGCAGCCTAGAAGACCCTTTGGGGCAGCTCTACTTTGTCACATTGGGTTGCTAGGAATTGCTATGAAATAGCACCTAAAAACAGTTTCTTCACAAAGAAATTGCGATATCAGCAAATTAATTTGCTAGCTCTTATGTCTGTATTTTTAAGTTGCCAGCACTGTGTTTCTTTGAAAGACATTTAATTGTCTCTTGAATTCATGATTACATTCAGCCGATGAAATTTTTTGAAAGTTGACATTGTAGAGCAGTTTGAAGAAGTACTGGTAGCACAGTGGCTAAAGGGCTTGTCTGCTAACTGAAAGATTGTTGGTGTGAAAAAAAGTGGCAGTCTAGTTCTTTTATATTTTTGAAGAAACTATGCAAAGTAGCACCCTTAGTTTATAGACCTAAGAAAAATTCATTCATCTCTAATAGAGAAGAGGTAATCAATACTTGTAACCTGCTGTTGTGGTTAAGTGTAGTTGTGTTGGTTCTGACTTATAGTGACCCTGTACAGGGTTTCTGAGTAGTGACAGGTGACTTCAAACTACCAACCTTGTGGTTACCAGTCCAGTACTTATCCCACAGTGTCACACCAGGACCCTATTTATAGCCTGTTATTGTTGTTGTGAAATGTCGTTAAGTCGGTTCCGACCCATAGTGACCCTGTATAGGGTTTCCGACGAGCAGCTGGTGAGTTTGAACCACTGACCTTGCAGTTCTACTTATAGCCTAGGGATCTGCAAAAATAAACTGTTAGTTGGCTTCAGTTTGGTAGGGTTTTCTAAAAGCTGTTTTTTGTATTATTTTAAACATGGGATTAAGAAAAAGTTTATGTGACAATAAAGAAACTAAAACATTCGCTCATGAGGGAAAATCAACATTTAGTTGAATTTTTGCCCAGTTTTCTTTTTAAAAATCATTTTCAATATTTTATTTTGATACTAAACATTTATGCTAATGTGGACTTAGCTACCTTGTTCTGGAAATAAACTCATCTTATTCACAATATTTCTGTGGCAATTCTCCCAAATATAATGTGATGATTTAAGATTTTTGAGTAGTTAAATTATTTTAAAACTACTTTCCTCTGAATAGAGTGCCATGGGTTTTATAGAAAAAGGAAGTCATACCTAGGCATTTTAATTTCAGAAAAGACAAGATTTTATATAGTGACAGTATTGTTCCTTAAGTGGACTTCAGTAATGGAAGCTATTGCTGCCTTGAAAATCACTCTCAGTCAAAATGGAGTTATGATGTTACTAGATTGGTCATACTAATTAAATTTTACATGGAAGTTAAGTTGAAAATCTTAAAATTACTGTTTTTTTTTTCAAACAAGCTCACTTAATGTGATTGCTCAGAAGAAGAAGATGTTTTATTATCTTCCCTAGACTTCTTCTTCACACATATTCACATATTCTTCTCCTCACTTCCACCCCCATTTTCTTACCAAGCTTAAGTTTGAATGTGTGAAAATAAGAATAAAGTCTGACTTTATTCATCATAACTTTACTATAAAAGTATACTAATTTTAGCATTCATATATTTAAGGAAGTCTCGGCATTTATCCTTTTCTTTTTAAACTAAGAAGATTTAGCTTCTCTAAAATAAAAGTGATATATCAAGTCTTGCAACATTTTGAGTGTCATAAAATTGAATTCTTTCAGTGGTGGGTAATTCACAGAGGTCATTTGCAGTGTTGTGTGATTTTTGTCCTTTCAGAGAATTTGCAATTTCCAGCAATCATTATGTTGTACCAGAAGACAAAACACCCTATCAGAAACTCTAGTTCACGCTAAATACAAATCTCTTGCTCAGAAAGAACCACTAGGGCTTAGACTGGCTGGAACTAGGTTATAGCAATAGACTCAAACAGATTTCTTCATAATTAATTTGTATTTTTTTAGAGCTCTAGAGAATAGTGGTTAAGAAATTAACAAAGCTAATCCATATTCACTGAAAATGTTCAAATTGTGTTAGAGGAGAATATTGCTATACCATGTATAACATAAAAAAATGAACAAATTGGTTTTAAAAGAAGTACAACCAGCATGCTCCTTAGCAGTGAGGATGGCAAGACTCTGGCTCGCTTACTTTGGACACATTATCAGGAAAGACCAATCATGAGAAAATGCCTTTAGGTTTGATAAAGTAGAGGGTCAGAGAAAACAAGGGAAACTTTGCATGGACTGGATTGCCACAATAGCCACAACAACGGACTTGATCACACCAGTGGTCATGAAGTTGGCACCCCACCTTCCAACATTTGTTCTACTTTACTCCTAATGTCATGAGTTGGAACCAACTTCACAGCAACTAACTAACAAAGCAATGCTGGCTAGAACTTTACCTTGCTGGAAATCTCTTCATATGGTTTATGTAGTTTTATTAACAATTGGGTAGTTAGCATCCTGTGAAGAAGATAGCATGGCTAAATAGTTATAGCTGACAAAATTAAGAATAATTTACATTACAAAATATCTGGAAGGAATAAATGTTCATGTCGTACTATGCTATGTTAAAATTTGATTAACATTATTTAAATTCATTGTAAATTTTGGAGGGAAAGCAGGAACTAAACAAGCCCATAAAATGAAACATTACAGTGGGACACAGAAACTGAAGGTTGTAGCAGTAGTGTGTGAAAAACAAAGGTAATTTAAATCCTACTTGCTTTGTTGTAGTTGTTCTTATGTGCCTTGGAGTCAGTTTTGACTCATTACTACCCTGTATAGGGCTTCTGAGGCTGTAAATTTTTACAGGAGAAGAAAGCCTCACCTTTCTCCTGCAAAACAGCTGGTAGTTTAGAACCATTGACCGTGATATTAGCAGCTCTATTTGTAACCACTATACTATCAGAGCTTGCTTCTTGTTGTTGTTGTTATGTGCCATCGAGTTGGTACCGACCCATAACAACCTTATGCACAGCAGAATGAAACGCTGCCCAATCCTGGGCCAACCTCACTACAGTTGCCACACTTGAGTCTATCCATGCTGTCACTTGGCCAATCCATCTAGTTGGGGATCTTCCTCTTTTTCTCTGACCCTCCACCTTACCAAACATGATATCCTTCTCCAGTGACTGGTGCCTCCTGACAATATGTCCAATGTATGAGAGATGAAGTTTGGCCATCCTGGCCTCCAAGGAGCACTCTGGCTGCACTTCTTCCAACACAGACCTGTTAGTTCTTTTGGCAGTCCATTGTACTTTAAATATTCTCCTTCAACACCATAACTCAAAAGCATCAATTCTTCTACGGTCTTCCTTATTCACTGTCCAGCTTTTGCATTCATATGAGGTTATTGACAATACCATGGCTTGGGTCAGGCACACCTTAGTCTTCAAGCTGACATCTTTGCTCTTCAACACTTTAAAAAGGTCTTGTGCAGCAGATTTGCCTAATGCAATATGTCATTTGATCTCTTGACTGCTGCTTCCATGAGTGTTGATAGAGCTCACTTACAAGTGTGAAATTAATTGCTTAGACTCTGTGATCATGTAAGTAGGTTATCTGTTAGAATTGTTTGCAAGATAATAATGGAATACCTAAGCCAGTACTGATTTTAAGTGTTTTGCCCCATGGTTCCCATGGATTCTATCCACTTTTTTATGCAATGAGTCCCAAATATTAATTTTAAAATATAAATATGATTATTATTGTCATAACTCAGTGTAAAGAAAGCGAAAAGTCCTCACCACTGGACCAATAAATAACATCAAAATAAACAAAGATTGAAGTAGCCAAAGAATTCATTTTGCTAGAATCAACTAGAAGCACATATGAAGCAGTAGTCAAGAAATCAAATGATGTATTACACTCAGCACATCTGCTGCACAAGACTTCTTTGAAGTGTTGACTAGCAAAGATGTCAGTTTGAGGACCAAGGTGCACCTAACCCAAGCCATGGTATTTCCAATAACCTCATGTGCATATGAAACTTGAACAGTGAATAAGGAAGACCGTAGAAGAATTGATATATTTGACTTATGGTGTTGGAAGAGAATATTAAAAGTACCATGAACTGCCAAAAGAACAAACATATCTGTGTTGGAAGAATTATAGTTCCTTAGAATCCAGGATGGCCAGACTTTGTCTCTTATACTTTGGACATATTATTAGAAGGGACTCATCCCTAGAGAAGGACATTATGCTTAGTAAAGTGGGGGATAAGTAAAAAAGAGGAAGACCCCCAATGAGATGGATTGTGGCAATGGGCTCAAGTGTAGAAACAATTGTGAGGTTTGTGCAGGACTGAGCAGTGTTTTGTTTTGTTGTACATAGGTCTCTATGTGTCAGTACTGACTCAGTGGTAAGTAACACAACAACAACATCTTCATGAGAAGGTAATTTTATTTATGAAAAAAAGGATAAAATAACTTTCAATTACACTAGCCATAAAATATTACCTTTTTGTCTTTCACAATCCATTGCAAATGCTTTCTTGGTTATATTGTTACAGCAACTCTGGATCCGAGAGTACTACAGCAGCTCTAGGCCCAAGAGTGTTACAGCAGCTCTGGGTCTGAGATTGTCACAACAGCTTCAGGTCTGAGAATGTTACAGCAGTGCCAGATCTGTCGTGGAAGAAACTGAGCCCACTCAGAGATGTGATGCAAAGTTTCAGGTTTATTAAGCCAGCTGGCTCAGAGGAGCTAACTTCTCCAGATTCTGAGCTCCCAACACAGGTCAGTACAGGATTATATGGGGTCAGAATTGGGGAGGGGCTAGGTTGCGGACCTGTTTGAAGATAGGAGGGAAACCAGAAGATTGGTCCCACTCAGTAACCTGATTAACATTCTAGCTGGTCTCCTGGGAGGGGAGGCAGTAAGTTAATGTTTTGCCTTTTCCTGTTCAATATTAACAGGTATACAATTTTATAAGAATCAGCCAAGTTTTCAAATGAAGCAGGCCTCTTTCAAAACTTCTAAATATTTAATTACATCTCCCATGTGAATCTTACTATTTTAGCCCCTTATTTATAGGTGATCAAAACCATTTAATTGCTCAAAAAAAAAAAAAAGAAAAAAAGCAGTAATCAGGAAAATGGTATAATATTTCATTGTGGTATATGCTTAAAGTGATCATGAGTCAGAGACAACTTGGTGGCAACTAACAACAGCAAATTCTTCATTGGTAATATATTTATGTAGGCAAAGATAGATTGTTACTTCAATATAATATGATTAACTTCTTTCTACAATATTCGCATTCAAATAGCAAAAAAAAAAAAAAAGCCATTTACTTTATCTTTTGAGAAGATATTTTAATAAATTAGTTGTGGTAGAGGGAAATAAGAAAGAAAAGATATGTTCTCTTTCTTAAATCTCATTGTAACAAGTTTATGGACATGAAGAACTGAAAGAGAGAAAAGAGAGTGGAATTCTTTCTTTTCTCTACTGGAATTGTTGTCAGATTCACAATTCATTGGTTGGCAACACTTTTAAAGATAAAGTTTTAGAGGTCAGTGGACACACTATTAATTAATAGTGTCTGGCATTAAACAGAGTTTACAAAACAGACTAATCCTCAAGATATCAAGTTATTTATAAAGAGCTGGAAATAAAGAAGGGTGGATACAAACACTGATAAAATATGATGTGGAAGACTGCTTTGGAAAGGCCTGAATACGACTACCAACTGCTCTGAAAAGGATTACATTAGGAGGTCCTAGACAGAGCGAGAGAAAAATATAAAACAACACTCAAAATCATGAAACCAAGCTTACTGGTAAGTGAGAGATTTGTGTGTCTTTAGTCGCCCTTCAGGTCTAGAAATTAACGTGGCCTCATGATTCAATTTTCAACCAAACAAAAGACAGGTCTATAAGGGAAACAATAACCCCAGAGGTCTGCATACCTTAGGAAAAGCAATCATTTGAGATTAAAAAAAAAAAAGGTTGCACTTACCCAAGGACAAAATTCAAAAGGATTAGGAAAGAAGGAGGAATGGAAATAGGAAACTCAGGGAGGAATTGAGGTAAGTGATACTACATTGAGGGGTTTACAATCAATGTTATGAAATGATATGTATGAATTGTTAGATGTAAAACTGATGATACAATCTGTAAATCTTTACCCAGTTTAAAATAAAAAGTTAAGAATAAAAGGTTTACACATTTGACCTAACGTCAATAGCTTGATGATCAGAATTCGACTAGAGGAGAATGAAAAAAAAAAAATTGATAAAGGACACAAATGTAAATTACTACAATTTGGTGAATGTGACCTATATTTATGAATGTAGTAGTTCAAAATACCAACTGAGAGGGAAGGAGTTTTCACATCAAGGATCAATCCTATCCCCTCTGTATACAGAGTTGATTAGGGATGGGCAACTTAGACATTGGCTACCTATAAAGGCACAAAATGACTGGCTTACAAATTCTCAAGAGGCAGTTTAGTTTCAGAATGTGCAGTGGAATGTAGAATCCCCACTGAATACTTTTCATCTTGTCTAGACAGGTGAAAGGAGATGGGGATAAGATTCTTATGATGCAATAGTGGAT
>NW_006408606.1:4005125-4014611 GCF_000296735.1 Chrysochloris asiatica | reverse complement strand
CAGCATTGATGGACTCAAGTGTGGCAATAATAGCGAGGTTGGCCCAGGATCGGACAGTGTTTTGTTATGCTGGGCATCAGGTAGCTATGAGTCGGTACCAACTGGATGACACCTAACTATAACAGTAACAGCTACCTACAAAAAAGCAAGGAGAATGGACAGGAAGGAGGGAAGTTGGAAAAAAGGTATCAGAAACATAGTTCTTTGACTGAGGTAAGATTTTATATGTAAGAGGTAAACCTGAGTGCAGATTTTATATGTACTGTTGTTGTTGTTTAGTGTGTTTGGGTCGGTTCCGACCCATAGCTACCTTTTATAGGGTTTCCTTGGAGTGACTGGTAAATTGAACCACTGATATGCATTTCAAACTGACTTTGAGGTTGAATATTTATTCTACAACACCACACGAGAACATTCTATGTTAATTGAGTATGTCCAAAAAATGTGGTTCAAACCAAATTTACACTTCTACTCTAAAAGTCTATATTTTTCCTGTTAGTCTATTAAAAAACAAATAAACAATTAAAATGGAAACTTCTTTGACTTGGAATTCAGTCAAAAATTAACATCTTCTACATTCTTAATTAAAATCCACTCATCTATTTTGTTATCTGAATGAAATAGCTTTATCAGATTTGTTTATTTTAACTCATATAACTAAAAAACAGAATTTTGTTCATACTTTGGGCCTGCTGCTGTTGTTAAGTACATTAGAGTCAGTTCTGACTCATAGCAACCCTGTATAGGGTTTCCAAGGAGCGGCTAGCGAGTTTGAAGTTCTGATTTTGTAGTTCAAACTAACCTTGAGGTGGAGTGCTTATCCTACAGGGCCACAACAGGACTTTGGGTCAAGCTGAGAAAGCATAACAGCTATGAGCTTGGTTTTGAAGAAAACTTGAATCAAGAAAAGAAGATATGAAACTTTCTAAACTTCAACCAAACACAGGCATAAAATCCAAGCAGATATATAATTATTAAGTAGAGAATGTTGTTGTACCATTGAGTCAGTTCTGACTCATAGAAATCTTGTATAAGTTTTCTGAGACTGCAAATCTTTACAGAGCAGAAAGCATCATTTTTCTCCCACATAATGGCTGGTAGGTATGAACCTCTGATCTTGTAGTTAGCAATCAAATGCTTATCCATCAGAGCTACAACAATAAATACAGGTTATTTCATATTAAATTCTCTTTAAACTTACAATGATGTGCTTGATAGGTACTGAAGTGTGCATTTCTGAAAATCTAACACTTAAGGGAGCTTATGGGAGACACAGGGTTAAGGGCTCTTTTGTCAAAAGCCAAGAAAACTTGTAACCAAAATAATAAAAAAAAATAACTTATATGGCATGAAATAACATAGACAGCACAGGAATACTGCCACAAGGATCTCAAATTGACACAGGGAGAGTGTTGATGTGTGGGTTACAGAGAAGATGCAGATGCAGGTGAGAGTAGTGCAATCTTCTGGGAGATCCTTGCTAAGCCCAGGAGAGAGAATGCTGCTCTGAAATCACAGTTCAAGCTTAGGAATTTGTTTATAATTGTAAAATTCCATTGAAAATCCTTACCTGTATATGAGCCAGCCTGAGGGCTTCTACCTTTCACAAGGAAGCTTATATTTCTATTCCTGTAACCCAGTTTTCCTTTCATAGGAAAACTTACTCATGAGAAAATTTGCTATCATAATACACTGATGCCAACTCCCCTACTTAGTAATCATGTATGAGCTAATTTGTGTTAATGAAGCACATGTTTTAGAAGAAAAAAAGCTGCATACGTCTCTAGGGTTTTCTTTATTTTTCCATGATTTTATTGTCCTAGCTATATATTTTGTATTTTATTAATGGTAATTTTATTAATCCTTATGTGGCCACTAAGAACCTTGATGCATATCTTCCCCTTTATATAAAGCCTAATGAAAATGTTTTATAATTTCCATCTTTTTGTGGCCTTCTCTTTCGGTGTCTTACACTTGTTCTGAAGCAGAGAAAGATTATAATGTCTGTTTGATAGTGAAGGGGCACCAAGAACAACACAGATGATCAGGAGTGCTCAGTGACATGGGAGCTAAGGCAAGAATATGTCGCAGAAAGAGGGTGAGGTCAAAAGTGTCAATCACAGTCCTGAGTTTTTGGAAGGTTAGACCAATGGAGATATATTTATTTGATTTAGCAATAATAGTGTTGATCTTTAACAAGAACAATTTCAGTAAATTAGTGTGAACATAAACAGATTTGAAGACTTTCAAGTCTCACCTAGAGGCAAATAAAAATAGAGACAGAGTGTAAATGACATTTTCATGAATTTGATTAGTCAATGGAAGAGAGAAATTAGGTAGCAACTAGAGGGAAATGTGAACTGGGTTATTTGTTTTATTATTAGGAAGACATTTGTATTTAAATGTTCTTGTGGAGGGTGGTGACATAGGATGAAGATTTAAATACAGAGAGTGATTGTATTATGGAGGTTTGTCCAGAGAAATCTAGAGGTAACAAGGATAATTTTGCATTGTAATAGGAGAAAAGAAGACATAATAGCTACTCATGAGTGTAAGTTTAAAAGATCAGAAAAAGTCAGGTGAGGGAGATTTTGTCTAATATTTTCTATTTTCCTTGACGTAGAAAAGAAAATAAGGTTATGATGTCAATGATTAGAAATAGTGAATGTTGTTGTTGTTGTTAAGTACTGTGAAGTCGGTTCCGAATCATAGTGAACCTAAACAGGGTTTCTGAGGCTGTAAATCTTTATGGGAGCAGAAAGCCTCATCTTTCTCCCGCTGAATGGCTGGTAGTTTTGAACTGCTTACCTTGAGGTTAGCAGCCCAATGTAGAGGACAAGAAAAATATGAGTCTACAAGAAAGACATTGAATTGAAGGATCTTTTTTAAGATCATTCCTAGAACTCAATCTCAACTTTTTCTAGGAAGATTTTAGGAAAATGCTTCAAGAACCATGTTTTCAAGGAGAAAGTTCCCTCCCTCCTCTGTTATCCTAATGAAGCCTTCCTGATCTAGATTTGATGCCTGCTCAGTATAGAGTTCTTTCTCACTGGGGAAGTAATTTTGCAGAACTTTCTCAGCAACTCTTACCTGCTTATGTCACTGAGATAAAATATAAAGACACAAGGCAGAAAATGATTTCATGAATAGTTTCTTTTAGAAGGTATCACCACAAGGCTGGTGATTATGAGGTGGAGGTTAAGACTATTCTAAATGTTCAACATTTTCAAATTGCTGTACCACTCCATCATCTTTAATATTAGTTAGTTCTTCTCCTCTCAGTACTATATCTACCACGTTGTTGTTGAGTGCCATCAAGTCAATTCTGACCCATAGTGACCCTGTATAGGGTTTCCGAGGAGCAGCTGGTGAGCTTGAACCTCCAACCTTGCAGTTCAAATGGCTTTGCAGTCTGGCTCATTAACCCACAGCGCCACACCAGAATTCCATATCTACCACGTTAGGGTTCTGTAATTTGCTTCAAGTTCTCACAGAACACACAAACCATCAGGAAAATTGCTCACATGGTTGTGGAGATAGACAAGTCTCAAATCTGTGGATTGGGCTTCAATGTGGAGGTTTTTACTCATCCACATGGTTGCAGGGCTGACAAATCCAAATTTACAGGTCTGATAATAGGTTGCTAACTCAGAAGGCTGTGAAAGCCAGTGCATCTTGTTAGACAATATAATGCTGTTGCAGGGTAGAGTACTGGTTGAAGAGGCACCAGGGAAATGACGCACATTGTTGAGGAGGCTGGTAAGTTTCAAAGCCATGGCCAAGCATCAGTATGGAGCCCTCTCTTGAGCCATATGGTTGTTGTTGTTAAGAACTGTCAAATCAGTGACCCTGTGTAAGGTTTCCAAGGTGTGTCTGGTGAGCTTGAACTGCTGGCCTTGCAGTTCAAGCTTTGCAGTCTAATGTCACCAGGAGCTTACAAACCCAAAATGACAGGTCAGATAACAGGCTGCTGGCTCAAGTCCCAAGAATCAGATCTCAAAGATAAACCTGTTATAAGAGCAAGAAAGAGAACTTTGCCAGTGCACTGCTGTATATTGTTTTCAGACCACATCCTCAAGGATGTGACCAAAGGTGATAACTTGAGACTGTACTTTAATAATGTTGTCACTCAAGGTACATTCTACCTATTCTGCCTTGCTTGCATACTGGGAAAATCACTCTAAAATGGGGCCATAAGTATTGTTGTTAAATGCCTTTGCATCTGTTCTAATAGCAAACCCATGTAGGGTTTCTGAGAAGCAGCTGGTGAATTGAACTAATAACCATGTTAACTGTTTAGTGTCTATCTTACAGTGCCATACAAGTAGTCCTACTGTAAGTATAGAGGGTAGACTTTACAATACATCACACAATGGAGTATTGTGGCTAGTTAGAAGGGCCATATTAAGTGATTAATTGTACCACAGTGATTAAATTGTCAAATAATACTCCCAGGAGAGGTTTGCTTTTATCAATTTAAGTTTCTCAAATTAGTAATCAGTATGTATTTGAGTCCTAGTATGGTGCTGTGGGCAAACGCTTCACACTGTGAAGTTGTTTGAACTGCAATGTTGGTGGTTCAAGCTCACCAGCTGCTCCTTGGAAACCCTATACAGCGTGGTTATGGGTCAGAATCGACTTGATGACACTTAACAACCAATTGTTTGAGAAGAAAAAAATTCAAGTCTCAGTTGGGAATATTGAAGGATTCTGTGGACAAAATTCTGAATGATGCAGAAAGCATCAAAAGAAGATAGAAGGAATTCAGAGTCAACCAAACAGAAATAGTAGATGTTCAACTATTTCAAGAGGCAGCATATGATCAAGAGCCAATGAATGCTACTGAGGGAATAACTCGAAATTGCATTGAAGGCTTTAGCAAAGAACAAGGCACCAGAATTCATGGAATACTAGTTGAAATATTTCAACAAATTGATGAAGCACTGGAGGCACTTACAAAACTATGCCAAGAAATTTGGAATAAAATTACCTGGCCAACTGACTGGAAGAAATACATATTTGTGCCTATTCCAAAGAAAGGTTACCCAATAGAATGTGGAAGTCATCAGACAAGATCATTAATATTTCTTACAAGTAAAATTTTGCTAAAGATAATCCCAAAACAGCTGCAAATGTACACCGGGAGAGAACTTCCAGAGGTTCAAGCTAGACTCAGACGAGGATGTGAAATGAGAGATATCACTGTTGACGTCAGACAATCTTGGCTGAAAGTAGGAAATGCCAGAAAGATGTTTACCTGTGGTTTATTGACTATGCAAAGGCTTTTGTTTGTGTGGAACATGATAAGCTATGGACAATGATGCAGAGAATGAGTATTTTAGAACACTTAATTGTGCTCATGAGGAACCTGTACACAGGTCAAGAGGCAGTTATTCAAACAGAGCAAGGGAACATGGAATGGTTTAAATTTAGCAAAGGTGTGACCAGGGCTGTATTCTTTAACCATATTTATTCAGTCTGTTTGTTGAGCACCTATTCTGAGAAACTGAATTACATGAAGAAAAATGTGGCATCAGGATTGGAGGAAGACTCATTAACAACCTGCAATATGCTGATAATAAACCTTGCTGCTGAAAGTGAAGAGGACTTAAAATGCTTACTATTGAAGGATAAATACCACTGTCTTCAGTTTGCATTGTTTGCACCTCAATGTAAAGAGTCAAAAATCCTCACCACTGGACCAATAAGCAACATTCATATAAATGGAGACAAGATTGAAGTTGTTAAAGACTTTATATTGCACAGATCAACTATCAACACTCATGGAAGCAACAGTCAAGAAATAAAATGATGTATTGCATTAGGCAAATCTGTTGTACAAGACCTCTTTAAAGTGTTCAAGAACAAAGTTTTCACTCTGAGGACTAAGGAGCACCTGACTCAAGCCATGGTATTTTTAATACCCTAATATGTATGTCCTGGTGTAGCACTGTAGGTGAATGCGTCAGACTGCAAAGTGATTTGAACTGCAAGGTCGTTGGTTCTAGCTCACAGCTGCTCATTGGAAACTCTAGAAAGGGTTACTATGGGTTGGAATCAACTCGACAACACTTAACAACAACAACAATATTCATGTGTAAGTTGGACAGTGAATAAGGAAGACTATAGAAGAATTGATGCATTTGAGTTAGGGTGTTGGAGGAGAATATTGAAAGTACCAGAGATTGCTAGAAGAACAAACAGATCAGCTCTGGAAGAAGTACAGCCAGAATGTTCCTTGGAAGCCAGGATGGCCAGTCTTCATCTCTCATATTTTGGATATATTATCACGAGGGACCAGTCACTAGAAAAGGATATCTTATTTGGTAAAGTGAGGGACAGAGAAAAAGAGGAAGACCCCCAATGTGATGGACTGGCACTGTGGCAGCAGTAATGGACTTAACTGTAGCGACAATTGTGAGGTTGACACAGGAACGGGCAGAGCTTTGTTTGTTGTGCATAGGGTCACTATGAGTCGGTACCTACTCGATGGCACATAGCAACAACAAACATGTTTTTGAGAAAAAGGAGATAATATAATGTTGCTAAATTCTGAACTGCTAACATAAATGCCAGGAAAAAAAAAAAAAATTCTGACTTAGATTAAGATGAATCATGTTTTTGTTTTTTCAGATCTCAGTAGTATGAGATATAACTTTATTAAAGCTGACAAAATTTTCCTTAACTAAATTCAATGTTTTTAAGGTTTTTATTTTATGCATTAAGTGTAATTTGAGAGACTTTTCAGACATAGATACTTCCCCCCCTTTTTTTCCTTGGTACTTTTTGAAATAAGTCAAATACAAATAAAAGGCCTAAGACAGGTCTCAGAATTTGTTTTCCTCATGTCTGATTTCAATACATGCCTATAGGACCTATTTCAATCAGCAGAGGAAGTTCTTAGCAGAAGTCATCGTCATCGTAGCCTGTATGAGTCAGTAGTTATGTGCAGATTCATACACATACACATTTTTTTAGGCATTTCAATAGCCGTTTTTCCATTTTGCTGATAATTTATGGTTTTCTTTCTGGTTTGTTTGTTTTTTCATGTGTGCTTTTTTCCCCATTACCAATCCATGCTCATGAGTACTTGTTGAATGACAAATGCTCTGGCACAGAAGTACACGTGAAAATCAGCTCATGTATCTCAGGTGTTTTAGTGAACTGCTTCATTTTAAAATATTTTGAGAAAGTGACTGTGGTAACTTGTATTTAGTTGATATGGCTTTTCTATTCAGTATTTTCTGAATTCCCACAATGTGATTGGGTGATGGTGGTGGTGATTATGTGCTTTGGAGTCCTTCCCAAGTCAGAAATGTCCTGCATAGGGTTTCTGAGGTTGTAAATCTTTATGGGAGTGGTTATATGCCCAATTATAACCACTAAGGAGCTCTGACAGCGTAATGGTTACAAACTGGGCTGCAAGCCGCAAGGTCAGCAGTTCGAAACTACCAGCTGTTCCATGGGAGAAAGATGAGGCTTTCTGATCCTGTAAAGATTTACAGCCTCAGAAACCCTGTACAGGGTCACTATGAGTTGGAACCAACTCCACTGCACATAACAACAACAACAACACACTATCAAAGGTTGTCAATGTGGGACCATGCAAATAAGGTATATAGGACTGATAGACTGTGGTTGGTTCATTTTGCCATCCCGTTAGATTTAAAAGGAACCATCTTAGGAGTAGTAAGACAAACCCAGGCCCAAGAAAAAAAAGCGTGAGTGGAGTATGAGATATCTACCTAGAAAAGCAGTGAGCAGCTGAGTCAGTGGCAGAGGTGATAGCATGGAGTGACAGAGCAGCTGTGTACCTAAGCCCATGAAATGAATAAAGCTGAGTGCTTAAGCATAGGAAACTGAGTACGTAAGGGCAGGAGACTGGCTTGCAGAATGTGTCTACTGGGCATTCACGGACTGGCTAAAAGAGATTTTTAACATTTTCAGAGCAGGACAAAAGACAAGGTGTATGGCAGACAAGCGGTGTTCCTGATTTTAGAACTTCTGAATCCTGAGCCTCATTGATTCTGAATTGTATGCTGTTTACCTTAAAAATAAATCACATAATCATGAGTATTGTTATGAGTTCTGTGTAGCCATAGCAATGGATTGTCAAACCCAAATATAAAGAGAGAGTGCTGTGGAGGGATGATTGTAGTAAGAATAGAGTAAAGGGTATAGGGTTGAGCTATGTCTGACTTCTACTTAATAGGGATCTGTGTTGGTCTTATTTTAAGTCTGATTCTACTTCCCACTAGTGAAACCCGAGGAGGTCAGATATGGCCCCCACATGGTTTTTACGGTGACATATAGATATAGGGAGTCAGCTGCAAAAGAACTGTTATAAATGTGAATATTTGCCTCATTAACACTGTAAAGGTAAAAGCATTTTTCTTGAACATGTGATGATTTGTCTCATTTGGATGGCTTGTTGATTCTAGCCTATTTTATATTTGCCTGTAGACTGACTCTGGGACTGTGGTACAATCTACCAGAGCAGGCAGTGCTTACAGGATGAAAGAGGAACAAAGGATCTATAAAATACCTATCAAAATGCATTGGAAAGATCAATATTTTGAAACAACTTCAAGGTCAGAAAAGAGTAAGTTTTCAAATCATGAATATCTGGTTTATTCATGTTTATCAGTATCTTTTCTAACATAATGACCATAATTCATATAAATATGGTCATATTTAATATCACATATCAATAATATTAAGTGTTTATAACATAGTCATGCCTAAAAGATATTAAAAGAATACCTAGTATTTCTCAGATGAAAAAGAAAATATTTTACAAATTAATTATGTAATATAGTATGGACTCCTGGTGTGGCACTGTAGGATAAGCATTGGATTGTGAATCACATGGTTGGAAGTTCAAACCCACTAGCTGCTCCTCAGAAACTCTACACAGGGTAACTATGAGTTGGAACTGACTTGATGGCAGTTAACAACTATAAACATAATATAGTAAGCTTAATATTATGAACAAATAGACTCTAAAACATAAGATTACAAAAATCACTTCCTGAATTTACAGTGGAAGAGTCTCAAATTTTAGCAAGGAAAGTATAAAGAAAGTAAATGAAAATATGAGGCAGAAGTGAGGCTGTGAACCTTTAATGGAAGCTTTGGAATACTCTAAATAGCTATTAGGGCCTATTGTTTAATACTGCACACTGACTCAGAGTTAGTAATGGGATAAAAAGCTTTACACAAATGGTAAATGGAAGTTGTTCTAAGTAAAAGAGCCATGGATGGCCTATTTCAGAATTTATTTCTATTCCCTGGTGTCAGTAAAAAGCTCCAGTAATCAAAACAGTGGAAAATTAGATTTCTGAGCATTTTTAAGGGTTTTAGATGTTGAGGTCACACTTCTTTATTTTTTCTAATTGCACTTTAAAATATATTGCTTTTTTTTTTTTTTTTTTTTTTCTTAAATTGTTTTTAACACTTGTGTAGGAATTTTTTTCTCCCTTTGAA
>NW_006408606.1:3999286-4005025 GCF_000296735.1 Chrysochloris asiatica | reverse complement strand
ATTTATTTCTATTCCCTGGTGTCAGTAAAAAGCTCCAGTAATCAAAACAGTGGAAAATTAGATTTCTGAGCATTTTTAAGGGTTTTAGATGTTGATGACCAAAATCCGCACCATGTACTCTATTTATTATACCTTGGTGGGTTTTTTTTTTTTTTTTTTTTTTTTTTTTTTTTCTTAAACACTTGTGTAGGAATTTTTTTCTCCCTTTGAAGACATATACTACTAAGGATCTTCTTGAAATATTGCAGATGACAAGTGATGGGGCATAAATTAAAGGAGGAGCAAAGAGAGGGGGGAAATGAACTGATTAAAGACATGTCCAGGAGCTAAAATCAATGGGATGTGTGCAATTAATTGGATATGGGAGTAAAGAGGCAAAGGTGACTTTTAGCCTTTCATTTGAGTGATTAGATAAATGGCAGTGTCTTTCACTGAGTCTCAGTGTATAACACAGAAGAGAGGTTTGGAGGAAAAATATGAATTTAATTTAGCAATGTTTAGTATAAATTGCTTACTTGGTAGTCTATCTATAAGGCTGCCAGATAATATAGATGTGGAGCTTAGGAGGTGAGCTGCAGATAATATTTTGGCTGTCCTGAGTGAATAGCTGGTAGTTGAAGTCTTAACAATAAATCAGAATACTCAGGGTAAAAAAAAAGTAGCATAAAAGGACAGAGATAAAACTCTGAAGAATAGTAAAAATTAAAGGATAAGAAGAGGAAATGAAGCTAGGTGGTGTGAGAGTTGAGCTGATAGGGTGGAGAAACACTGAGCAATGGTCAGAATAAGCAGGACATTTGTTACTATTAGAGAAACGTAAGAAAGCTGAGAATTCAAAATGGAAGGAGTGGTCACCAATAAACAAAGATTAAAAATGAACAAGTCTCTACTGCATTTTTTCAATTAAGAAAAAGATTAATGACCTTAGAACAATTTCCATGGCATAGTGTCAAATTTGAAGACTGATTTTTTGAGGTGGTTAAGTGAAGACAGATTTCTCTTTTGGACAGTTTGACACAAAGAGATCATACTAGCTGGAGGGAAGTGTAGCATCCTATGAAAACACTTTTTTAAATGAAGAGAATTGAAATGAATGTGAAACTATTTCTCTTCAATTTGTCATTCCCAGCATAGAAAACCATATGTCAGATTCAAAATGGCCAATACCAGTCTATTTCAGCTCACTAATAATCTAGGATATCAATCTTTATGTATTCATTTAAGTTTTTATAACTTCTAATGTTCCCTGATTTATATTTCATTCATTCCACATTTTGATTATTAATGGATGTTTGCAGCTATTCTCATTTCTTCTCATGAATTGTGCCACATCAGGAAATGAAGATTCAGAAAGCTTTGCTCCATTCATGTCATTATGATCAACTCAATTCTACTGTTAGGAGGCAGCTCTTTCCCAGTTATATTTTGAGTGCCTTCTAATCTAAAGATTTCATTCTGGCATTATGTCTGACAATGTTCCACTGGTATTCATAAGCTTACAGTGGCTAACCCTTCAGAAGAGTCCTTTTTATTGTACTGTAGAATAAGCACTGGACTGCTAACCACAAAGTAGACAGTTAAAATGCACCAGTTGCTCATTGGAAACCCAATACAGCATGATTATGAGACAGAACAAAAGGCACTTAACAACAACGCCTCTTCAGAAGAGGTCCACCTCTCCTTCTTCCTAGTCTGTCTTAGTTTGGAAACTATGTTGAAATGTGTCCACCATGGATAATCCTGCTGGTATTTCCAATATTGTTGGCATAGCTTCCAGGACCATTGCAACACACAAGGCACCAAAGCATGGCAAACTGACAGATGAGTGGGAAAGGATGAAGAACTAAAACAAAGAAAAGTAATTGGTGAAGGTAAAATTCAGTAGCAGATAAGGCATAATAAGATCTGGCATAAAGATAAAGAATTAGATTTGGAAACAAAAAGTGTTATTTCTTTCCCTAAGACGTAGAATGATAAGGTATATCTTCTAAAACAAATACTCTAATTCCTTTTTATATATGGTGGATGGCAATATTATTGAGGTATCTCAGAATTCAGAGAAATATTAAATACTACTGTTATTGTTAGTTACTACCTAGTCATGGCAACTCATGGCAACATTATGTATAACAGAACCAAATTTTGCCCTATCCTATACCACTTCCATAATATTTTATATGTTGAAGCCCATTATTGGGGGTACTGTGTCAATCAAATGCTTATTATATGTAAGTAAAAGAATAAATGCAGAGTCACCCAATTAAGGAACAGGAAGAACAACACTTAACTCATAAATGTAGTTTCTATAAGAATAGAAAGGAGGACAGCAGGAAATGTAGAATCAGAAAAACTTGTTTATCTTGTCCTATCTAGGGAAGTTGCTCACGGAAATGATGCATGACCAGGAGTGTTTCCTTCTGTTGTTCATGAGGTTACCATGTGTTAAGGCCAATTCTATTCTATTGCAGCTAACAAGTCCAACACAACAAGTTGTGTTAATGAATTCTCTATGTTCAATTCCTTACAGAAGTAAAAAATCAATAGTGGAAAGGAAAGAACCAAAGAGATGGATGACACTAGTTTCTGAAGGTACCCAGATTATTCCATGTCAAGCATACACTATCTCCTTGTCACTTGGCTTCCTATAGTAGCCTACATGAGGATTGGTTTCATAATGGTCATTATATGCCTTTCGTGAACAATCCAAATTATCTTTTTCTTTGAATCTGTCTAGCCTGAGGCATTAGTGAAAGGTTGATTACTTCTGTGTGTGACATCAGGACTTGTTCTAGACTTTAAATCTAGGAGAACTGAACGATCAAGTATTTCACTAAAACATTGTCACTTTGTGGTACTCTGTCCAAGTAGCTGCTCACACCCTAAATGACATCTTAATCATCTTTTTTCTCAGAAAATATTTTGTTAACCTGGATATTCCTGAAATTATATAAAAGAAGAAGAGCAATTAATAAATAATACTCTGGTAGTGTAGTGGTTACGAATCGGTGTGCGAACCACAAGGTCAGCAGTTCGAAACTACCAGCTGCTCTGGGGGAGAAAGATGAGGCTTTCTGCTCCTGTAAAGATTTACAGCCTCAGAAACCCTGTTCAGGGTCTCTATGGGTCGGAACTGACTCAGTGGCACTTAGCAACAACACAACAAATAAATGAATTTATAGATTTCTTTAGAACCTCATATTAGACTTCCCCAGTATGAGTTAATATCTGGGTATGTGTAGCGTAGTGGTTACGAATCGGGCTGCGAACCTTAAGGTCAGCGGTTTGAAACTACCAGCCGCTCCATGGGAGAAAGATGAGGCTTTCTACTCCCGTAAAGATTTACACCCTTGGAAACCCTGTACAGGGTCGCTATGGGTCGGAACCGACTCGATGGCACTTAACAACAACAAATGTGCAATTTGGGTTTTTTTTTTGGAAACTTTTGATTGTGCATTCTGTGAAGGTTTACAGAGAAAGTGATCAATTTTATATTTTAAAAAATCATACGCTTTATTTCATTTCAATGATTGCAACTCCCTCGGTGTAACAAAAGGTATCCACTTCCTCCCTGTGTTTCTTGTTTTCATTCCTCCTTCTTTCCCCACCTTTCTTAATTTTGTCCTTAGGTAAATGCAACCCTTTTGATATTGGATGTTTGATCAGTCTATATAATGTATGTACCTCACTACTGTGGTCCGCCCTATATATTTATCCATTGCTTGGCTGAAAATTGAGTCTTAGTGGTGAGTTCAGTTCTAGAACTGAAGTATAACCAAGGACCATAGTTTGGGGATTCTTTATGTAAGCCTGATATGCTTTATGATTTTGAGTTTTGTTCTACATTTTTACCTACTCTATCCAGGCCCTTCTAATGCGAACCCTTTCAGAAAACTTGGTAGTGGCACCTAAGCACCATCTAGTTCTTCCAGTCTCAGGGTCAGGAGACTGAAGTTCTCTTGGTCCATTAGTTGACTGGACTAATCATTTCCAAGAATCTTTCATTATTATCACCCTTCTTTCCTTTGGACAGGAAGAAACCAACAATAGCACCTTAGGTGGCCAGTCATGAACTTTAAAAATTCTCAGTTGTTTGTTATCAAAATACCAGCAGAGGAAACCATGGTACACAGGTTTCATCAGAGCTGAATAATTATTATTTCTGTTGTTAGGTGCCATAGAGTTGGTTTTGACTCATATTGATTCTATGCACAACAGAATAAAGCACAGTTTTGTCTTGCACCATCTCCACAATTGGTGTTATGCTTGAGCCCATCGCTGCTGCCGCTGTACCAATCCACCTCATTAGGATCGTCCAGTTTTCACTGACAATCATTTTAAGAAGCATGATATCCTTCTCTAGAGATTGCTTCGTCATGATAACATGTCTATATCATGAGAGATGAAGTCATGCCAACTTGGCTTTTAAGGACCATTCTGGCTGTACTTCTTCCAAAATAGATTTGTTTGTTTTTCTGGAACTCCATGGTACATTTAATATTCTTCTCCAACACCATAACTCAAATGCACCAATTCCACTACATTATTCATTGTCCAATTTTCATATGTATATGAGGCTATCAAATATACCCAAGGTGGCTTGGGTCAGGAGCACCTTAGTCCTTAACTGACATCTTTGGTCTTATACACTTTAAAGAGGTCATGTATAGCAGATTTGCCTAATACAATACAAAATTGATATCTTGATTTATGCTTCTATGAGAGCTGATAGTGAATCCAAGAAAAATAAAGTCTTTAATAACTTCCAATTTTTCTCCATTTATCATGATGTTATTTATTGGATCAGTGTTGAAGATTTTTGTTTTCTTTACTTTGAGGAGCAACTCATACTGAAGACAGTGAATTTTGATCTTCAACAGTAAGTATTTTAGGTCCTTTTCATTTTCAGCAAGAAAAAAATTTCATATCACAGATTGTTAATGACATTTCCTCCATTCCTGGTGCAATGTTTTTCTTCATATAATCCAGCTACTCAGATTATTTGTTCAGCAAACAGATTGAACATATGTGGTGAAAGAATGCAACCCTGGCTCACACCTTTCCTGATTTCAGAACAAGGAAACCAGTATCCATTGTTCTGTTGGAACAACTGCCTCTTGGTCTATGTACGTACAGGTTCCTCATAAGCACAATTAACTGTTCTGGAATACTCATTCTTCACAATGTTAGCCATAGCTTGTCATGATCCACACAGATAAAAGTCTTTGCATAGTTAATATAGTACAGTTAAATATACTTCTGGTATTCTCTACTATCAGTTAAGATCCATTTGACATTAGCAACTATAGTCTTTGTTTCACATCCTCTTCTGAATCTGGCTTGAAACTCTGGCAATTCCCTGTGTATATACTGTTGCAACCGATTTTAAATTATCTTCATCAAAATTTTACTGTATTTAATAATAATGATATTGTTCAATAATTTCTGCATTCCATGGGTCACCACTCTTTGGAATGAGCACAAACATGAATTTCTTCCAATCAGTTGACCAGATGGCTATTTTCCAAAAATCTTGGTGTAGATGATTGAGTGCCTCCAGTACTGCATACTTCATCACTTTATTTAAATATTACAATATGTATTTTAATTTGAATGATTTTGTATTATGTATTATGTTGAAAGATTACAATATGCATACTAATTTGAATACTGAAAATCTTATGAATAACAGTGGACCATTGTCTAATGTAGTGCCAGAAGATGAGCACTTCAGGTTAGAAA
>NW_006408606.1:3997625-3998818 GCF_000296735.1 Chrysochloris asiatica | reverse complement strand
TGAATGGCACCAGAATTTTGTTAGATATAGTGGCAGAAGATAAGCCCCTTAAGTTGACACAGAAAACATACTAGAAAAGTACTACCTCCTTAAAGTAGAGTTGACTGTGATCTCATGTAAATGGAATAAAGTTTTCGTGACCTTCATTTGCTAATGGGGCACAACTCAAACAAGGAAAAACAGATGTAAACATCTATTAAAAATCAAAATATGGAATGTATGAAATTTGAATCTCAGAAAATTGAAAATTAGCAATTTTTTAAAAAATGGAATTCATAGAAATCAGTATGCTAGGCATTAGTGAGCTGAAATCGACCGGAATTGGGCATTCTGAATCTGACAAGCACATGGTTTACTATGCAGGAAATAACACATTGTAAGGGAATGGTGATGTATTAATCATTAAAATGAACATTTCAAGATCCATCATAAAGTATAATTTTGCCTGTTAATACCACTATTATTCAAATTTATGTACCAACCACTAAAGCCAATGATGATGATGTTAAGAATTCTACCAAGTTCTTCAGCCTTTAATTGATCAAACATGCAATTAAAATGTATTGATAATTACTTCCAATTAGAATGCAAAGGTTGGAAACAAAGATCAGCAGCTGGAAAATATAGCTGTGGGGATAGAAATGATGCTGGAGTTGCATTATAGAATCTTGCAACACCAATGGTTTCTTCATTGAAGATACCTTTTTTAAACAGCATAAAGGATGATTATACACATGGACTTCACCAGAGGGAATACACAAAAATCAAGCTGACAAAATCTGTTGGAAGAGACAGTAGAAAAGCTCCATATCATCACCCAAAACCAGGTCAGGTGCAGAACTTGGGACAAACATAAATTGTTCATATGCAAGTTCAGGTTAAGCAGAAGGAAATTAAAACAAGTTCAGTCCACAAATGCCAATATGTGATATTGAATATATACTTTCAAAATTAAGAGACCATCTCAAGAATGATTTGATGCATTAGACACTAGTGACCGAAAACCAGAAGAGTTGTGGGATGACACCAACATACAGGAAGAAAGCAAAAGGCTACTAAGAAGAAAAGACCAAAATGGATGTCAGAAGAGATTCAAACTTCCTCTCCAGTGTAGAGATGCTCAAGCAAATGGAAGAAATTAGGAGGTAAAAGAGTTGAACAGAAAATTTAAAAGGGCAGGTCAAGAAGACAAA
>NW_006408606.1:3995570-3996785 GCF_000296735.1 Chrysochloris asiatica | reverse complement strand
CCTGTGATATACTGATGATACCATCTTGCTTGCTGAAAGCAAAGAAGACCTAAAACACTTATTGATGAAGATCAAAGATCACAGACTTCAATATGGGTTGCACCTCAATATAAAGAAAACAAAAATATTCAGCACTGGAGTCAGAAATTATATCATGATTAATGGAGAAAAGACTGAAGTTGTCAAAGACTTCATTTTTCTTGGATCCAACTTCAACACACATGGAAGCAGTAGTCAAGAAATCAAATGACATATTGTTTGATGGAAGTCTGGTGTACAAGACCTCTTTAAAGTATTCAAGAGCAAGGCTATCAGTTTGAGGATTAAAATGCCCAAGCCATTGTATTTCCAATAGCCCATATGCATGGGAAAGGTGGGTAATGAGTAAGGAAGACCATAGAAGAATTGATACATTTGTGTTATGGTATTGGAAAGAATATTAAATATTCTGGATGCCAGAAAAACAAATAAATCTTTGTTGGAAGAAATACAATCAGAATGCTTCTTAGAAGCAAAGATGCCCAGACCTCATCTTTCATACTTCAGACATGTTATCAGGAGGGATCAGTCACTGGAGAAGGCCATCATGCTTGGTTAAATGGAGGGTCAGTGAAAAACAGGGAAACCCCCAACTAGATGGATTGGCACAGTTTCCAGAGCAATGGGATCAAGTCTACCAGAAATTGTGAGGATGGCACAGGATTGGGTGGTGTTTCAGTCTATTGTACATTGGGCCACTATGGGCTGGAATCGAGTACATGCGATCTAACAACAACAACTGCAATGAATCTAGGAATACTGTAAGTTTTCACAAATGAAATAAAATACACAGTGATTTATATCCTAAGTATTCACATACTGAAATGGACAAGTTTCAGACATTTGAAACAGACAATCATATGATTTACAACGCCAAGAATGATAAATTGTAGAGAAATAGCATCAAATCCATCCTCAAAAGAGCATTGCAAGGTCTGTCCTGATATATTATGCTGTTTTGGATTGATAACATCTATAAACCTTCAAGGAAGACAAGCTAATATCACTTTTATTCAAATTTATTCACCATCCATTAAAGCCAATGATGACATTGAAGAATCCTACTAAATTCTTCAGTCTGAAATTAATCAAACAACAAAGATAAAGGGTATCATCTCCTGGTTCATTCTTAAAAATGGAATTCTTTGAGCTTCTCTCTATTGGTAGTCATATTTT
>NW_006408606.1:3993136-3994925 GCF_000296735.1 Chrysochloris asiatica | reverse complement strand
GGTAGAGTTTCTGAGGAACAGGTAGTTGATTTGAACTGCCAACCTGGGGTTTAACAGCTAGTACTTATCCTATGGGTCAGAACTGACTCGATGGTACTTAGCAACAACAACAACAACCTATCCTATAGTGCCACAGCAGGACTCCTTTTCTTAAAATCTTTTTGGGAGATTTAATGACCTGATGAATTTCTTCTTTTGTTATAGGTCTGTTCACTTTTGACCTCAATCTCTATTAGTTTGTGTTTCTAGAAATTTGTCCACTTTCTTTAATTTGTTGGAGTATAGTTCTTCATAGTATTCTGTTGCTATCATTTTAATTTCTCTGGGTTCTGTTGTGACATCACCTGCTTGTGTAATTTGCATATTATTTACCTTTGTAGATTGCTCAATATTTGTTGATTTTATTAATCCTTTCAAGGAAACAGTTACTTATCTTGCTGATCCCATTGTTTTTCTCTTTCATTTATTTCTGCTCTAATCCTTATTTATTTTCTGGTGGCTGTAGGCTCACTTTGTTCCACTTTTTTTAATTGTTGGAGATTTGGGGTTAAGGTGTTGACACTGGTTCTTTTCTCCTTTTAGATGTGTACATTTGCTGCTCCAAATTTCCCTCTGAACACTGCTTTTGCTTTGTCCCAGTGATTTGATTCAAATCATATTTTTTCTTTTACTCAGTAGTTTTTAAGCAGGATGTTAACTCAATTTCCATGTATTTAATTTTTTCCCCTTGATCTTTCTATTGTTTCTTTATACTTATGAAAAGTAAACAAATATAATACTTCTATTGCTCACTTGTAATCTGAGATGTTACTTTGTAGTATTTCAATATTTTTAAATTTATTGAGGTTTACTTTGTGATCTAACATATAATTTATTCTGGAAACTGTTCCATGTACATTTTAAAAGAACATATACTGTAGTTTAGGGGAGTACTCAGTTTGAGTCTATGAGATCAATTTTGTTGATTATGTTGTTAGTTCTATGTCTTTGCTGAATTTCTTACTAGTTGTTCTATCCTTCATTGAAAGTGATGTATTAAAATACCCTGCTATTATTGTAGGGAGTCTTGGTGTGGCACTGTAAGCTAATGTGTCAGACTGCAAAGTCATTTGAACTGCAAGGTTGGTGGTTCATACTTACCAGCTGCTACTTGGAAACCCTACACAGGGTCACTTTGGATCAGAATTGACTTGACAGCACTTAACAACAACAACAACATTATTGTAGAGTTGTACATGTCTTTCTTCAATTTTGCTACAGTTTGATTTATGTATTTTGAGGCTCTTTCATTGGAAGCATAGGATTTTATATGGTTATAATCTCCTGATCAATTGATAATTTAAGCATGATATAATAACTTCTTTATTCCTTATTCTGGCCTTTGTCTTCAAGTTTATTTTATCAGACATTAATATTGTCATTCCTTCTCAATTGGATTGTTTTTAGTTGGGTGTATTTCTTTCTGTCCTTTGATTTTTAGTGTATTTGTGTCTTTTTGTTTTATATACGCATTTCTATTGTTTTCTTACTTGCATGGTTTCTGCTAAGAAATTAGAGTTCCATTTTATTCTTTATCCTTTGTAGGTAAATTTTCGTTCTTCTTAGTTACTCTCAGAACTATTTCCTTGACTTTAGTTTTGTTAGATTTGATTATAATATAGCTTTGTGATTTTCTTTTGGGGTCTATGCTGTTTTGTGTTTGCTCAGCTTCTTGAATGTTTATTGTCTTGCCTTCAGGATATTAGGGAATTTTTCTTTCAACAACTCTTCAACAATGTTCTCTGTGGGA
>NW_006408606.1:3991268-3992503 GCF_000296735.1 Chrysochloris asiatica | reverse complement strand
ATTTTTTCTGAAACTGATAGTGACTCTTAGCCAATGGACAGGACTGGAGGGGGTACATTTGTGCTGGCTGTGCTGTATGGGCACAATTTCTGTCTCTTGGTGGGTGGTAAAAGAAGAAAAGAAACAAACTAGAGAAAAACCAAAGCAATAGACAAAAGATAATAATAAAAAGAAAAAGCAACAGAGCAATAATACAAAATAATATAACTAAAAATAGAAAAAAAAGGAAAGGAAAATAAAACAGGGGAAGACAGACATAAAGGAAAAAAATAAAAATAAGGAAAAACTCAATAAACAAAACTAGTCAGAGAAGAGAAGCAAAAAAAGTCAAGAGAATAGAAAAAAAAAAAAATCAAGAGTGAAACAAAAGGAGGGGGAAAATAGAGAAACAGAAGAAAAGAAAATGGAAACAGAAGGGAAAAGGATAAAAACCAAGGAAAAGAGAGAGAAGGAGAATGAGAAAACAAACAAAAATCATTAAAAGGGGAAAATGAGGTAAGGGACCAGACAAAGAAAGAAGAAATTTGTGGGGGTTCTAGCCAGCTAAGGAGATTAACAGGTAGTTGGGGAAGGGCAATGAGGGTGGTGTGCCTGGCCTTAGACGAAGTTCTTGTCAGCCTAGAGGTTTCTATGGTTAGGGTATCTAATCAAGAAATTAGATGCAAGCTCAAAATATGGCTGAGGTCAGGGTCTTCACAGAAGAAACAGTTTTAGATCTGCTGGAGTCATAGAGGCTGATTAAGACTGTTCTTACTTTCTAGGGCTGGCCAGGGACCCATTTTATGTGTTCTACTGCTATGAAGACACAGAGTTCACTTGCTTACAGATATGGTGTTGTTGTTGTTAAGTGCCATGGAGTCAGTTCCAACTCATAGTATCCCTGTATAATGTTTCCAAGGAGCAGCTGGAAAGTTTGAATCACTGACTTTCTGGTTCAAACGACCTGCGGTCTAGCATATTAACCCACAGCACCACACCAAGACTCCTTTACACATAGGGGTGGACAAACCTGTTACCAGATTCACAAAGTTGTGACTTTGACCCCTGACAAAACAGGGCCTGTTCTGGGAGTATGTGAGGGTGGGAGCTTGCCGTGTCTCTGGTAACAAGGAGAGTATTGGAAAAAAGAGGGAATTGCACCTTACTTATTGCTAGCCATTGTCTTGATTAAATGCTACTCAAAAAAGTTCAGGATGGTCACATTAACTCACAGTGCCACACCAGGTCTCTCTCTC
>NW_006408606.1:3989124-3990703 GCF_000296735.1 Chrysochloris asiatica | reverse complement strand
CTGGAGAAGGATATCATGCTTGGTAAGATGGAGGGTCAGAGAAAAAGAGGAAGACCCCCAACGAGAAGGTGGCAGCATCGATGGACTTAAGTGTGGCAACAGTAGTGAGGTTGGCCCAGGATCGGACATTGTTTCATTCTACTGTGCATAAGGTCGCTATGAGTTGGTGCCAACCTGATGGCACCTGACAACAACAACACTTTTCTAGGCAACAATTTTCAGTTACTGAAAGATGTTGTTGTAAAGTGCTGTCCAATCGGTTCTGACTCAGAGCAACCCTGAATAGTGTTTCTGAGGAATGGCTGGTGGGTTTGAACTGCCACCTTGAGGTTCAAATCAACCTTTTTGGTTTAGGGCCTATCCTATTTCAGGTGATGCTTAAAGTTTTTATCATATTCTTATGAAAAAAAATTTTTGTGCCAATAGTAAGGAGTAAAAAGAGAAATTTCAGAGATTTAAGTGGCTCAATTGTGGGAGTTCTACAAATAAAATATATTTCATTTTATACACAATAGGGGAACTTAATGCTAATGTAACAAAAAAAAAGTTTAAATAATTTAAGGAGCCATAGTTTATTTCTATTTTAATTCATAATACTTATAAGAAGTCAGCAAATTTTTGTAATAAGTTCATTATTATTATTAAGAGAAAGATAAGGAAAAACAGGAAGCCAGGACATGGGGTATGCTTTGGAAGTGCTGCACTGTATATTGAGTTAAAGAAAGGTAGGATTTACAAAACCAGTGACCTCCTGCAAGCCCCCACCCCAGCCTTCAGCTCATAACTTAGTGTATTGTTGTTTTGTTTTGTTTTGTTTGTTTCTTCTATTCCTTTTTTAACCTGTTTAAAAAGATTTACTAACCTAACAGGGACTAGCCAAAAAATAGCCATTATGTTTACATTAAAAACTATTTTGAGCCTCATTCATTTTTTAATGTCTTTGAGATATTTTAATGGGAAGTTTCGTATCAGGCACAGCCTGTCTTTAGCCTTCCTAACTCAGGAGTTTCATTTCTGAATTCTTAATCAATCTGTTCCATGTAAAGTATTACATGTCTCTAAAACAGGGGAGGAGAGTAAGGGTAGGAAGATAACCATACCCTGAGAAATTGTAAGAAATGCGAAGGTTCATCACTCAAAGGAATAGATAATGTAGGATAAAAGAAAGTCTTTTCCTTAATAAACCCTAGTTATCAGCAAAGAACTTGCCTCCAGGAATACTCATGTATTTATGCAAAAGCAATCATCATAGAAATAATCAACTCTATTTTTTTCATGTTCATCATTTGGAGTCCACAGGAGAGAATTCTAAGCTTCAAACATAAATTTGATGTTCAGAACTCTGCTTCATCTTTGTTTTATCCATCCAGCTCCTATTACCATGGTTTGCGACTCATGCCTAAGGCTCTGTTATCTGTTCTTCCAGTTATAATAGTGCTAAAGGAACTTAGTCATTATTCTATATTAAAAAAATCCCAATTCATAAGTCATTTTGTTTCATGCTGTAGTATTTAAAAAATTTTTTTTTTCTTAAATGTTTTATTGTAAATTATGTGATAGTTTACATGGGAGAACATTA
>NW_006408606.1:3984989-3987589 GCF_000296735.1 Chrysochloris asiatica | reverse complement strand
TTCCTCCATTCCAACCATGGCTCAATCTCTGTATCCCAGAACCCTGTTGTTCCAAGGTTGTGCATATATCACTATTTACCTCTGTCCCAGTTAGCCCATTGAGACCTGTCTAATTGTTCTCCCATCTGCTTTGTTCTTCCATTCCATGCTGTAATATTTTAAACAAAGTACAAAAGCATGATCTTTATGGCCTCAGTAATCTCATTTAATTGTTTCCAAAGGAATTTAGTGTGGGAATTTTTGCTGACTAGAATATCTTCTTAGTAAGGAAAAATTATGGTATTAGATGTTCAGAAGTATAATAATTTATTTTTTATTGTTCATTTCCCCATAATATTGAGCTTTAATATTTAAACATCTGTTGTTCTCTTTGAACTTCTAAGTTGATTGTTGTTGCTGTTGTTAGGTGCCATCAAGTCAGTTCTTACTCATAAGGATGCTGTATAGGATTTCCAAGGAGCAGCTGGTGGGCTTGAACCACAGTCCTGTGGTTTAAACCGACATTGCATTCCCAATGCATTAACCCACAATACCACACCAGGACTCCTCCAAGTTGAATAATAGTACTTAATTTTAAATAGTGTTAAGTATATTTGTAAATAATTCATATGGAATTATTGTCTATAAATATACGGAAACTGCTGGTGTGCCATACTGCAAAGCCATTTGAACTGCAAGGTTGGTGGTTCAAGCTCACATACCGGGTTGCTATGTGTCGGAACAGACTCTACGGCATTTAAAAACAACAACTAATATTTTTAGAAGATTATTTTAAAAACTCGGTATAATAAGGTTTGAAGCTAAACAATGTTTTATAAGTTTATATCTCCATGAGACATAAGAATGTAAAGTGTCTTCTGCCAGGTTGCGTGTTCCCTGGAGCTGCAATGAGAGAGCTTTGGTATAACATTTGAAACCTCCTCATTGGGGCATGAGCAGATACTAGAAACAATAAAAGGAGTTTAATGATATAGTATTTGCATTCTACATGAGGAAATATACAAGAAATCACTACAGAAATCAGAAAGGTAAAAGGAGTGGTAGATGTCAAGGAGCAGTCAAGAGCAATCTGTGGTTCATAGTAGAGGCACCTCCATGGGATTTCAAGAAATACAGGGGATGAATCTATGAAGCAGATGAATCTAGAACCCACCTAAATAATGTAATTTTGTTATTGTTAAAGCGATTATTTCTCTCTTCACCCCCTGCCCTGAAAATTGGATTAACCTGGGAAACAGGATTTGATTTTTTTGAAGGGGTGAAAAATTTTAAACTTTGATACAAATTTTAATCAATGAAATTTAATACTTATGTTCAGATGTGACTGAGGTGTTATATATGAAATAAAATTAAAAATATTTTCTATACTATAGCCCTATTTGACAATACTTTCAAGTTGTAAACTCTAACAATATGAGGGTAAGTAAAAAAATATTGCTGCTATAGTTTTTGTTCATACATGTATAAAGATGTCTCTGAAATCATAGGATGGCTGCAGATATGTTTCCTTAGTAATACATTTTTTGTTTAGTCTCATTACAGTGCCTTTGGAGTGTGTGTGGTGGGGAGAGGCTTCCAAGAAGATTTGCTGGTCCAGTTAAATCCAAGACAAATATTTTAGCTCGGAAGATTATGATGACTTTTTTTCTAATTTTTCAAAGAGGTAATCTTGATAGATTTTTTTGGAGGACACAGAATAATTGTGGATTCTTCACAGGAGGAAGTTTAAGAAATGGAAAACTGCATTGATGAGAAAAATACCAAGAGAGTTACAATGAGAATTTTCCCATTACGAAAATGTACCTGCTCATTCTTTGAGGCTAACAAGTACTCATCTGTGAGAATTTTAGTAGGAAACTTTACCTCATCCATCCTACAGTCTTTATTTTGTCTATTCAGACTTCTTTTCATTCCCCAAACTCAAAGGAAACATGGTGTGAGTCCCTCAAGGATTCCCAAAGTGCCATTTTTGGGTGGTGTGAATGAAAGAGTGCCGAATACTTTGGGGAAGAGTTCCAAACTCTAAAACAAACCAACTGTTACACAGTTGATCCAACTCACAGCAACTCTGATAAGGTTTCCCAGACTCTTGTTGTTTCACTGTAGGATATACACTGGACTGCTAACCAGCATGTCAATGGTTCAAATACACAAACCATTTGTTACAAACCCTATACAAGTGTTGTTATGAGTCATAATTGACTCAACGGCATTTAACAACTACAACATTGGGAGTCCAAGGTGTAAATCTTGACAGGAACAGACAACCTCATCTTTCTCCAGCAGAGTGACTAGTAGGTTTGATCTGTGGTTAGCAGTTCAGTGCTTATCTTACAGTGAAAGACTAGAGAGACTGAAATAATTCTTCTGAAGTATATAGATGTAGATGGAGGATATGTTAAGGATCCGTACTTCACATTTTGATATTTTTGATTACTGAGGTTTTCTATGACTTTATCGCAATGATTTGCACATGTTGTTGCTAGGTGCCATTAAGTCCTTTCTGACTCTTAGTTACCCTGTGCACAACAGAACAAAACATTACCCAGTCCTGTGCCATCTCACAATTGTTGTTGTTGTATTTGAGCTCATTGCTGAGG
>NW_006408606.1:3981827-3984679 GCF_000296735.1 Chrysochloris asiatica | reverse complement strand
TTGTAATCCAACTTTCACATGCATATGAAGCCATTGAAAATATCATGGCTTGAGTCACATGACCCTTATCCCTCAAAGTTACATGTTTGCTCTTTAACACTTTAAAGAGTTCTTTTGTAGTAGATATTCCCAATGCAATATGTCGTTTGATTTCTTGACTGCTGCTTCCATGAATAATGATTGTGGATCCAAGCAAAATGAAGTCATCAATAACTTCATTCTTTTCTCATTTATCACGTCATTTAGTTTTTGAACTTAATCTCATACATATTGTTATTTATAAGCCATATGCGTCTCAGATGTATATCTGAAATTGATTGATAGAAACATGTTGCATAATCATCTCTGTCCAACCCCACCACTCAATATACTTTTTGAAATTAACATTCTGGTACATTTATAAAATGATTTCCTATTATCTCCACCCCTTACACAGTTATTCAGATCCTGTGTAGTCCACTCTCCTTCTCTTGGAATACCTAGGTACTTACTTAAAACCATTAGAGTATGATAAGAGAGGTAAAATGTTGATTTAGAGATAATAAAACACTGAACTACTTCACTCTCTTGTTCTTTCCCTTGCTTGCAAACTATCATGCTGTGAGCCACCTCATGGAGTGATCCACATGACAAAGAAAGGAAGAAGCCTCAAGCCAAGAGCTAGAGAGAAATATAATTTGGTAATACCATGACCCAGGAAGAATTGAATCCAGACAAAATCAGGTCTTTGAGCTTAGAGACAATTCTTCCCCCATTAGAGCTTACAGTCTTTTGAGAGATCCTGGATAAGCATTAAGTTGCCTCTTGATTCATATGAGGTAATAAATGTGTGTTGTTTTAAATTGGGGGTAATATGTCACATATTGATAGATTATGAAAACAATGGCAATAATTACAAATATTTTACAAAGTTATCAGGCACACTATGACACACTTTTGTAGTTAAATACATTTTGTAACATCTGTTAATTATGTAACAGATGTTGCAGAACCATCTTGAATTTTCCCTTGAACCTGTGTCCTATTGTCATTCAGAGCTCATAGGAATATTAGTTCAAGAATATCAAGAGAAAGTCATGATAAACATAAAATTCATTTTTATGGATATTGCTGAAACCATGAAGTAAGTCATGTCTGACTTCCGCTGGCTTCATGACAAGAAAATAGAATCAAACTGCAAATCAGCCCAAGGCTGATTCCTATGAAGGAGAGGTCAAGCATGTTTCCAACCTAAAACATTTTTGACACTATTCTGACACCAAACATTCCTACCACAACACTCTCTGCTTCACATCTGGGTTTGTTAATATATTGCAATGGCCACACGGAACTTGTAAGAATACTCTTGATTATGGGGTTTATTAGAGCAGTGAACAGGGTACAATTCAGAATCAAATCTAACACAGGATCCAGCAGTTCTCCAGTCAGGAATACCTCTTGTCTGCCAAACTGTAGGCACGCCTGACTCTTGTCAGATTCTCAGCTATGTGGTTCCTTGTATTCTGCCTTGTTTGAGCACCTGTTACAAAGTTATTTTAGCCTGTCTGTGAAAGCCCAAAAGGCACATTCTTCAAGTCAGTCTACTTCCCCTAGGTATTCAGCTTTACCTAGTCCACAGACATAGAGCCCAAAGCTACCCTGTCTCTCCATGCCATCATCTATTGGCATCATATCTGCCTTGGCCTCTACAGTCTTTATTTTTCTAACTAGAGATCTCACATGTTACTCATGCTTTTTTTTTTTTTTGATGGTCCTGGAATCTTCTGTCTCTACTTCTGACAGGATTCCTTTTAAGTCTAGCTATGGAGCTCTGGTAGCATAGTGGTTACGAATTGGGCTGTGAACCTCAAGGTTTGGGCTGCGAACCTCAAGGTCAGCAGTTTGAAACTACCAGCTGTTCCATGGGAGACAGATGAGGGTTTCTGCTCCCATAAAGATTTATAGCCTCGGAAATCCTGTACAGGGTTGCTATGACTCCACAACACATAACCACCACCACCAGAGGGCAAACTAACCAACTCAAGCCTTAGAGTCTTATATACATTATTTGTATGGTCACACCCAATTACTAGGTGAGAATTAAGAAGACTTTGGATAGAAAAGTCATATTAAATAAACTAAAGGCACCGCAATATATTGGAAAAGAAAGGATCTAATGTTCAATAAAAACAATAATTTAATTGACAAATATATATTGCTATCTACTAAGTGTCATAACTCTGGTAGCATAGTGGTTACAAATTGGGCTGCAAACCTTAAGGTCAGCAGTTCGAAACTACCAGCTGCTCCATGGGAGAAAGATGAGGCTTTCTGCTCCCGTAAGGATTTACACCCTCGGAAACCCTATACAGACAGGGTCGCTATGGGTCAGAACCAACTCAACAGCATTTAACAACAACAGCAAGTGTCACAACCACGACTCATTTGTCAGTTTGTTGTACTGTGGTGACTTGCATGTTACTGTGATTCTGGAAGCTATGCCACAAGTATTTTAAACACCAGCAGAGTCACACGTGGTTCACAGGTTTCAGCTGAGCTTCCAGACAAACATAAACTAGGAAGAAGAGACAAATTACTTCTGAATATTTAGTCACTGAAAATATTATGACTATCCAACATTGAAACATGATGAAAAGCACCAGAATATTGTCAGATATAGCACCAGAAGATGAGCCTTTCAGATTGGAAGGCACTCAAAATGCAATTAGAGAAGAGCTGCCTCCTCAAAATAAAGTTGACCATGATGGCATGAATGGAGTAAAATCCTTGGGATCTTCATTTGCTGATGGGGCACAAGTCAAAATGAAGTGAAACAGCTATAAACATCCATTAATAATCGAACATGGAATGCA
>NW_006408606.1:3977484-3978737 GCF_000296735.1 Chrysochloris asiatica | reverse complement strand
AACATTGTGAAGAATGGGTATTCCAGAACACTCAATTGTGCTCTTGAGGAACCTGTACATAGACCAAAATTCAAACAGAACAAGAGGATACCAAATGGATTAAAATCAGGAAATGTGTGTGTCAAGGTTGTATTCTTTCACCATATTTATTCAACATGTATGCTAAGTAAATTGTCTGAGAAACTCGATTATATGATGAAGAATATGGCATCCGGAGTAGAAGATGACTTATTAACAACCTGCAATTTGCAGATGATACAACCTTACTTGCTGATAGCCAAAAGGACTTAAAATACTTACTGAAGAAGATCAAAGAGTACAGCCTTTACTATGGTTTACATTTCAATGTAAACAAAATAAAAATCTTCACTCCTGGACCACTAAGCAACATCATGATAAATGGTGAAAAGTTTGAAGTTGTCAGAAACTTAATTTTGCTTGGATCCATAATTAACATTCATGGGAGTAGCAGTGAAGAAATCAAATGATGTATTGCATTAGATAAATCTGCTGCACAAGACCTCTTTAAAGTGTTCATGAGCAAAGATGTCAGTTTTAGGACTCAGGTACCCATGGTTCATGCCAGGTTATTTTCAGTTGCCTTATATACTGTTTCCTCATATACATGTCAAAGCTATATAATGAATAAAAAAATACTGGAAAAGAATTGACATGTTTGAACTATTAGCGTTGGTGAAGAATTCTGAAAGTATCGTGGGCTGTCCAAAGAACAAACAAATCTGTCTTGTAATAAGTATAGCCAGAATTCTTTTTACAAGCAAGGATGGCAAAACTTCCTCTCAGGTACTTCGGGCATGTTGTCAAGAGGTACCTGTTCCTGGAAAAGAAAATCACGCTTAATAAAGTAGAGCATCAATGAAAAAGAGAAAGACCCCCAATGAGATGGATAGACACAACGGTTGCAACAATAGTGTCAAATATAGCAACTATCTTGTGGATGGTGCAGCACCAGGAAGTGTTTCTTTCTGGTATACACAGGCTTGCTATTGGTTGGGGCTGTCTCCAAGGCACCTATCACCAACATCAGCAATAATAGTATAGCTGATTGCTCTGGTAGTAGCAGATACTTTTTAATACATTACAGGTTTAGGAATCAAACTTACCTGAATTCAGATTCTAACTTTGCTATTTAGTAACTGTAATTTTGGGGCACCATAATTTATTGCTCTAAGTACATTTTATTATTTTAAATTAAAGACAAACTAAACCTTACAATAAAAACTAAAAAAAAA
>NW_006408606.1:3973760-3975594 GCF_000296735.1 Chrysochloris asiatica | reverse complement strand
GTTGTGCATAGGGTCATTAAAAATAGCTCCTGACTCAATGGCACCTAACAAAACAACAACAAGTCATGGTCAATATAACATTTTAGAAGCCATATTTGACTCATAACAAATGGTTCCTAAATCTATTTCTTGTTGAGTGTTGTCTTATAAATTTTAGAGAAATAGAGGGACATGTACATAGGTAAAGACAGATGACTTGTGAAGATACATCTGTTAGCAACTAAGGTATACCAAAAAACATCTGGGCCTATAAAATTGATAAGGGAAAGAAAGAGAGAGAAGGACAGATGCACTATTCCTCCATAAGTCCTGAATTTACACATATTCTTCAAAACTGGGAGGCAATAAATTCATATCCATTTAAGCCACCCACTTAAATATTTAGTTATGGCAAGATTAGGTAATTAATGCATCCTTCTCTACCATTTTGTGTTTACCATATATTTATTTATTCTCTCTCAAAAAAAGTATTGAGTTCAAACAGTTTTGCAGATCATGTACTGATTCTCACCCTCCATGTTCAAATAAGCTTCAGTACCCATCTGCTTCTTTATTTTTCCTATTCTATATCCCTCTGACTCCTTCTACCCTAAAATGCTGGTGTTCTCAGGGATTATCTTTGAAAGACAAGATATGGAAATTGCAGGAAATAAAATGATAGCAATGAATCATGTATTGCTACTTCAATAATTTTAAAAATCTTTTATTTCTAGTCTAACAACTTCAACTCAATATTTCAAATTTAACACTTCAAGTTCTACTGCTATTTATGAGTCTTAATCTTCAACTTGACTTCTTTACTGCTATTCCATACCTGCCTATTCTTCTGTCCATGATATATCACTGATGGGATGTAGTAAAGCTTCCAAAATCAACATGTATAAAGTTATGCTAGCCATATTTTCACCCTTTGGTATGTGATTCTCCTGTTTTTAATCCTGTGGGATGGTAGCACCACTTACCAGACCCAAAGCCAAACATATGAGAATCATCTTATTATCAACCAGTTACCTACTTCATCAATATCACCAAGGCCTGACAATTACTCCTTAATATATATTATATTCTCCCATTCCTACTCCCATCACCTTATCTTGGGTCTCATGCTTTCTTATTTGTATCATTGTAACAACCTCTCAACTGGTTTCCCTCCCTTTAGTTGAGTTAACCTCCATTTGTCACCCACTGCTGTTAACAATGTCTCTTTCACTTTGATTTCATAGCTCTGTTTCTTAAAATTCTTTAGGCTCCTCATATCTTTCATAGAAAGTTCAAATGCGTTATTATAATACACAAAGCCCTCATGGTTTTTCTTTTGGAAATTGCTATTATTTCATCTCTAGTTACTTCTGCATTTTGCTTTTCACAGAAGACATACAAGAGTTTGAAAATGCTTTCTTTCCTCCCTACCTTTTTATATGTTGACTCTCTGCTTAAAAAAAAAACAACAACTTTCTAATATGTCTTTGCAATATTGATCAAAACTAATGCAGTCAAGTTCAGAAAGCTTTTTCTGACACCATGTCTCAGTCCCCCACCTTACACCTAAAGCCCCTCTATCACCACACCAGAAAAGCACATTTTGTAATGAGCTTCAATTAGAGAATTACTTGTCAATGTCTCCTACTGGATATGCTGTTAATTTTTTTGCTGCAGAGACAATGTCTCTTTTGACTTTACATAACCAACAGCTAGAATAACACCTAGCATAGAACAGACTTTTGTGAATTTATATATGGAATATAAATGAAAAGAAAAGATCAAACTGGGTGTCAGAAGAGGCTCTGAAATTTGCTTTTGATTGTAGAAAAGCTAAAGTGACTGGAAGAAATGA
>NW_006408606.1:3970007-3973240 GCF_000296735.1 Chrysochloris asiatica | reverse complement strand
CCATAGTTGTGCCCATTCTAAAGAAAGGTAACCTATTGAAATGTGGAAATCTTTGAGCAATGTCATTATCACACATAAGTAAAATTTTGCAGAAGATAATTTTAAAATGGTTGCAGCAGTACAGAGACAGGTTTATTGTTGTTAGGTGCCATCAAGTTGGCACTGATTCATAGGGACCCTATACAAAACAGAATGAAACACTGCCTGATCCTGGGCCAACCTCACAATTGTTGCCACACTTTATCCCATTGATTCTGCCACTTATCCATCTCGCTGTGGGGTCTTCCTTTTTTTTCTCTGACCCTCGACCTTACCAAATATGATATCCTTCTCCAGTGACTGGTCCTTCCTGACAACATGTCCAAACTATGAGAGATGAAGTTTGGCCATCCTGGCATCCAAGGAGCACTCTGACTGCACTTCTTCCAACACAGATCTGTTTGGTCAATCTGGATTCAGAAGAAGACTCAGAACAAGAGATGTCATTGCTGACATCAAATGTGTCTTGGCTGAAAGCAAAGAATACCAGGAATATTTTTATTTTTGCTTTATTGACTATGTAAATGCATTCAACTGTGTGGATAATATCAAACTAGGATAACATTGTGAAGAATGGAAATTCCAGAACATTTCTTGTGTTCATGAGGAACCTGTTCATAGACCAAGAGGTAATTGTTCAAACAAGGGGATGCAAAATAGCTTCAAATTAGGGAAGGTATACACCAGGGTTGTATTCTTTCACCATATGTATTCAATTTGTATTCTGAACAAATATTTCAAGCAGCAAGAAAATATGAAGAAGACATGGCATTAGGACTGAACTTAAAGTACTTACTGTTGCAGATCAAAGACCACAGTCTTCAGTATGGATTGTACCTCTATGTAAAGAAAACAAAATCTTCATTTTGGACAAATAAATAATAGCATGACAAATGGAGAAAATAGTGAAGTTGCCAAAGACTTCATTTTGTTTGGATCCACTATGAACACTAATGGAAGCAGCTGTCAAGATATCAAGTTGTGTATTGCATTAGGCAACTGTGCTGCACAAGATCTCTTTTCAGGAGGAAAGATGTCAATTTGAGTACTAAGGCACACCTGGCCCAAGCCATGGTATTTTCAATAGCTTCATATGAATGTGAAAGTTGAACAATGACTAAGGAGGACAGTAGAAGAATTGATGCATTTGAGTTACAGTGTTGGAGAATAATAGTAAAAGTACTATGGACTGTCAAAAGTGGTGCAGGACCAGGCAGTGTTTTGTTCTGCTGTGCAGAAGGTTGCTCTGAGTCACAACTGACTCAACAACACCTAAGAACAATAATGATATTTCTCCCATAAGGTTGGTGTTCAAATGCTTGTTGTTGTTGTTGCTAAGTGCCATCGAGTCGGTTCCGACCCATAGTGACCCTGTACAGGGTTTCTGAGGGTGTAAATCTTTACAAGAGTAGAAAGCCTCATCTTTCTCCCGTGGAGCAGCTGGTAGTTTCGAACCACTGACCTTAAGGTTCGCAGCCCGATTCGTAACCACTACACTACCAGAGCTAGGTATCCCCAAAAGAATGTTTGATAGGTGCAGTTATGTTGGTTCTGACTCAGCAACACTATGTTAAAAAGAAACAAAAAAACAAAAAACAAAAACACAACAGAACAAAACAGTGCCCCGGCCTGCACCACTGTCACAATATTTGTTATCTGTAAACACTGTTTTGCAGCACTGTGTCAATTTGTTGAAGGTCTTCCTTTTTTTCAGCAACTCTGTACTTTAGCAAATATGCTGATCTTCAGGATCTGGTTGTTGTGGTTGTTAAGTGCCACCAAGTTGGTTCCAACTCATAGCGACCTTGTATAGAGTTTCCGAGGAGCAGCTGGTTGGGTTTAAATGTCTACCTGTGGCTAGTAGTCTAGTGCTTATCTTACAGTGCTATACCAGGATCTTCCAGGGTCTGGTTGCCACTATAAACCTCTCATAATTTCCTTCCTTTCTATTGTGAGCCAATTTCAGAAGTGAAGTGTGTATTCCTACTCCTGATGTTGGCTCACTGTGTTGCTCATTTCTACACCTATGATAGCATTATAGAGAAAGGAGTCCCTACATTCAAAAATAATTCTCTGTTTGTGCTTATAATATTTATTTTCTTATGTTTCGTCTAAGTCCCTGTCCTATTAATTACACCCTCTTTCTAACACCTTTACTTTCAAATTTATTTGAGAGCCAGAAGTAAATTATATAATCAAATGCTATATGTTTGAAAATTTGTTCCAGATGATTGGCAAAATCTGATACATATTTTACATTTTATTACAACACATAGTATTCTAAGTTCCATCTATCATAGTAATGTGCCATGTGGGTTTTATTCCTTTAGGTTATACTATAGAATAATAAACATATGGTCCATTTGTTAAAAGTTATCTTTGGCAAAAGGCTTAAAACTACATATGTTCCAGCAGGCTGCTTCTATACTTTTCTTCATTTATGACATTCTGCAGATTAAGGTGTCAGACTTGTAATATCTTCTCAACCTCTTATTCGGTCATAAGCCAAAGGAAAAAGATAAAATTCCTTATTGATGTATTGGTAAGATACTTGTATCAGATAAGATCATATATTCATTCATTCATTGAGTGTTCCCATGCTTTAAAAATGAGCTGCAATGCTAAAATTTTATAGTCTTGTTGACTAAAAGCAAATGTTATGGAAATGATTTAAACAATTTTTTTAAATTAAAACAATATTTTTGCAGAAACTAGCATGAAAATGCTGAGCATTATGAAGATAGCTACCTGGTGTATTGATTGGAAGAGATTTATGTTTGTCCTCATTCCAAAGAGATGTGACTCAATAGAAATCAGAAATCATTGGACATTATTATTGATATTGCATGTAAGTAAAGTTTTGCTCTGGTAGCGTAGTGGTTACGAATCGGGCTGCGAACCTTAAGGTCAGAGGTTCGAAACTATCAGCTGCTCTGCGGGAGAAAGATCAGGCTTTCTACTCCCGTAAAGATTTACACCCTCAGAAACCCTGTACAGGGCGCTATGGGTCTAATCTGACTCGACGGCACTTAACAACAACAACAACAAAGTTTTGCTAAAAATAATTTTTAAACCAGCACAATAGTACATTGATAAGGTACTATCAGAGGTCCAAGCCAGATTCAGATGAGGGCAGGGAAGTAGGATTATCATTGCTGACATCAGATAGATCTTGGCTGAAAGCAGAGACTATC
>NW_006408606.1:3967366-3969252 GCF_000296735.1 Chrysochloris asiatica | reverse complement strand
AAATCAAATGACCTGTTGTATTAGACAAATCTGCTTCATAAGACCTCTTTAAAGTGTTCAAAAGTGAAGATGTCAGTTTGAGGACTAAGGTGCTCCTGACAGTCTTTCGACATGGTATTTTCAGTAGCTTCATATGTATGTGAAATGAATTAAGAAGATTGTAGCATAATTGATGCATTTGAGTTATGGAGTTGGAGAAGAATACTAAAAGAATAATAAAAGAATACCAACTGCCAAAAGTATAAATAAATCTGTGTTGAAAGAAGTACAGCCAGATGATTTTGAAGCCAGAATGGCAAATGTTTGTCTCTGATACTTCGGACATGTTGTCAGGAGGCATCGGTCCCTATAAAAGGACATTGTGCTTGCTTAAATGGAGGATTGGTGAAAAAGAGGAAGATCTCCAATGAGATGGATTGAACAATGGCAGCAACAATAGACTCAAACTTAACAATTGTGAGAATGCCTCAGGACTGATCAGTGTTTCGTTCTGTTAATCATAAAGTGACTACGAGTCAGAAGAGACTGGGCATCACCTAACAACAATGACAACAGTAGAAAAGTTCCATGTTAAAATTAACCAAAAAATATATTTTTACAAAAGCCAGCTTCTTGATATGCCTTTTGCTATAAAATCATTTGAATTTGAACAACTAATTTATTCCGTAATCAAAGGAAGCAGTGGTTTGGTGAGAGCATATTCTACCTTGATAATGGAAACCAACCTTGATTTTGTTGGGAATCTATATTGCTAGCCAAAGCACTTTGAAAAAGAGTTTTTAAATTGCTTTTTTTAATTTTTGCAAACAGAATAATCACTTCGGCTATAATGGTTCTAAAAATTACCACACTTTGCAAAATCCTACAATGAAACCCATAGGATTTACGAGCAAAATACATAATACATAAAACTGTTATCAGTAACATCCAATAACAACTAAAGATAAAAACTGGAAAAAATTGAATAACACTTTTACATATGTAAAATCATTAGGCAACAGACATACACACACACACACACACACACACATATACTTCAATATAGTTGACACTACACTTAAACAAAAAACAACCAGTATTTGAAATTTGATAGTCAAAGTAGGGATAAGCAAGGCTGCAGATTGTGAGTTATTGAGAAATGATGGAAAGAGGTGGGTTATCTGAAACTGGAAGGAAAGTTGTTAATAACATACGTGATTAGATTTGTCTTGTAAGATTTACTGTAGATTGAGGAATTTAAATTATTTGAGGGGTGTGTGTATATGTGTGTCTCTTTGGCTATTCTAACACAAGTCCGGTCATCTGAGTGCAGGGTTCTGCATTCACCTAGTATTTGTCATGGATGAACATAAGAAAATGTAAAATATATGTTATGTTCAAATTGTTTGCTAATATATCAGTCACATTGAAACAGAGTCACATTTCCAAAGTAAGTGCTATAGTAGAACTGACTTTATATACATAATCATTTAAGAGGGTTTAAATTTTTTTTACATCATTTATTTGCGTTAAGAGAAGAACTCTTTCCTACAACCTTTACAATATAGTATATCATTGGCAGAATCTGAAGTGCTCAGCTTTTTACTGTCACAGCAAGACAGACATAATCCAGATTTTCTTGGAAAAAACAAACAAACAAACAAAAAACTAGATGATTGGATTGCCTGAATGAAAATGTTTTCTTCTTACTTTGCAAATAAAATCTGTGCAATATTGGAGGACCTTCTTTCCATATACAGATATGCTTGGCTAGAGCCCATTGCTGCTAATGCTGTGCTAATCTGTCTCAATGGGGGTCTTCCTCTCTTTCATTGAATTTCCACTTTACCTAGCATGATGTCCTTCTGCAAGGACTGTTCCCTACTGATAATATGTAGTTTGAGAGT
>NW_006408606.1:3964009-3965646 GCF_000296735.1 Chrysochloris asiatica | reverse complement strand
GGTTCCGACTCAATGGCACCTGACAACATAAACATAAATGTATTCTGAGAACAAATAATATTTAAATAATGATACTCTCAGTTGGAAACTCACGAAGTTTATTAAAACCATTATCATTAATAAAGTCTTTATTTGATTAACAAGTAAGTTCTCCAGAAATAATTATTGTCCAGAAATAATTACTGCTGAGATAGCAAATATGGATTACTTAGTCTTAAAGAAAAATCAAGATGTTAAGAAAAATATATCAAACTCTTTTTTTTCTCCTCATTAATTATTATTTATGATTTTTGACCAAATTTATATTTTACCAAGATTTATGACTCAACATCTATTTCCTTAGCAGCAAAACATTTAAAAACAAATAAAACATGTATAATGTTGTTGCTATTAAGTGTCCTTGAGTTAGTTCTGATCCATAGCTACCCTGAATAGGGTTTCCTAAACATTACTAATTAATAAATATATGTGGATGTGTTTATGTTTCTAAATTTCTATGTACAGAAAGTTCTCTTCGGTGATGAATTCATTTCACTTGGTTCCAATTCTATGAGGATCAATGCCAAGGAAGAAAATGTTGCATTAAGTAGAAGTAGTACAGTATTGTATAAGAAAAAACTCATGAACTCTGGGGACACTTAAAAATCAATAATATTTTGGGTAAATCATTTATCCTGTACCTTTTCATCTCTGTATCTCATTTTCCTCATGGGGATAAAAGTACCTCTCTCTTAGAATTTCTGTGAGAATTAAATGAGTAATACAGTGTATGATTGCCTAGAAGAATGCTTGCTATGTACTAAATTTCAGATGGTATTAATGCTACTGCTGCATCTAAGGCATTTGATCAGTGTATGTTCTCTCTATTGACTTTCTAGTTTCAATTTTTCTCAAGATATTAGTCAGTTGGGTGTTATATAATTATGACTCTAGTTTTATTTTAAATGAAATATTATGCAAAGGAATAGTGGATTATGGGTTGCGCTGCTAATCCCATGGTCAGCAGTTAGAATCTACTAGTTATTCCTCAGAGAAAGAGGAGGCTTTCTCCTTCCATAAAAATTTACAGCCTCAGAAACCCTATACAAGGTCACTATGAGTTGATGACGTACAACCACCACCATCACCATATTGCAAAGTGGTGAAGGTAGGTTAATTCTATCAAACTGGCACATTACTTTATAGCAAATAAATGTGGCACTACAGGATAAGCACTGGCCTGCTAACCACTACATCAGTGTTTTAAACTCACCAGTTGCTTCTCAAAAGTCCTACACAGGAACCAACGCAATGACACTCAAATTTTAAAGTTTATGTAGTATTGAAACAAACAACTAGTTTTATAATTTTTATTAATAAATATATTCATTTTTTTAGTCTGAGTTGATGAATTTGCTAGCTAAGGATTTGAGCTATAAAACACCCACAGTCAAAACTTGTTAAATTACTCTCCCTTTTTTCCCAAATATATCCAAGGAGGTGATATTCTCTTTTCTCTTCAAAAACACAATCCATTGTAGCAGAGAGGTATGAATATTTACTTCTTATTAATGATCTGATGTCAGATGATTAAATTGCTACTTTACAAGTGAAGAAAATGTCTATGTTGTTGTTGTTAAGTGCCCTGGAGTCTGTTT
>NW_006408606.1:3930615-3963839 GCF_000296735.1 Chrysochloris asiatica | reverse complement strand
GCACACAGCCACCACCGTGGCGCTATAGGATAAGCATTAGACTGCGAACTAAAAGGTCAGTGGTTCAAACTCACCAATTGCTCTTTGGGAAACCTGTATAAGGTCACTATGAGTCAGAATGGACTCAAAGGCACTTAACAACAACAATCTTTGCAGAAGCAGAAAGCCTCATCCTTTGAAGGATTAGTTAGTGGGCTTGAACTGCCAACATTGTGGTTTGAAGTACAGTACTTACTTAGCCTATGTAATCACTGAGCTCCCCATAGATGAAGCTTAAGGAAAACATTAGATAATATTAGTTAGAGAGTCTCACCAGAGAGCATTTTGTTAGTCATGAAGTCAGAAACATGTAGAACCTGAAAAGAGAAAACCCCAAACCCTTTTGCCTATGCTGCATTTTCCCCTGGAGGTTTCTAGCTATCCTTTCTCATCCTGATTATATTAGTTATCAACAGCAGTGTAACATACAGCCCCAAGTTAAGCAGTTTAACACAACAGAAATTTGTTATCTCACTGTTTCTGAGGGCCAGGAATTTCAGAGTGATTAAGTTAGCCATATGATTCTGGCTTAGGGCCTATCACAAAGCAGCAATTGAACTGTAGACAAGGGCTGAAGCTGCCTCAAAATCCAAAAGGATGAGAATATGCCTCTAAGCTCACTGACATAACTTTTGGTAGACTCCAGAAGATCTGTGTTGAAGCCTATTCATGTAGGTCTCTTTACAATGATGTTTCATGTCATGGCAGCTAGCTTTCTTCAGAAGCAAACTAGCTGAGACAGTAAGAAGAACAAAAACATTCAAGTAGAATATTTCAGTGCTTCTGCATATTCTACTCATTGGAAGCAAGTCATTAAATGCAGCCCATACTTAAGTGGAGAGTAATTCATAAGCTCATAGGCACTAGAGATAGAAATCTCCAGAAATCAGTTTAGAAGCTACTTCCCACAATGAAGTCATTAGTGTAGCTCAAGCCAGTCATAATCTGTGTACAGGTAACTGGAGAACTCAGGTATCTGTCCATAAAAATTTAATGATTTATGAGGGAAAAATTCTTCTTTTGTTGGCATTCTGCTCTATCTAACAGTCCATAAATGGAAAAACAGACTTCTAGAAGCATGGCAGCTTAGGTAGACACACTATACAGACCTTCTACAACAAAGATGAGAGATCAAATTAAACAGACACGGATGGAAATCCTGGGATTCTGAATTTAAGAAGAAAGTTTACAGAAGTGGATTAAGGTTTGCTGGGAGGTAAAGCTGAACAGGGATGATGAGAGAGGTAGACAAATGGGTGAACAGTCAGCCAGATGAAGTGTGACTACCTTGTGAGCAGTTTTGGCAATAGAAGGTGGCAGGCAGGGAAGAGCAGATTTCACATGACTGACGGAAAGCTACTATTCCTTCTTTTTCCCCACACTCCCCTGGTGACCAGAGATGTAACCAGCTCTTATCTTCACCTGTCTTCAGAGCAGACCCTGATGTCTAGGAGTTCAGAGCCACATGATCGGGATTCAAGCCAGTATGAAGCAGGGGCTGGCTGGGCTGCTTTGGTGCACTGGTTTTGTGCCCCACTGTGGTACCTAGATTCAGGAGGTCTTGGTTTCACAGAACCCACAGAGCCCGCTGCTTCCAGCTGACCTGTGGTTCTAATAGACACTGAAAAAAGTTCCATTTAGTGTCCCCATGTATTGTTTCTGGATTGAGCACCATAAACATAGATAACACTAAGACAAGTGGAAACTTTGTCTAGGACCAGGAACTCTGTTATCACATCACCTCCGAGACCTACCTCATGAGCTTTGTGGTTTCCAGGAGTCCACCAGAGTTTTCTTCTTTCCAGGTCTAGCAGTTATGTTGTGTTTAGTTTTTGCTTGGGGGTTTGTTTTTTGTCTTTTCTTATTTATTTTTTTGCTTGCTTGTTTATTCTTTCTCTTCCTCTTTTCATTCCCTTGAATTTTATCCTGTCTATGTATTGTTTGTCCTTCTTTTCTTCTGTCTCTACTTTCCCCTTTTCTTATTTTGTTTTTATTTTTTCTTTAATAATATTTTCTGTTCTCCATTTTCATGTTTCCTCTCCCTGGTTCTTTTTTTTTTTTAATGAATTATCTCTTCCTTTTATTTTCTCTCTCACTTTCCTCTTTATAGCTCATGTAGATTTTATGCATGTTTGTGTAGAGAGATGAAAGATTAAGAGAGCATAAGGGAGAAGAGTAACTAGATTCTATAGCATGATAATGTTTAAGCATAAGATTTGGAGCCAGCAAAAAAAGGATTGGAAATAAAATAAAGAAAATTGAACAAATGTGTTTTCAAAAATATATAAGAAAATAGCATTTTAAAAATGAGGGAGGCAATAGAATTTTTGGTTAAAATGTTCCTTAGAGATTTCCTAAATTAAGATAAGAACAAAAACTTGACTATTGAATTTGCAATGCATCTAAGAGGGGTCCTTAAATCTTTTTTTCTTTGTCTTTATTCAATTCATTTACTGGCAACTTTAACAAGAACATAAACTATATACCATATAGATACAGATGTCTCCCAAGTTTGTATCTCTGTAAGTTCCTGAAGCCGATCTATAAAATGATGATAATAGATTTAATTTATCACTTGTGATAAAGATAACTAAGATAACATGTGAAGTGCTAAACTTAACACCAGATTCATTAACATACCTGTCTATAATTCTGCCACATTAACATTATAAAAGTGAGGATTTACAATACTTAAGCTAATTACTTTCAGATCACAAAAGATAATACCAAGAATCATGGCTTAGCTAAATTGACATATTTTGGGGGGCACAGTTTATTCCATAATGGATTTTTAGAACCAAGGTTGGCAAGATTTCATCTCACATACTTTTATGTGTTATCAGGAGAGATCAGCGCTCAGAGGAGAACATCATACATGGTGAAATAAAGGGTCAATGATAAAGAGGAAGACCTTCAATGATATGCATTGTCACATTGGCTGCAACAATGGACTCGAGCATAGTAACTACCAATTGTGAGAATGGTGCAGGACAAGGCAGAGTTTTGCAAAGTTGTTCAAAGTGTTGGAAGCAACTTGATGTACCTAACGATAGCGATTTCTCACTTTAATATTTCTGAGTTTATTATTTTAAATTGGTTCTTGGTTTAGTGTCCTACATATTTGCATACAGTGTGGCAATAAACTTGCTAAGTTCAGAATAGGTGTAAGAGAAAGGAAGATAATTGTGAAAAGTGATACATCCATAACGTGAAATTTCAGCAATGCATTTTATGATACATCAATAAGGAAACTGAAGCTCTAGAAACTGATTTCTTTCAAAACTCCATATATCTATGTCACTTGGCAAAAAATATGTGCCCTAAGAAAAAAAATTGGAGTCCTGGTATGGTGCTGTGTGTTAATGTGCTGGACTGCAAAGCTTGTTTGAACCACAAGTTCAGCGGTTCCCGCTCCTTGGAAACCCTATACAGGGTTGCTATGGGTTGAAACCAACTTGACAGCATTTAACAACAACAACAACAGTTTTAATGTTTTTCCTTTGCTGTTGTTGTAATTAAGTGCAGTACATTTCGAACTGACTTTGCAGTCCAGCAAGCACAGAGAAAACACTATCTAGCCCCCTCTAAATAGTGGAGACTGGCTTGATATCACAAAACTTGGATTCAAAGTGGCTTTTCCAATCTAAGTTATTTGGGACCTATCATTTATCTTTTTTATACTTCAGTTTCCTAATCTATAAAATGAGGATAATAGATTTAATTTATCAGTTGTGATAAAGATAAATAAGATAACATGTGAAGTGCTAAACTTAACATCAAACTCATTATAATTGTTCACTAAATGCAAATTGGAGTCCTGGTGTGGTGCTGTAGGATAAACACTAAACTGTTAACCACAAAGTAGGTGGCTCAAACCCTTGAGTTACTCCACGGTATACAGCAGGGATAGTGAACATCTGGCTCCCAGGCCATATATTATTGCTGTTAAGTGTCATCGAATCAGTTCCAACCCATAGTGACCCTTTATAGGATTTCTGAGGAATGGCTGGTGAGCTTGAGCTGCTAACCTTGCGGTTCAAAACAACTTTGCAGCCCAGCACATAAACCCACAGCCCCGCACCAGGACTCCAAGGCAACTGCTGTTTTACCCATCACAATGGTGGTGGTGGTTGTGTGCCATGGAGTCAGTTCTGACTCATAATGACCCTGTATAGGGTTTCTGAGTCTGTGAATCTTCATTTCTGTTCTTAAAGCAGCTAGTTGATTCAAACCATTGACCTTGTGGTTAACAGCCCAGCTCATAATCTACTACACTACCAGGGCTCCATAGCCATCACATGGTTGTTGTTGTTGTTGTTAGTGCCGTCAAGTCAGTTCCAACTCACAGAGACCCTGTATAGGCTTTCTGAGACTGAAAGCCTTATCTTTCTCCTGAGGAATGGTTGGTAGTTTTGAACTCTGACCTTGAGGTTATCAGCCCAATGTATACCCACTATGCTACCAGAGTTCCTTAGTAATATGAATACTTCCTTTGAAATTTTATTACTGCTTAAATGAAAATGCCATAACAGAACTTGGAACACATTTGTTTGACTAATGAAAATAAACTACCGTATCTCCTCAGTCACTGAACTAGAATAGACTTTGGATAATTCTCTTTAGGCTTCACAGGTGAATTCTTCTTCTTCTTTTATTTTTTTTAAAGAACAATCTAAAATAAACTGCTTTGTGAACATAAAGGAAGAATATAGAATTAGCATAATTTCTTAATCATGAAAAGTGACATGCCATCACATTGGATACCCAAATAGGGAGGGAGGGACTACAAAGGCAAGCAGTGACTGGCTTATAAGCTTTCAAGAGGGAACCTAGAGCTAGGGGGCATGGAGGAAGGCAGAATCACCTGTAAGTACTATCTAATCTGTCTAGGTGAAGCTGATGAAATGAAATATAGATGGGTTACTCACTGTATTTTATTTACTGTAGTGAATAATGGTTATCAGGACTGATTATGAGGGTTGGAAGTTCAAAGATAGACGTTGTGTAGCAAGGAAGTGAGTGGTTATCTCTCCAGTCTAGGAGCGGTCTCTGAGACCACCAATGGAGAAGAGCCAAGAGCAGGACCCAACCTAGAGAAGCAGGGATGCCTGAAATGGAGACAGAAAGGATAACATGGAGGGATGAATCTGCTGGAGACTTTGGATCCAGAGAGCAAGAGGGACTGTGGGCCTAAGACTGGGGTGGGAGGGCAGGGGGGAGGGAGTGTAGAGGACGGGTTTCTAGGATAACCCCTTTGGTGGGAAGATGATGCAGGGAGGGGGAGGGGTTTGGAACCATGGCAATGAGATGATATACCATGGAATGAATGTAAAACTAAAGTTCTCTCATGTAAACTATCATATAATTCACAATAAAACATTTTAAAAAAAGTGACATGCCATCAATGTAATATGTTAAATGCATTGCTTTCTCAAGACATGAAACTTTTAATATGTGAAAAAGACAGACTGAAAGGATTTGCTCATTTGTATTTCTAAGCTTTACCTACTCTATAGAAACCTCTTCATTAAACCTCCAATAGTGAAGATGAAGAAAAATGAACATAAATTTACAAAGTTTCTAACTAGTTTTTATTTAAAAATTAATGCTTTAAAGCACACACACAAAAATACTAGACTTCTTCTTTCCAGGTCCAATATTTAAAAAACAATGCAACTCGGCAAGTTAGAAAATAATGATAGCTTTTCATATTTTTATTTGCATTATTATTTGGGGTGATTTGATTCACTGTGCTAAGTTAAGTTGGAATTACTGGATAAATATTCATTGAGTACCTGCTTTGTTCAAAGCATTGGTATAGGGGCTGCAGGGATTGAAGATGGCCCTTACCTTGAGGAAAACCCCTCTCTATTTGGAATCACAGATATACTGTGAATGATGAAGCAGGACATGGAGGAGAGCATGTTCTCTTGCCTCTGGGTCAGGTCATTGATTGAAACTGGAAAATAACAAATGTCTGTGTTACTACTGAAATTGAGGTGCACTGATACAAAAAAATAAAAACAAACAATGACTATTCAACCTCATTCTAGAATGATTTAATCTCTTTGATTATAAAGTAATGCAGTTTCTGTTTTGGGCCTCTAGGATCAGTGATAAAGCACAATTTGTCTCATTAGTAGACTGAATTGACCTCTCATATTGTGTCTCCTTCATTAATAAGAAACAACTCTAGCATTGGGGAAAAATGAATCCATTGTTTGACCATAACAGAAAATCCTTTCCTTTTTCTCTAAATAGCAATTAAGATAATGAATTGACTTAGTCTGGTTTTATAGCATTTTGAGATTCTATTTCTCTTTCATTCTTAGTTAGGAGAGATATTAACTCTATGAAATTCTAATTTTATTTAGATGTCAAATATTAAAATTGATAATAGACATTTAATGACTTCCAACAGAGACTATGAAACAAAAAAGGAAAACCTCACTTAGAATATATAATGTTTAATTTGGAAAGTTGCTGCTGCATTAACTTGCTAGGAAGCAGAGCCATAACATTTCCCAATAACTAGTTTACTACTATCAAGTTGAAAGGCCAGTGGTGGAGTAACTACCCAGCTGGTTATTTTCACAGCAGTGGAGAACAGTATTTTGTGACTATTCTTGCACATTCTATTGTTTACAAAGAAAACACAAGTAACTGCTGCCATAAAACCTAGGGCTGAACAATCTGGCGGGCCTCTATAAATGTTGGAAAGGATATATGAGTTTGCACCAGGTGTCAATAGTACTGTGGAATGAGCCCCCATCCAATTGAAGTAGGTTATTGGTATTGAATGGAAAGTGGCTTCTTTGTTGTAAATACCCTTGACCAGTTATGGATGTTTATCTGATAAATCAACAGACTTACCTGCTGTTTTATTATGCTCTTCCCTCCTGAATTGCTTTTAGTGTATATCTGTTGAGTCCAATAGAAAGGTAAAGGATGCTGTGAAAGCCTTCCAATTTGGCCTTTAGTTTTATAGCTGCCAATTGACAACTGACACTGACTTATTTATTTGTTCTGAAGCACCATGTTAGCTAGTTAGTATAAATATTGAATCTTACATGTCTTAGTCTCAGTTTGATATTTACACATGTTATTGTCCTATAGCATGGGTTTGAATGCAAAAATAAAACCTTGGTCATTTTTCTACTATAAAAAAATTATCTTTGTTGTTGATAAGTGCTATACAGTTGGTTCCAACACATAGTGACCCTGCATAGGGTTTCTGAAAATTGGCAGGTGGGTTTGAACTGCCAACCTTGCAGTTAACAGTCCAGTGCGTATCCTATTGTGTCACTTCCTCCCCATTAAACTCCAATTGAAATTTCACATGAGGTGGATTGGAATATGGTCTGTGTGTCCCATTTTGGTGAGTTATTTTTAATGAGCAGATTAAAATAGCATGTCCCTTGTTTTTAACATACAATGGACTTATTCAATCAATGTATGGTGTAGACAGTTGTTTTGTTTTGTTTCCTTTAGTTAATAGTTTTGTAAGCTAGTTGGAGACTGGAAAGAGTCTTGAATTTTATTGACATCAGAGAGGATTTTCCTCTTAGCAAATTTTATTAGCAGAGCCATTTGAGCTAATGTAGTTTTAATATTTACTTTAAATGTTAGCTATTTGGTTTGCTGTCCTTAACCTGCACTGAAATATTTTCTACTTCTAGGTCAGTGGGCATCCTCTGTGCCCACCTTGTGTATCATCACCAATTCATGTGTTTTTTTGTGTAAATCAGAATTGTGGCATAATAGGGACAACCAAATACTCTGGAAGAAGACTTGACAAGATCAGAAAAGTGGATAACAGTCCCCCAAAATTGGTGTAATTTTTACTTCTTAACATAGTTACTGAAGGCAATTCTTAGTGACCACAGTAGTATTCTGATGTTTTATTATTATTATTAATAAAATCATTCTAATTTATGTAGAATATATTTATGGCATAATTAGTTATGAAAAATTCAGTTTCCAGAAAGGGTTCACAGAAGGTCAGGAGTGTTCTCAGAGGACACATTCAGAGTCCTGACCCTTATACAAAATTTAAAAATGTTAATTGGAATTTAATACATTGCTTAATTATTGAAAAATAGTTTTTAGGTTAAGTCTGGTTTCATTAATAAAATAGCATTATCTTAAGTGAACAAATAAGTAAGTGAAAGAAATTTAAATTATCCTAAATGTGATTAAATAATCTAATTGATTCATAAAGCACTCTGTCGGCGGGGAGGTGTATGGGTCCTCCTACAGCTGCTACCTAAATGATTAAGAGATTCAAACTCATCTGCTCTGAGGGAGAAAGATGTTACAGACTGCTTCTATAAAGATTACTTTTTTGGAAACCATGTGGTACAGTTCTACTCTGTCCTCTAGGGTTATTATGAGTCAAACTTGACTCGATGGCAATAAGTTTGTTTTGTTGGTTGTTTTTGTTGTTGTTGTTATTGCTTCATTTTGTTTAATTGATTTTTAGGCTTGCTGGTCAAAGTCCTGGTGTAGTTCAGTGGGTTAATGTGCTAGACTGAAAAGTCAGTTTGAACCACAAGGTTGGCAGTTCAATCTCACCAGTTGCCCCATAGAAACCTCATACAGTTTTGCTATGAATCAGACCCAACTTGATGCACTTAACAATAGCAACAAAGTCATAGTCAAATATATCCTTAAAAGTAACATTGTTAAATTTCCTTAATACCTTCATTTTTAATTCTCTATTCAGGATTTTCCATCTCAGCCAGTAAAATATATATTTAATTTGAAGACTATTATGTATTATTGCTACTGTACAATTCAGTGACATTGATTACATTTGTAGGGTTTCACACCTATTCTTACCCTCCTTTCCTAAGTTGTTCCTCCCATTAACATAAACATACTGGCTCCTAATTTCTTACCTAAAACAATATTTAATTTAGTGTTATGAGCATAGACCAAGCATAGCACAGCCTGGCACACTATCAACTTTTAATTATTGAAAGAATAAGTGAATTACTGAGCAAACAATTTCTGTGATGATTTTTGTATGTTATTGTTGCTATTTAGTGCCCACAAGTCGATTCCAACACATAGCAACCCTGCATAGGGTTTCCAAGGAGCAACTGTTGTTTTTTTATGAATGTTAGCTTATTTACTTATTTTAAGTTTTTATTGAGAATTATGTGATAGTTTACATGGGAGAACATTAGATTTACATTCATCCTATGGTATTTTGTTTCATTGCAATGTTTACAATCCCCTCCATGCATCATCAAACAACTAAAGGGTACATCCTGCAAGCCTGCCTCCAGCCATAGCCCCTCTCCCTCTTTGAGTCCAGAGTCCCCAGCTGCTCCATCTCTCCATGTCATCGTCTCTGCCTCTATCTCTGGAGTCATTGCTTCTCTGGGTAGGGTCCCACACTCCACTCTTCTTCCTTGATGGTTCCAGAAACTTCTGCTCCTGGATTGCAAAATCAACCACTCCCCTCTTTTTGTTACAAAACATCCACATTTACATTTACAACCCTCAAAGTCAGTCCTGATAGCAATTATTCACTATTGTACCACAAGAGTCCTATCCCTATCTCAGTTCATCAGGTTCATCAGCCCTGGACAGGCAGATTGGAAACCACTCAGTGGATATTCTACCTTGTCCCACACCCTCTGGAACTAGGCTCCCTCTTAAAAACTTGTAAGCCAGTCACTTCTTGCCTTTGTAGCCCCTGCCATTTTGGATTGCCAATGTCTAAGTTGCCCATCCTTGTCAACTCTGCCTACCGAGGGAGTAGATATGATCCTTGCTGTAATGATGTGTTACCTCTTTTGAGCTACTCCATCCATAAATATAGTTAACATCCAAAATTCATCAAATTGTAGCAGATAACTCTTTTTATTTTTTTCTCTCTCTTCTTTCTTCTTCTAGTCAAATTCTGATCATCCAGCTATTGAAGCCAGGTCAAGTGGGTACTATGTACCAGTATAGGTGTTCTTGTGCATCTCCCCTCTCTTCATATCAGCTGGATACTGCACTTTCTGCTCTAGTCCTCTGTTGCTAGGTCACTGTCTCTGGGACCAGGAGTCCCCAGGGCTTTCCATACTCCTGGCCAACCAGGTCTCAACCCAGGTTCACAGGAGTCTATTGAACGTGGTTGGACTTAGCTCACAACGTCATTGCTGTTTTTCCCCCACTTCCCTTATTGGTGACTAATATGGTCACCAGCCAGACCACATGCCTGGAGTGTTAACTTATTTTTTGAAGGTGCACTATACATTGACTTGAATATATAAAATAAATATCATACTTCATTCCTTCAGAAATTTGCAGAGGGTTTATTTTTCATTTAAAAGAGGAAGGTATTAAAATATACAAACAAATCTTTATCAGTGTCATCAGGTTAAATGAATAATATAATTTTCCATTTATAGAGTTGTAACCTGAACTAAATTTACAGACAAAATTTAAAACATCTGGTACTGACAAAGAGAAAGTAAGTTTGCTACTAATACAATTTTTATTAGATACAATTTGAAGGTGGAATTGAAATATATTTTTTCAAATGGGTAAAATAGATAAAATTATGTTATCTAATAGAATTATTATTTTATTATAATATTGCAAATATTTTCTTCCTTAGTATTGCTTTTTGTGGAGGGCTTAACATTCAGTACTAATTTCATTTAAAATGTCTGATCATGTTTTAAGCAGATGCCAGGTGTTGGGGAGACAATTGGAGCACATCCTCTGGAGTTCTGCAGAGTAAATTTATGCGTTTACATTATGGCTCCCTTAAAATAATATAAATAAATTAATTTGGAACCAAAAGTCACTAATTACAGGCTTTTCTAGCAATGTAAAATGACATTTGTCCCATGCTTGTGATTATAGCTAGAGCATCAAAAGGAATTTCACCCATTTGCTGTTGCATCTAAAATTTTAGTGTTATCAAAAAACTGCTTTTAATCTTTCATCATCTCTGTCATTTTTTCCCCCTTGCTCCCTAAACCAGTAACCATTCTTCTCAAATGTCTTTTATGTCAAAGTGGTTGCTACCCAGTTATGTATTTAGTTCTTCAAATTTACTGTATGATTCTTGTTTCAAACTTTAGAAGGCTAAATGTCAAAGTTTAGGAGGATTGTTACCATCTTACTGAGCAGACACAGGTGACAGAAATTATCAGCAGTGCTTACACATCACTGAAGTCAGGATTTCAATTTCTATAACTGAAGAACCTAAGCATGAAATATAAATTATTGAAAATTAAATTTAGACTATAATATTTTGCTTTGAGACTAACTGGAAGAAACTGAAGGTATAATAATGATTAAAACTAAGGATTTGCACATCAAATAATAATAACATTTAATAGTATTTCTGTAAATTGGATTTAGAAACACTGTGGGGCAAAGGTAGGGACTTCTAAAAATAGATGATGGCCTTTCTCATTAAATATACATATTCACACATCAGTGATTGTTTGATGAATTATTCATCACAGTAACAAAATGCATTATATATTTTAAAAAGAAATGTTAAACCTAAACTACATAACAATATAAACACACATAAGTCAGATTGCAAAGTCATTTGAACTGTAAGGTTGGTGGTTCAAGTTCACTAGCTGCTCCTTGGAAACCCTATACAGGGTCAGTATGGATCAGAATTGACTTGATGGCACTTAACAAGAAGCAGCGTACAGACATACTTGCAATGATGTATTGTTGAACAGTAATTTGGGTTGTAAACTTGATTTTAGTCTTTTGCTTAGATATTACAATAGTTGCTCATCCTAGATTCCACAAAAATCTCTACACCGGTTACTGATTTCATTTAGTAGATTCTGGAAAATGAATCTTATTTTTAAAGCTCTCTCAAACCTTTGCAGTCTCATGAATTTGAAAAGGCTCATGAATTTGAAAAAAAAAAAAAAAATTAGTGTTACATAAGCCACATATTTTTGATTGATTAGAAACATTCGTTATTACTGATGATTTGTATGCACCCTTCTAAGAACAGTGTAAGAGAGAAAAAGGAATTGGGTAAATGTTTTTTGATTGATTTTTTTTTTAATTGTGTTTTTCCTTTGGATACAACAAATTTCTCAAGTGACAATTTCAAAGCTGAACCAACCTGCTCATCTTGATTGTTTAGGTCACAATTATTGTCTATTTTGTACTCCATTAATTTCTCTATTCCCTTCAACTCTGACTTCCATGCACATTGTCTCTATTGTTTTACCCTCAAGGGATTAAAAATAAGTGGCTTATACATATTTGCAAAAGAATACTTTCTCATGAGTAGAAACTGAAAATTTTTACCTTGTACAGAATTCATAACAGTCTTCACACTCTTCAGATATTTGGAATATATATTCTTTTCTAAATACATATGTGACATAGCATTCTTTAGTCTCAACACAAAAAACGAATAGGAATAAAGTTAAGAATTAAGTTGCATACTTCCATTTACAAAATACTATAAATGTGAAAAAACTGCAGGAGTCAGTAGAAAATTCCATAAAAGGAATTGACTAAAAGAAACAAGAAATATAAAACCAAATTATTTATTGTATTCAACTAGAAAGTGATTCCAAAGACTGACTTTAAAATGACTTATTCTTGATGTTCATAAAGAAAGAAAGAGAAAGGAAACAAGTCTCAATCTGGCCTATGTAGCTTAGTTCTTTTTTCATATTTGCTGTATGAGAATACATAAAAGATGTATGAGGAAATATGTCACATATACCTCCAGAAAATCAATTTCCAGGATAAATTAAAGTAAAATAGAGGCAGTCCAGTTTCACATTATAAACCCACAGAGAAAGTGAGAATACCATTGCCTTAAGCAAGGTCTGAGCTGAAATATTGACGATTGCCTTGAAATGGAAATATAATGATGTATTATTGTGCATTTTAACAGTAGGAAACTTTTCTTTGCAGGCTAGATGAATACATTAAAGGAAGATAATGCACACACTCACATGCACACATGCATGAAGATGCTCCAAAGAGTTTGTGGAAAATGGAATTAGAAAATAATAGAATATTTTTCATAGGCTTTTTGAGATGTAATCTTTATGGAAGCAGACAACCTTATCTTTCTCCTGCAGAGTAGCTTCTGGGCTTGAACCACTCACCGGGTGATTAGCAGCCTAATGCTTAACCCATGGTGCCACCGGTACTCCAGGTCTTAGTTATCTTGGTACAAAGACACTTGGCGATCATTTATTCTGAACAGAAGAATTAGATGGTCACAAGAATACGTAATTCATTTAATTCATTTTCTGCTTTGGTTTTAATTAAATATAAAGATAATTAGGATCAAATTAAGTGGAAACAGGTTGACATACATTTGTCCTATATATTATATTTCATGTAATAAAGAAGATTAAGGAAAAGATTCTTGGAATCACTCCACAATTGTTGTAAGAGACTTACCAACTTGTTCAAATACTTTGCCATAATTTTTATTAGCAAGAATTGATTCTGACTCATAAAGACAGTGTACATGGATGTACTGAATGAGGAAGTTCAAGGTGCATTGAAGGAATTGGCAAACAACAAGGCACGAGGAATTGATGGAGTAAAAATAAAAAACTTTCAAGAAAGTGAGGCAGCACAGGAGGCACTCACTCATCTATGCCAGGAAATTTGGAAGAAAACTATCTGGCTGACTGATTGGAAGAGATCAGTATTTGTGCCCATTCCAAAGAGAGGTGACCCAATGGAATGCAGAAATCATCGTACAATATCTTTGATATCTCATGTGAGTAAAGTTTTACTAAAGGTAATACAGAAACGGCTACAAGCATACACTGACAGAGAACTTCCAGAGGTACAAGCTGAATTTAGAAGAGATCGTGGAATGAAGGATATCATTGCTGATGTCCGATGGATCTTGGCTGAAAGCAAAGAATATCAGAAAGATGTTTACCTATGCTTTATTGACTATGTAAAGGCTTTTGATTGTGTGGCTTATGACAAGCTATGGACAACATTGCAAAGTATGAGTATTCCAGAACACTTAATTGATATCATGAGGAATTTGTACCTGGACCAAGAGGCTGTTGTTCGAACAGAACATGGTCACACTGAATGGTTTAAAATTAAGAAAGGTGTGTGACAAGGTTGTATTCTTTCACCATACCTATTCAATCTCTATGCTGAGCAAATAATCTAAGAAGCTGAATTATATGATGAAAAACATGACATCAGTATTAGAGGAAGACTCATTAACAACCTGTGATATGCAGATGATACAACCTTGCTTGCTGATGGTGAAGAGGTCTTAAAATAGTTACTGATGAAGGTCATACAGTACAGTCTTCATTATGGATTACATCTCTATGTAAAGAAAACAAAAATCCTCACCACTGGACCAATAAACATTCTTATCAATGGAGAAAAGGTGGAACTTATCAAGTACTTCATTCTTCTTGGATCAACTATCAACACTCACAGAAGCAGCAGTCTAGAAATCAGATGACGTATTACATTAGGCAAATCTGGTGCACAAGACCTTTTTAAAGTGTTGAAGAGCAAAGATGTCAGCTTGAGGACTAAGGGGTGCCTGACCTAAGCCATGGTATTTTCAGTAACCTCACATATATGTGAAAACTGGACAGTGAATAAGGAAGACCATAGAAGAATTGATGCTTTTGAGTTATAGTGTTGGAGGAGAATATTGAAAGTGCCATGGGCTACCAAAAGAGCCAATAGATTTGTGTTGGAAGAAGTGAAGCCAGAGTGCTCCTTGGAGGCCAAGATGGCCAAACTTTGTCTCTCATACTTCGGACATATTGTCAGGAGGAACCAGTTGCTGGAGAAGGATATCATGTTTGCTTAGGTGGAGGGTCAGAGAAAAAGAGGAAGATCCCCAGCGAGATGTATTGGCAAATTTGAAGCATCAATGGGCTCAAGCATAGCAACAATTGTGAGGTTGGCTCAGGATCGGGCAGTGTTTCGTTCTGTTGTGCCTAGGGTCTCTATGAGTTGGTACCAACTCAGTGGCACCTAACAACAACAAAAATTAAGTTTGTAGAAGAATTCAGAGTTAGACAAAATTGTTGTTAAGTTGTTGTTAAGTGTCGTCGAGTCGGTTCTTACCCATAGCGACCCTGTACAGGGTTTCGAAGGGTGTAAATCTTTACGGGAGTAGAAAGCCTCATCTTTCTCCTGCAGAGCAACTGGTAGTTTCGAACCGCTGACCTTAAGGTTCGCAGCCTGATTCGTAACCACTATGCTACCAGAGCTCCCTATAAAAATAGTCAAAATAGACAAAATAGACAAAATAGTCATTTATTAAAGTGAAAACATTCCTTCTTTGAGTAATCTTTGAGATACTTTTATGGATTGTACTGGATTTTATAGAATATTAGGATATGTAAGAGCAGGAAAATAACTCAGTTAAAATATTTTGTTAAACTTGTTGCTGTTGTCCTTAGGTGCTATTGAGTATAGCGACAACAAAAGAAACACTACCAGGTCCTGAACAACTTCCCAGTTGTTATGTTACAAGTAATTGCTGCAGCCCCTGTGTCCTTTCATTTCATCAGCAACCTTCCTCTATTTTAGTGACTCTCAACCTTTCCAAGCATGATGCCCTTATTCAAGATGGATCCTTACTGACAACATATCCAAAGAATGACAGACAATGCATTGTCATCCTTGTTTCCAAGGTGCATTCTGGTTGTACTCTTTCCAAAACAGATTTGTTTGTTCTTCTTGCATATTGTTCAACAAAAATATAATTCAAATACATGGATTCTTCTACAGTCTTGCTTTTTCACTGTCTAACTTTCACATGCATATGAAGTGATTGAAAATACCATCGCCTGGGTCAGGTGTACCTTATTTCTCTAAATGAAATCTCTGTTTGTTAAAATTTAAAGAGTTCTTTTGCAGTAGATTTGTCTAATGTAATATATCATTTGATTTGTTGACTGCTGCTTCCATGAGTGCTGATTGTGGATTCAAGCTAAATGAAATTTTTGACAACTTCAATCTTTTCTCCACTTATTATGATGCTATTCATTGGTCCAGTTGTGAGGACTTTACCTTTCTTTACATTGAGGTGCATTCCTTATTACAGGACAGAGTCTTTCATCTTTATCAATCTTTCAAGTCCTTTTTGCTTCCAGCAAGCAAAGTTGTGTCAACTGTGTATATAACAGGTTGTTAGTGAGTCCTCCTGATGTCATGTTCTTCTTCATATGATTCAGATTCTCACATTATTTGCTAAACATACAGATTGAATATGTATGATGAAAAGATACAAACTTGACACACACTTTTGCTGGTTATGATTTTAAAATAAAGAGACTCTAACTTAATATGAAAAATATTTTGTTAAAAAATGTGCAAAAGAATGTTGATTAATATATATTGTAAATGAAACACAGGACAATTTTATTAATAGTGAGATAAACCAAACCAAACCCACTGCCATTGAGTTGATTTGACCTTAATTTGGGCTTCTAAGACTATATATCTTTAAAGGAAGAGACAGCAACATTTTTACCCCTAGAATTGGCAATGTGTTTGTACCACCAACCTTGTAATTAGTATTCCAGTTCTTATCCTACAGCACCATCAGGGATCCTTTAAAGCGAGACAGGAGGTAGGAATTTTTCTCTTTTTATTTAAACCTTTGTTTGTTGTTTAAATTCACTAGAAATGAGCATGTTGTTGTTAAGTGCTGTCAAGTAGGTTGTGACCTTATGGTTACCAGTCCAGTGCATATCTTATCAACACCACACCAGGACTTCTAATAAAGGAATGAGCATAATATAATTTTTATTATTTTTTTAAAAGTGTGAACAATTATTCTGTGGTAAAATTAAAGGCCATTCCCCTTTATGTTAGCATCAACTGAAAAAAATTACTGGTAAATCGAAATTTAAAATTTTATATTAAATAAATTTTAATTAAATCAATATAATTAAATGAAAACCTCAGCAAAAACAGAATTCATTTTTGTTTCTATACAGTGTACTAACTAATTGCTTCAAATCTGTCTTGTTGCTGTTGATTCATTTCTGACTCATAGCAACCCTATGCACAACAGAGCTAAACACCGCTGGGTCATGCATCATCTTCAGAATTGTTACCCTTAAGCCCATTACTGCTGTCTCTATTCCAATCTCTTTGGGGGCTTTCCTCCTTTTTGCTGACCCACCATGATGTCCTTCTTCAGGGACTCATCCCTCTTGATAACATGTCTAAATATGAGAGATGAAGTCTCTTCATCCTGGCTTCTAACACAGATTTATTTGTTCTTCTGGCAGTCTATGGCACATTCAATATTCTTCTCCAAGCCCATAACTCAAATCATCGATTCTTCTATGGTTTTCCTTATTCATTACCCAATTTTCATATGTATATGAAGTTGTTGAATATACTATGGGTGGGTCTAGCTCATAACAAGTCCTATATAGGATTTCTGAGATTGTATATCTTTGTGGAAGCAGACATTTTTCTCCTATGGAGCAGGTGGCATGCTTGAACTGGCAAGTTCACATAGTGCTGTTTATCCTACAGAGCTACTACGCTCCTGATATTGATGATATTGTTCAATAAGTTTCACATTCTGTTGGATAGCCTTTCTTTGTAATGAGCAGAAATATGAATCTCTTCCTGTCTATTGACTGGGTAGTTGCCTTCCAACGTTCTTGGCACTAACTAAGTGAGCTTCTGAAATGTTGCATCAGTTTGTTGAAACATTTTTGTTGGTATTCTGTCAGTTCTTGGAGCCTTGCTTTTTGTCAATGCTTTTAGTGCAACTTGGACATCTTTCTTCAATACCATTAGTATTTGATATTATGTTATGTCTGGAAATGGTTGAACATTAAACAATTCTTTTTGTACAGTAGCTGTGTGTATTCCTTCCATCTTCAATGTCTTCTATGTCATTCGATATTTTGTTCCTGTTGTTGAGTCAGTTCTCTTACTCACTCTGTAATAGTGTTTCTGAGGCTGTGAATCTTTGTGGGAGCAAATCTTTCTCCTATAGAGTGACGGATGGGCTTGAATTACCAGTCTTGTGGTTCACAGTGCAGTGTTTATTCTTCAGGGGCACCGTGATTGAAAACTACTGAGCCTGTTTTCTCTCTTGGTTTTCTAACTCCAGATTTCATTATAATGCTTTGCATTGCCTCCTCAAGCCACCCTTTGAAATCTTAAGTTCAGCTCTTTTACTTTATCATTTCTTTCTTTGGCTTTAGCTATTCTATATTAATGAGCAAGTTTCAGAGTCTCTTCTAATATCAATTTTAGTCTTATTTCTTTCTTGTTTCTTTAATGATCTTTTAGTTTCTTTATATTTGTTAACTTTAATCTCATCCCTCAACTCATCTGGTTTTCCATCATTAGTATTCAATTTATCCTTTCTTAATTCAGGTGGGATTTACTCAAGTTTGTACTTCAGTTTTGCTGTGCTTTAATTTCCTTTAGCTTATACATGTATTTTGTTATTGTTGTTAAATGCAATCAAGTCAGTTCCAACTCATAGTAACTCTCTGTATAGCGTTTCTGAAGAGTGGCTGCTGAGCTTGAACTGCCAATCTATTCACTTCCAGCCGACCTTCCAGTACAGAGCATTAGCCCTCAGTGTCACACCAGGATATGAACACTAAATAGATGGTCTGTTTCTTAATCAACCCCTGGCCTTGTTCTGATTGATATTGAACTTCTCCATTGTCTAAGGAGCCAGAATGCTCCTTAGAGGCCAAGATGGCCAAACTTCATCTCTCATACTTTGGACATATTGTCAGGAGGGACCAGTCACTGGAAAGGGATATCATGTTTGGTAAGGTGGAGGGTCAGAAAAAAAGAGGAAGACCCCCGACAAGATGGATTGGCCAAGTGGCAGCATCGATGGACTCCATCATAGCAACAATAGTGAGGTTGGCTTGGATCGGGCAGTGTGTTTCCTTCTGCTGTGCATAAGGTTGCTATGGGTTGATACTGATTCAATGGTACCTAATAACAACATTGTCTCTATAAATTTTGTTCTATAAAAATATGTCTCAGAGCAAGGGACACTGATCTAATAAAAAGTGATCTGTTATAAATTGCTCATTTTAAACGGAAACAAAGTCACCATCTGAAAATATACATAATTATTAGTAAAATTTTCATGGATAAAGTTGTCACTATATTTTGAAAGATAATTTCAAAATATAGACTGACACTAATTTATTTTTACCTTAATTCAAAATGAGACAAAATTTTGAGACAAAATTTTGAGAAAATGCCTTGATAGTCGATAATCCCAATAATTTGTAAGATATGTACAGTATTTGGTTTATCGCTACAAATTTACAAAGTCTCACAGAAAGATTTTCTTCAATAAGAAAAAGGAATAATGGAATCAATTGAAATATTTCACTTAATTCATCTTTTGAATGATGGTAAAGATACACACCCTATAACTTACTTTTCCTAGTTGTTTTATTTTGTCATCTTTGTATTAATGAATTTCTCTTTACTTGAATCCTTTGAGAATACTGTTGGCACTCTATCAATCAGTAGCAGAAAACAGAGACAACATTGGATTCTCTGCTGGAATGAACCACAGGCAATATGGAAAATAGTGTTGCCAAGTGAACCAAGTACTCAAAATAGAATTAAAATTTCATGATAACTAAACCATAATGTGCCAAAAGAGAAACAAAAAAGAAATTGTTCCCAAGTGAAAGGGAAGGGGAAAGCAGCATGAAGCAATAACTCTCTTGGTTCTCTGAATAACTTTCTTTATGTCCTTGGATGATTCGCTTAATTTCCCGGTGTTTTGGATTTCTCTCTGTAAAATGAGAGGATTGGACTACATCAATAGTTTCCAAATTATGAACCTTGGAATAATTGCAAGAAGGCCATGAATACTTGAATAGAGTATACACTTCTACAATCACTAGGGTCGAAATGTCCAATTGCAACCATGTGAGAGTTGGCAAAATATTTTTACATTCATGAAAAAGGTCCTCATTTGGAAAAGTTTAGGACACACTAGCTAAATGATATTTGAAGCCTTTCCTGACTATAAATGCAATTACTTTATGAGTTAAATATCCAGATGGTGAGATGTGTAGCTCCTGATTGAAGTCCTCCTAAAAGCAGCATTATCATTGGAAAGGAGAATGGGAATGCATTTAGAAGTCTGGTTTCCAGGCCAGATTTTCATTCATTAATTTTGTGACCTTGATCAAGTGTTTAAAATGTTCAGGTTCTTCATTTGAAATTATTATTTGAAAAGATTAAGAAAATGTTTAAAGAATTGTTCAAATATAAGATTGATTTAGTACTTTGGTTAGTGGCATGCCCTCAGTTTTCTGATATAAACTGGCTGAACCAGAGATCAGAATTAATGGTCAGGTCCTTCTATCATTGTATCTGTTCTTGTTTCTTCCTTAATTTTTCTTTTTCCCAACATCTTCTGTACTAGTATGCTTGTTGTTGTTAGGTGTCATGGAGTCAGTACCAACCTATAGTGACCGTGTGCACAACAAAACAAAATACTGCCTGATTCTGAGCCAACCTTACAACCATTGCTACATCTGAGCCCATCGCTGCTGCCACTGTGCCAATCTATCTCATTGTGGGTCTTCCTCCTTTTATCTGACCCTTCACCTCACCAAACATATCTTTCTCTAGTAACTGGTCCCTCCTGGTAATATGTCCGAAGTATGAGAGATGAAGTCTGGCCATCCTAACTTCCAAGGAGCACATTGGCTTTACTTCTTCCAATACAGATTGGTTTGTTCTTTTGACAGTCCATAGTACTTTCTATATTCTCCTCCAACACCATAACTCAGATACTTCAATTCTTCTGTGGTTTTCCTTATTCACTGTCCAACTTTTATATGCATATGAGGCTACTGAAAATACCATGGCTTGAGTCAGGTATACCTTAGTCCTCAAACTTGGCTCTTGAACACTTTAAAGAGATCTTGTGCAGCAGATTTGCCTAAAGCAATATGTCATTTGATTTCTTGACTGCTGCTTCCAGGAGTGTTGATACTTTATCTGAGCAAACTGAAGTCTTGGACAACTTCAATGTTTTCTCCATTTATATGGATGTTGTTGATTGGTCCAGTTGTGAGGATTTTTGTTTTTTTGTATACGCTTATTCTTTTTCCTCTCTTAATCTGATTTATTATCTATGGTTTAAGAATCTGTAATGCTTAAATATTGTGGCACAAGTGATTAAGTGCTTGACTACTAGTTTGAACTCACAGAGGCTTGAGGAACCTGAGACTATAACCCTCGACCACTCTCAGGTCTAGAAACGAACCCATCCTGATGTCTGAATTTCTAGTCAAGTTGTAGATAGGTATATAATGGGGACAACAGCACTTGTAAAGTATGCTTATCATGGAATGCTCAATCATTCAAAATTAAAAGGATAATGTTTACCACAGGGAGGAAGTGGGATAACTCTTGCTGATGATGGTATTGCAGTCCTTGAGATGAAGCAAAGTGTACAATTTGTTGAATACAAAACTGATGATCTTGACTGTAAACCTTCACTCAATTCACAATAATTTAAAAAATAAATAAATAAAGATAGCCCTGGTGATCTACTTCTGAAAGGTCACAGCCTTAACAACCCTATAAAGCCCTATCTGCACACAAGGGGTCACCGTGAATCAGAAATGTCTGGGTAGTAACCAACAAGAACAACAGCAATATTACTTGCTATTTTTTGGATTAGAAATAATGCCAATTCTTAGGAACACACAGGAAGTCCATACCCTACCTAAGTATTTAAAATAATAATGATAATTTCATTTGTTGTTATTAGGTACCATCAAGTAGTTTCGGCTCATAGAGACCCTGCATGGGGTTTCCAAGGTTACAAGCAGAAAGCCTAGTCTTCCTCCTGTAGAGTGGCTGCTGGGATCGAACTGCAGACTTTGTGATTAGCAGTCCAGTGTTTATCCTACAGAGTCACACAATACTCTGAAAATATTAATTTAGTGTATTTTTATGTTCATAAAATTTTATCGTTTCCGACTTTATTTTTGCAAATTGTTTAAATGTGTGATTGTTTTCTCAGCTCTTTCCTTCTGCTGCATGTCTGTGTGGTTGCATGCATGTGCATTTATTTCCTCCTTCATAGAGGTACTGACTCAAAGACTTTCATTTATATTCTTGTCAGTTATTCATTGATCTTTTGTAGTCTCTAGTGATTGCCTTGTGACCACTACAGCTGCTGTTGTCTTGGGAGCACAGCTCAGTTTGTGAAGGGACCAAAGGAAGTTTATGCCTTGCCCATTTATTGCCTTCCATGACTTCTGAGTTTAGACCATATGAGCAGATGGGCTCACTTGGAAATGGAAAGAAATGATTATCTCTTGAAACAGAAGGGATTATGGCTTCAAACAACTGAATGGGTACAAATGCTGCTTTCAGAATTATTAAAGACACTTCTTGAAAGTAAAACAGGTACCCCAGTGTTCAATAATCTTAATCTTCATATTAACTTTTAATCAGTCTCTTGACAATGCCTTACGAATTGGGGTGAATTTGGTGAAGGGTCAACCCATTTAATATATGTCTGAATAAAGTTAATTTATTTTTAATTCAGCAAGACACATGGACTAATTTAAAGGAAAGAAATAACTTCATTACAAAATAATCATGAGTGATGAGTTTTATATTCAACATGTTTACTAAATACTTAAGTGATTATTTTGCTAAGTTTACATGCTTTCTTAAATATGTTTATTCTAGAATAAATTATATTTGTCTTGGGTAAAATATAATAATAAAGATATTTACTGTTATAATAGATTAATTATAAAGGACTTTTTATTAAAATTTATCATGTACTGAAATAATCACACATGAAAAATGTTATAATATAGTGACTTATAGATTATATAAATAATAGATTGAACAGATAATTATTGAATTTTGAAATCTACCTCTTATTCCATTTAAATATGGCACTAATATTCAGATCTCTCACGTCCCTAGTTAAATATTTTTATTTTCTGCCACTAACGAGCTAATACTGTTATGTAATTTTTTCCTAGATAGCAGTAGTCACCCTTATTCCGTAAATAAGTTATGACCGAAAATTATAGGTGTGTCACTGTAGGACAATCACAGGACTGCCTACTTCAAGGTAAGAGGTTCAAATCTAACAGCGGTTGTATGAAAATACTATACATAGTCACTGCGAGTCAGAACCCACTCAACAACAGTAATAATAATATTTTTGTCAGGAATAGACTACATGCATACGCCTTACCTAGTTGTTGCAAAAGAAAAAGAATACAAATCATGCCTTTTCCAAGGACATTTCAATTTGGCTGATTAAAAAGAGTTTGATGTAAACAAAGCCACTTTGTAAATTTATTTTAACTCTAGAGTAATTTTAGTTGTTGTTAAGTGCCGTTAAGTTGGTTCTGACTAACAGGGACTCTGATAAGGTTTCTGTGGATTGGCTGATGGATTTGAAGTATCGACTATTCCAGTTTAGATTAATCTCGCCGTACAGTGCATTCTACAGAGCCACATCAGGATTCCAGAATAATAGGCCCTATTTATTGGGTAGTTCTTAGGTTCTCGTCATTCTGCTAAGGACCATAAACAACTGATATAATTTTCTCACAAAAATGTCTTGAAGTAGATGCTAACGTGTTGGACTGCAAGGTCAGTTTGAACCGCAAGGTTTGCGGTTCAAGTTCACCAGCTGATCCTCGGAAATCTTACATAGGGTCGCTATGAGTCAGAACCGAATCGAAGGCACTTAACAACAACAGCTGCTATAAATGAATTTTACATAATTTTACATAAACCAATAGACAAGGTAACTGTGGTTTGTCCAGTTTAGCTAACTTTTAAATGATCACATTATCAAGTGAGAGACTGTATCGGAGCCTCTAGGAGTACATACATGTAATGAGGATTTATTATGTCGCAGTCTAGCTCATTAACCCGCAGGGCCACAATTGTTGTTGTTGTTGTTAAGTGCTGTCGAGTTAGTTCCGACCGCTAGCGACCCTGTATAGTGAGTTCGAAGAGCAGCTGGTGAGATTGAACCACTAACCTTGTGGTTCAAATCGTCTTTGCAGTTCAGTGGATTAATTTAACAGCCACCCAGGACTCCACATACAGTCAGAGTTAAATTAAACAATCTATGCAAGTTTTGTCTGGTGCTGAAGCTTCAAGTCGGCTGAACAGCCAGTTGGGCAGGGATGAGAGAGATGAAGTGCGGAAGAAAATGGCAAACTAGAACTATTATTAATAACTGGAATCTTTGAAGATAAACTGGAACATGTCTCTCACCTCTACTTCTTCGTGTTGTTAAGGGCTATCAAGTAGGTTCCGACTCATAGCGACCCTGTTAGTGAGTTTGAACTGCCAACCTTGAGGTTCAAATCGATCTTGCTGTCCAGTGCTTATCCTACAGAGGCATACTAGGACTCCTACCTCTCCTTAGCCTCCTGTTGTGATGATGAGGGTGAAATGTAAAAGAATATTGCAGCTTTTGTCATGGAGCTATGTATACACAAAGTAGGAGTTGGAGAAGCCAAAGGTGGCAGTTGGAGGAACCTCAGTTCTGGCCACTGCCCTACACACCAAGGTGAACCAGCAGATAAGCGACAACATGCACAAGCTCCTAAAGCACCTGGTATCTCTGCACTGATCTCATCTTTTGCAATTTGGCCAAAGTAGTGATTGTACCCCAGGCTATGTTAAAAATAGCAAAAAGGGAATTCAGGGAAATGTAGTTCCAGTTTAACAAAATTGACAAAATACAAATCTATAATGAAAACATGATTCAAACATTGGTCTTTTAAAATTCCAATTACTTTTAACTTACCAATTACCAATAACTTACGTGAAAGGGTATATTGTTTCATCCCTTTATGGGTTATTAGCTTCGTTGCTTGTTTCTATTTGTTTTCCTTCTTTTTTTTTTTTCTTTCTCACTGGAAACAGCTATGTTCCTAGTTTTTCTCACCCACAATACTCAGGGTAAATTGAAGCTACTTGGGAAATAGAGTAAAGATGACTAACATTGGACTTATACAGATTTTTTTTTAAAAAATAAAAAGCTCTAAGAAATGCAATTATTGGCTGAAAAATAAAAATGATTTAAACTGAAATACCTACCTCTGCCATGCTCCACATCATCTTTGGCAGGATCAAAAGAAAACCTCACAACTTTCTACTCCAAAAAAGGCCAACATTCCTGCCTTCTCCTGACAGACAGAATATGGCTACCACTAGAAATAATTTTATCATTTTTTTTTATTCCTATTTCTGTCAGTTGTGCTTTTATGTTCAGGACTACAAGACTATAATTCATAAATGGTTCTGTAATACTACTTTTAAACAAAAGGGTATTGAATGATTTAAATTCAAGAATGGTATGTGCCAGAGTTGTAGCTTTTCACCATGCTTATTCAATGTTTATGGTGAGCAAATAAACCAAGACGCTAGATTATATGAAGAAGAATGTGGCATCAGGATTGAAGGAAGTTTCATTAACAACCTGAGATATGCAGACAATACAACTTTGCTTGTTGGAGATGAAGGTGACTTAAAATACTTACTGATGAAGATCAAAGGCCTCAGCCTTAGGTATGAGTTGCATTTCAATGTAAAGAAAATAAAGATCCTCACAACTAGATCAATAAATGACATCATGATAAATGGAGAAAAGATAGAAATGGTCATAAACTTCATTTTGCTTGGCTCCATAATCAACACTCATGAAAGCAATAGTCAAGAAATCAAAGGATGTATATTGTATTAGGCAAATCTGTTTCACAAGACCTCTTTAAAATGCTCAAGAGTAAAGATTATCAGTTTGAGGAATGAGGTGCACCTGATCCAAGCTATGGTATCTTCAATTTCCTCACATGCATGTGAAAGTTTAACAGTGAATAAAGAAGACCCCAGAAGAATCAATACATTTGAATTATGGTTTTGGAGAACAATTATTAGAAGTGCCATGGACTTCCGGAAGAACAAACAAATATGTTCTGGAAGAAACTAAATAGAGAGACTTCATCTTTCATGCTTATTAGAAGGTACTAGTACTTGGAAAGGAGTTCTGGTAGCGCAGTGGTTACGAATCTGGCTTCGAACGTTGAGGTCAGCAGTTTGAAACTACCCCTGTGCCACGGGATAAAGGTGAGGCTTTCTGCTCCCATAAAGATTTACAGCCTCGTTAACCCTGTACAGGGTCTCTATGAGTCAGAACCAACTCCATGGCACATATATACCACCACCACCACCAGTACTTGGAGAAGGACATTGTATCTAGTAAAATGGAGGGTCAGCAAAGGAGAAGAAGACCTCCAAAAAGATGGATGACACAGTGGCAGAAGCAATGGGTTCAAGCATAACAATTGTGAAGATAGCACAGAACTGGGAAGTGTTTCATTTTGTTGTGCTTAGGGTCACTATGGGACTCCTGGTGTGGTGCTGTTGGTTAATGTACTAGACTGCAAAGCCCAATTGAACTGGGAAGCCTGCAGTTCAAGCTCACCAACTGCTCCTCGGAAACCCTATGGCGGGGGCGGGGGGGTCGCTATCAGTTGGAACCTGACTCAATGGCACTGAATAACAACAACAAGGGTCACTATGAGTCAGAACCAACTCAAGAATGCCTAACAACAACAACAATCATGGTGTGATGCTGTAGGATAAGCACTGGACTTCTAACTGCAAGGTCAGGTGTTCAAACTCACTAGCTGCTCCTCAGAAACCCAATACAGAGTTGCTATGACTTGGAACTGATTCAGTGGCTCTGACTCTGAACAACAACAACAAATCACCTCTCCCTGGTTTTGGAAGATTCACTATCAGTCATAAGCATCATCTTCAGTCTTTCTTGGAACACGATTCCTGTCTTCTTCCTATAACAACACTTCTATGCTCTGAAGACTCAGAATTCCCACAATCCTCTCATTGAAGTCTTTTTTTCTTCTAGACCTGTTGTTTCACTAGGTGTAGAGATGATACAGGCATACTTTCTTTTGCACTCCGGTACTTCCAAGTCGATTTCCTTTCCTTTCATGTGAGCTCTCAACTTTGGATTTCATGTCATTAACCTTATATCTTTTACTCCTCCTGGTTATACTCAGATCCAACTCCAGACCACCACTTCTCTGACTATTCCTTCATTCATTACTCCTATTATATTCCTGACTACTCTATTATACACAGGTGAAATAGGCAAATCTTAGCCTCTCAGTAATTTTTCCCTGCAGTAATCATGTCCTCAACCATACCCCATAAACTCTCCCTTTAATGATCACAAAGAATATCATATTAATGTCAGCAGTCATTCAATTTCAAGGATTTATTTCACTGAACACCCATTTTTCTTTCCTGGTTTCAGATAATATTCCTATTATTAGGTATATTGGTACCTACCCTATTGGTACCTACCACCACTGTCATCTGTTAGTTTGTAGTACTGTGGTGGCTGTGTGTTGCAGCAATACTGGAAGTTATGCCACCAGTATTTTAGAAACCAGCAAGGTCATCTATGGTGGACAGATTTCAGCAGATCTTCTAGACTAAGACAGACTAGGAAGAAGAAATGGCAGATACTCCTTAATGGTTAGTCACTGAAAACCTTATGAAAAGCAGATGAATATTGTCTGATATAGTGCTAGAAGATGAATCTTCTGTGTTGGGAGGTACTCAAAATATGACTGGGGAAGAGCTGCTTCCTCTGAGTCTAATTGAGTTGATCTTTATGCCATGGGTGGAATTAAGCTTTTAGAACCTTCATTTGCTGATGGTGAATAACTCAACCAAAGAACACCGATGGTTTCAAACTACTGACCTTTTGATTAGCAACCAGATGCATAACCACTGCACCATTAGAGTTCTGAATTTGACTAGGTATTGAAATATTTATTTTGTGCTCCATTTAGTGCCTTTTATATATGAAAACATGTAAATGTATAAAGATATATAGATATGTATTCACACACTGTGGTTAATTATATGTATTAATTGTAAAAACTTGAATTCTTTTCAATCTTTTTTGTGTTATAGTGTGATTGGAATGGTATTCAGTGCCTCAGCATAGTTTCCCTTTATTTTCATCGTGTTACAAAGCAGTGCTATGTTTCAGAACTACATTGATAAATTGAAACAATAGCTACAAAAAGCTGAGAAAAGTACTGAATGGAAAAAGGAATTCATTGTTATGCCTTTTGACCTTTGATTCCATTTGAAATAACATAAGAAAGGCATTTTGGATTTTCACTTGACCTCAGATATTTGGTTGGTTTGATCAGGCTTTAAAGATTTTTATTTTTAGTTGCTTAACTGCATTAAATGCTAACTCTTCAGACTTTTCTGAAATGTTCTTTGTGACTCCTTTCTTAATCACATTCCATAGCAAATAAAAGAACAAGGCAGTGGCAGTATCTATACAGTCACTTGCCTCCTAGCAAACAGGGAAATTAACATGAATTGCTACATGCCTTCCTCTCATTCTTTATATCCTTCATATCCTCAATGGCTGTTTTCAGAAGTCATGAATACTTTCATTGCAAATAATTGGTGTCACTGCTCTCCCCACAGAAACACAGGCACAAATGTTATGCACACATGCAGGCATACATTTACACACAAAGGATATATCCATCCACCAACCAGTTAAAAAAGGAGAAGGGTTATTAATTCTTGACCCTTTCAATTTATAGAGACAGAATGAGTTCTATTTCTAGTATCTGATTTTTAACATCTGATTCCAAACTTGGACTATGTTAAAAGAGAACAATGGTTTATTTCTTTATTCTCAGGCATCAGGAAATCTAAAAATTTCTAGGGCGATTATTTGGGTAAGAAATTTTAAACAAAATAGTTTTCTGTTTCATGGTTGGTTTGAGTTGAGGAGCTATACCTTTGTCTTTTCATATCAGATCTTAGAGTATTTGAATTAAAACAAGTACTATATATAGGCACTTTTAACGTCTTTGAGTTCCTGCTATTGACCAATTTTTCCCTATAGGTTTGTTTTCAGAATGGTTATGTAATTTTTGAAGATATAGATCAAAGTCTCTGAAATCAATGAAACTGTCATAAAATGAGGAAGATTAAGAGATACTAAAATTGACATAATTTTATTTTTAGTAGTAGCACTTAGTTACGTAAGAATCTGCCAGCAGTTACAGTGATATATTTTTTAAACAGGAAAGGGATTAATATTCAAAATAGAGGAATATAATATGTATTCTCTTTTTTGTATTACTTTTAAATTATCAAGAAAGTCCTACACACCTGCTTTTTTTGATCAATTAATTATATATGTTTAAAATTAAGTTAAAAATATTTAATATTAAGTTAAAAAAAAATCTACCCTAAATTGGAAAGAAAGGGGATTTCAAGAATAATGCCTAGTCATATATTAGAAATATTTACTCTGTAGCAACAGAGACCACTTAAGTAAATATATTACAAAATCAAGAGAACTGATTCCTCCCTTATGAAATTAAAAATAATAATAATAACTGGCCTAAAATAAATAAATTAATTAATGTATTTGTACATCTCTCCATTCTTTTATAATGTTGTATGTAGTTAGCTGTTTTTGATTTGCCCTTGAACTTAATGGCCACCTCAAAAACAATGGAAACATTGGTGCCTCGACCTGTGCCATCTTTATTATTATTTATGGATCAGGTCATTGTGATCTGTAGGATTTTCCATGTCTGATATTTAAGAAGCAGATTACTAGGCCTTTTGTCTTAACACTTCTTAGTCTGGAAGCTCCAAGAAACCTGGTCAGCAATACCCAAGCCTCCACTTAAGACAGTTGGTGACTTTACATGAGATACATTGGTCAGAAAATGAACCTGGGCCTTCTGCATGGAAAGTAAAAACTCAACCACTGGACTACTGTTGTTGTTAAGTGCCATAGAGTCAGGTCCTACCCATAGTAACTCTGTACAGGATTTCTGAGGAGCAACTGGTAAGCTTGAACTGCTGACCTTGCAGTTCAAAAAGCTTTATAGTCTGGTGCATTAATCCACAGTGCCACATCAGAACTCCAGACCATTTCAAGAGGTAGCATATGATCAAGAGCCAATGATACTGAAGGAGGAAGTCCAAGGTGCGTTGAAGGAATTGGCAAAACACAAGGGACCAGGAATTGATGGAATAAAAACTGAAATATTTCAAGAAAGTGAGGCAGCACAGGAGGTACTCACTCACCTCTGCCAAGAAATTTGGAAGACACTGCCTGGCTGATTGATTGGAAGAGATCCATATTTCTGCCCATGCCAAAGAGAGATGACCCAATAGAATATGGAAATCATCAGACAATCTCTTTGATATCTCATGTGAGTAAAGTTTTACTAAAGGTGATACAGAAATGGTTGCAAGCATACATTGACAGAGAACTTCTAGAGGTTAAAGCCGGATTCAGAAGAGGCTGTGGAATGAGGAATATCAACTTCAGATTGATCTCAGCTGAAAACAGAGAACAGCAAAAAGATGTTTACCTGTGCTTTACTGACTATGCAAAGGCTTTTGATTGTGTGAATCATGACAAGCTATGGACAGCATTGCAAAGTACAAGTATTCTGGAACTCTTAATTGTGTTCATGAGGAATCTGTACCTGGACCAAAAGAGCAGTTGTTCGAACAGAACATGGGAACACTGAATGTTTTATAATTAAGAAAGGTGTGTGACAAGGTTGTATTTTTTCACCATACTTATTTAACCTGTATGTTGTGTAAATAATCCAAGAAGCTGTGTTATATGAAGAAAAACGTGCCATCAGAATTTGGAGGAAGAATCGTTAACAACCTGCATTATGCCGATGATACAACCTTGCTTGCTGAAAGTGAAGAGGACTTAAAACATTTACTGATGAAGATCCAAGAGCACAGCCTTCAGTATGGATTACACCTTAATATAAAGAAAACAAAAATCCTCACCACTGGACCAATAAAAAACGTTCTTATCAATGGAGAAAAGATTGAAGTTGTCAAGAACTTCATTCTTCTTGGATCAACTATCAGCACTCACAGAAGCAGCAGTCAAGAAATCAAAGGATGTATTGCATTAGGCAAACATGCTGTACAAGACCTCTTTAAAGAGTTGAAGAGCAAAGATGTCAGCTTGAGGACTAAGGTGCATCTGACCCAAGCCATGGTATTTTCAATAACCCTCATATGCATGTGAAAGCTGGACAGTGAATAAGGAAGAGCATAGAAGAATTGATGCTTTTGAGTATGGTGTTAGAGGAGAATATTGAAAGTGCCATGGGCTGCAAAAAGAACCAATAGATCCGTTTTGGAAGAAGTGCAGCCAGAATGCTCCTTAGAGGCCAAGATGACCAAACTTCATCTCTCATGCTTCGAACATATTGTCAGGAGGGACAGTCACTGTAGAAGTATATCATGTTTGGTAAGGTGGAGGGTCAGAGAACAAGAGGAAGACCCCCAACGAGATGAATTGGCCAGGTGGCAGCATTGATGGACTCAAGTGTGGCAGCAGTAGTGAGGTTGGTCCAGGATCGGACACTGTTTCATTTTGCTGTGCATGGAGTCGCTATGAGTCAGTTCTCACTTGATGGCACCTGACAACACAACAACAACAACAATAACAAATATAATTCCTAGAAGAAGAGATAAATATAAGGGTGTATCAAAAATTATCCCCTCCAGTTATGTTAAAATGCTTGTCCACGTCCATGGTTGATGACAACATTGAGCGTGCACGTGAAATGATTCTATTAAATAGAAGCATTACAGTAGATTATGCAGCAAATCTTGTTACAAATTAGTCATGGCACTGCCTATGAAATAGTCTTTTATAGATTTGGGTTTCAAAAAGTTTGTGTAAGATGGGTACCAAAACAACTCAGGGAATAACATAAACAGAAGTGCTTTGTCATCTGCAAACAAAATTTAGGCAGTTCGAAACTACTGGTGCTTCCATGGGAGAAAGATGAGGCATTCTTCTCCCGTAAAGATTTACAGCCTTGGAAACCCTGTGTAGGGTCACTATGAGTCGGAACCGACTCCACGGTACACAACAACAACAATACTTGAAGGAAGGGAAATTTTTCTTAAACAATCGTTACTGGTTACGAGGCATGGATTCATCACTATAAACCTGAGAGGAAATGGCAGAGTATGGAATGGAAACATCCTCAATCACCAACCAAGAAAAAGTTCAAAAGTCAACCATCAACTGGAAAATTGATGCTTGCAGATTCCTGGGATTCTCAAGGTCCAATATCAGAACAATAATCAGGGAACATATTCAGCAATCAACAGTGCTCCTTCAGTGGCATGCTTAATGACTAGCTGAAGCCTAAACTTTGTATTAAATGCAGAGGACTGCTATCCAAGAGCATTGTGAGGTTGCATGACAATGCATTCTACACATCTCTGTCCATACTGTTGACACTCTGCAAAAACTTCATTTTGTGATATTAGGGCTTCATTAAAAACAGGAATAAAAGATAGCTTCTAATAACAGAATAGAATGATCACTATTAAAAGGAAATAAAAAAGTTCTTAAAGACTTGTATACAAAAAATTCATAATCAACAGAAAATAATTTTTGTCTTTTTAATATCAGTATGCATCCTCTTAAGCAAAAACATCTTTTAATTTACATTAAAGATGAATAAAGAGTCTGTGTAGTGTCTAGGAATTTTTAATATAAAAATGTAAATATCTAAAGTGTTTTTTCTTAGTAGTCATTTTATTTCTGAAATATAGTCAAACCCTAACAACTTGCAATATGCAGATCATACAACCTTGCTTGCTGACAGTGAAGAGGACTTAAAATACTAATTGATGAAGATAAAAGACCACAATCTTTGTTATGGGTTTCATTTCAACGTAAAGAAGACAAAAATCCTCACTACTGGATCAATGAAAAACATCCATATAAATGGAGAAAATTTGAAATTGTCATAGACTTCATTTTGCTTGATCAATCATCAGATCTTATGGAAGCATCAGTCAAGAAATTTAATTATGGACTGCATTAGGCAAATCTGTTATATAAAACCTCTTTAAAATGCATGTAAATGTTGGGCAGTGAATAAGAAGGAGCATGGAATAATTGATGTATTTGATTCATGGTGTTGGAGTTGGAGAAGAATATTAAAATTACCATGGACTTCCAAAATAACTAATGAATCTGTGTTAGAAGAAGTACAGCAAGAGTGCTCCTTGGAAGCCAGGATGGCCAG
>NW_006408606.1:3913196-3918390 GCF_000296735.1 Chrysochloris asiatica | reverse complement strand
TTTTTTTTTTTTTTTAACTCAGTTTCAACTTCACAGGGTGGTATGCCCTTGACTTAATACCTGGTTTGGTGTCAGAAAGGGACAGGACATGCAAGCCCTATCTCCTTACAAAACAAGACACAGTTTAGCAGATGAAAAATTTCAGTAAAACAAGGTTTATTATAGCATACAATGTTCTTAGGAAAATGAGGATGGGTCTACCTCACAAGTGAGGATGTTGTTTCTGTTGTTAGGTGCAATCCAGTTGGTACTGACTCAAGTTACCCCATGTACAACAGAAGGAAACACTGCTCCATCCTGCACCAACCTCACAATCACTGCTATGTTTTATCCTGCTGTTGTTTCCCCTGTGCCTCTCCATCTCATTGGGGAGGGGGGGGGGAGGTGTCTTCCTCTTTTTATTTGACCCTGTATTCTATCATATGTCCGAAGTACAAGAGACAAAGTCTGGTCATCCTGGCTTCCAAGGAGTATTCTGTCTGTACTTGTTCCAACACAGATCTGTTTGTTCTTTTTGGCAGTTCATGGTTCTTTCAATATTTTCCTCCAAAACCATAACTCATGTTCATCAAATCTGCTGCTGTCTTCCTTATTCACTGTCCAACTTTCACATGCATATGAAAGTATCGAAAATACTATAGATTGGGTCAGGCACATTTTAGTCATCAGACTGACATCTTTGGTCTTCAATACTTGTTCTTTTTCAGCAGATTTGCCTAATGCAATACAACATTTGATTTCTTGACTGCAGCTTTCATAAGTGTTGATGGTTGATCTGAGCAAAAAGAAGTCTTGGACAACTTCAATCTTCTCTCCATTCATATTGATGTTGCTTATTGGTACAGTGGTGAGGATTTTTGCTTTCTTTACATTAATATGTAACCCATACTGAAGGGTGTGGTCTTTGATCTTCATCAGTATTTTTAATCCTCTTTACTTTCAGCAAGCAAGGTTGTATCATCTGCATATCACAGGTTGTTAATGAGTTTTCCTCCAATCCTGATGTCACATTTTTCTTCATATAATCCAGCTACTTGGATTATTTTTGTTTAGCATACAGATTGAATAAATATGGTAGAAGAATACAGCCCTGGTACACACCTTTCCTAATTTTAAACCATTCAGTGTTCCCCTGTTTTGTTTGAACAACTGCCTCTTGGCTCATGTACAGGTTCCTCATGAGCACAATTAAGTATTCTGGAATACTCATTCTCTGAAATGTTGTTTATAGCTTGTAATGATCTACACAATGAAAAGCCTTTGAACAGTCAATAAAGCACAGGGAAACATCTTTCTGGTATTCTCTGCTTTTAGCCTAGATACATTTGACATCAGCAGCGATGTCTCTTGTTCCACATCCTCTTCTGAATCCATCTTGTACCTCTGGAATTTATCTGTTAATGTATGGTTGTAGTCATTTTTATATTATCTTTAGTAAAACTTTAGTCTCATGGGATATCAGATTTTGTCCAATGATTTCCACATTCCATTGGGTCACCTCTCTTTGGATTGGGTGCAAATATGGATCTCTTCAAGCCAGTTGGCCGGGTAGTTGTCTTCCAAATTTGTTGGAATAGATGACTGAGTGCCTCCAGTGCCACATCAGTTTGTTGAAAGACAGACCCCGTAGAGCTAGGGGTTTGAGTATTAAGTACAGTTTTTCTCATCCTGATTTCAGATGTCCTCTCCCAGGGGCAGAAATCACAAGGCGTGTTTGTATTTTTGTGGTTTTCCATTTCCCCCTTATTCTTGCCCATGTATTGTTGCTATTTCTTGATGTGTGAACTACTCAATTTCAACCCTGCACTTGCTAACTGCCTAGTTCCTACCCTACCACCTTCCTCTCTTTGCATCTGTCACTTTCATGGAATTGGTTTGATATAAGGTGGTCTTATGTATAGCAAAACAAAACATTTTTATTTTTATGCTATCTCCTTTATAGTTAATATTTTCTTTAGTATAATTAATAGCTAGTACCAGAATTATCTTTAAGAAGGCATCGTCCTCTTGGATGAATACATTTATGAACCACTGGATACTTAAGACAGGTCCATAGTCAAAATGTAGAAGGTAAGAGCAAACACAGCAATTGCTGAATTGCTGTATATTGCAAATCACAAAGAGCTTGATTTAAAGAAAGACACAAAAGGAAACACATAATAAATATATTCATCCATAGGCACATAAACATATTGACATAATATAGATATTATTGTAGCAACATATGGCTGATAATGAAGTCCCAGTATAGTGTTGTAGGATAAGCAGTGAACTGCAAACCGCAAGGTCCACAGCTCAAATGCATCAGCCAGCTGCTCCTCTGGTACCCTAGACAGGGTCACTATGAGTCAGAACTGATTCAACAGCATTTACGAACAATATTAAAATCATTATGCTTAATTATCATTCATGCTGCTATTTATTGTTAAGTGCCCTAAAGTCGGTTCTGACTCATAGTGACCCCATCTAGGAGAGAATGGCTTGTGCATTTGAACAGCTGACCTTGCTATTAGCAGCCCAGCACTTAAAAGAGTGGTTTTAATAATCAACTCTAATTTAAATATAATATATTTAATATGTTAAATGTAATATTCGATTGTAACTTTTAAATGCCTCATTCTTCTAAGCCTTAGTAATAGTACCCATACAAACACACACCAAGACTTTTCCTTTTTTTTTTTAAAGGTTTTATTGTGAATTTGGTAAAGATTTACAGGGCAGATTATCAATTTTACGTTCAACAAATCATTGCAATGATTACAATCCCTCCATGCACCATCAGTTAACAGTATTTACCTCTATTGATTGACTGATTGATTAATGTATACATCCATCATTAAAAATATTATTTATTTAAATGTCTAAATGGCACATTTTGCAAGCCAGTCTCCTGCCCTCAAGTACACTACCTTTCTCAGTCCATGGGCCTATAGTCCTTTCCTGCTTTATCTCTCTATGCCTTTGCCTCTGCCACCATATCTGTTGTCACTGCTTTTCTGGTTCGGATCCCTTGCTTCTCTCAAGCTCTTTCTTCTTGGTGGTCGTAGGGTCCTGTGTTCCTGAAATGACAGATTAACTGCTTCCTACTTTTAGTTACACCCCTTCTACATTTATATTTGTGACAAGCACCATTATTTCTGATAACAATTACTCACAATGGAATCATAAAATCCTATCCCCATCATCACCAGACCATTCTGGATAAGAGGAAACTTATCCAGTGAGATTCTATCTTACCCTCCTTGTTCTGACCCTAAGCACCCTCCTGAAATCTTGTGAATCAGTCACTTCATGTCTTTATACAACCCCCTACCTCATCCTCCTATTTTGATAACTGAAGTCTAAGTTGCCTATCTCTATCAGTCCAGTGTACTTGGGAGGATGCAAGCTTGATCCTTGATATGAAGAATCCTTTCCTTTTAGTTGAAATTTTGGGCAACTTCATCCATAGGCAAAGGTCCAGTTCATCAAATTATAGCAATATATGCTTGCTCTCTGTATCAAACATTTTCTTCATCTGACCAAGTTCTGATCAGCAAACCATGCAAGCTAGGTCAAATGAGTACTATCTGAAAGTTTGGGAGTTCTTGCACACCTCCCTCATCATCAGACCAGTTGGCCACTTCACTTATCTCTAGCCCCCCAGTAGCTAGGTCAGTTTCCTTGGTCACACATCTTAATGAACTTCAAACCAGAAGGATAAGCATTGTCTTCTTCTTCTGTCTTGCCGCTCAAAGTTACCGAGTGTCTATGGAACATGGTCAAACTCAGCCAACGTTTCTTTGCTGCATTTGCCATACTTCCACTTACAAGTTGACCAGGGTGATCACCAGTAAGCATACAAGACTGCCCATATTCTCCTTTTGACTTCAGTCTTAGAAAGGGGTTTACAATGATGGACTGACTTTTCTTGTCCTGATGGCACCAAGATAAAAAGCTTGCTTGATATTGTCACAGTCAAACAGTCTAATTTTTTTCTCTCTCTCTACTACTCCCCTGCCTGTCCCCACTTGTCTTTCTATCCACCTCTGAAGGTTCTGGGTGGGGCTCAGGATTCCACCTAAGTCCCCATACTCCACAAAGGCTTTTTGTGAGTATCCTCATTCCTATCACCATCATAAAAATAAAATCTGTTAAAAAAAGAATACTACTGGAAGCTATATAAATTCAGATTCAAAACTGGCTAGAAAAGTATTGTTGTAAATGGGGTAAGAGAAAAAAAGAAAACAAATCTACCTGCTAAATTGTTACATCAGTGGAGATAAAGGTAATGCTATCAGACTGGAAAAATAAAATACCACTACTGCTTTATATACTTTATAGTCACCTTGTCTTGTGGCCTGAATCAGGGAGTTTACTTGTACTTCATTGATCATAGAAAGGCTTTTGATTATGTGGATCATGACAAGCTATGGATAAAATTGTGAAGAATGAGTATTTCAGAACACTTGATTAAGCCCTTGAGGAAGCAAGAGGCAGTCATTAGAACAGAACAAGGAGATACCGAATGTTTTAAAATCAGGAAATATGTGAATGAGTCTTCCTCCAATCCTGATGCCACATTCCTCTTCATATAACTCAGCTTCTTGGATTATTTGCTCATCATACAGATGGATTATATGGAGAAGAATATGGCATCAGGATTGGAGGAGGTATCATTGACAATCTATGATATGCAGGTGAGACAAGCTTGCTTGCTGAAATACTTTAAGATACTTACTGATGAAAATCAAAGACTACAACCACAATATAAATTACACCCCAATATAAAGAGTACAAAAATTCTCACTCCTGGGCCAATATATAGCATCATATAAATGGAGAAAATATTGAATTTTTTCTTCAATTCCCCCATCTTGAGAAATGCTGACCGTGCTCTTCCTTTTTGCTTTTCTGATTCCAAATCTTTGCATATTTTATTATAGTATTTGGCTTTATCTTCTCTAGCTGATCTTTGAAATTTTCTGTTCAGCTCTTGGACCTCCTCAATTCTTCCAATTGCTTTATCATCTCTACACTGGAGAGCAAGTTTCAGAGTCTCTTCAGACATCCATTTTGATCTTTTCCTTCTTTCTTGTCTTCTTAATGACTTTTTGCTTTCTTCACGAATGATGTTCTTGATGTCATCCCACAACTCTTCTGGCCTTCGGTCTCTAGTGTTTTTAATGTATCAAATCTGTTCTTCAGATGATCT
>NW_006408606.1:3911039-3912545 GCF_000296735.1 Chrysochloris asiatica | reverse complement strand
TTGACAACTTCCAATTTTCCCAGATTCATACTTTGTACATTCCATGTTCTGATTTTCAATGGATGTTTACAGCTGTTTCTCTTCATTTTGAGTTGTGGCCCATCAGCAAATGAAGGTTCTGTGGGCTTTTCTTCCATGAGCTTAACTCTATTCATGTCATCATGGTCAACTCTACTTTGAGGAGGAATCTCTTCCCCAGTCGCATTTTGAGTGCCTTCCAACCTGAGGGGCTCATTTCCTGGCCCTGTATCTGACAGTGTTTCTCTGCTATTCATAAGGTTTTCAGTGCTTAGGGATTCGGAAGTAGTTCGTCACTCTTTCTTCATAGTCTGTTTTTGTCGGGAAGCTCATCTGAAACCTGTCCACCATGGGTCACCCTGCTGGTTATTTAAAATACTGGTGGCATAGCCCTCAGAATCACAGCAACTCAAGCCACCACAGCACCTCAGACAGATAAGTGGTGGCCGTTTGGTTTTATGTCTATATATATCCATGTGCTCACAATTCACAAAAGCTGCAAGGTCAGTGGTTCAAACTCACCAGTCACTCCTTAGAAACCCTATATAGCATCTCTGAGTCAGAACTGACTCCTTGGCACCTAACAAAAGCAATGCATATGTAAATGTATATGTATATGAATGTTGTTGTTGTTCAGTGCTGTCAATTAAGTTCTGACTCCTAGCGACCCTGTGTAGGGTTTCCAAGGAGCAAATGGTGGGTTTGCAATGTCGACCTTGTAGTTTGCAGTCTACTGCTGATTCCAAAGCACCATACTAGGAGTCCGATTTATAAGTATATGTATGTGTATGCATGGTGATGGTGGTGGTGTGCCAAGGAGTTGGTTCCCTCTCATAGAGCCTGCATAGAGTTTCAGAGGTTGTAAATCTTTATGGGAGCAGAAATCTGCATTGTTCTTCTGCGGAACAGGTGGTAGGTTTGAACTGCTGACCTTTAGATTAGCAGCCCGACTCATAATCACAGTGCTACTAGAAAAAATATATATGTATATGTATGTTGTTGTTGTTGTTAAGTGCTGTCAAGCTAGTTCTGACTATAGTGACCCTATATAGGGTTTCTGAGAAGCAGCTGGTGAGCTTGAACTGCTGACCTTGAGGTTCAAACCGACCTTGTAGTCCAGTGCATTAACCTGCTGGAGCTCCACACCAGGACTCCTGCATATGTATATGTAATTTTTTTTTTTTTTTTTTTATGTTGTTAAGTGCCTTAGTGGATTTCAATTTATAGCTACCATGTATAGGGTTTCTAAGGCTTTAAATCTTTATGAGAACAGAAAGCCTCGTTTTTCTTCTGTGTGGCTCACAGTCCAGTGCTTATCATATCGAGCCTCTGCTCTCCCAAGTCAATGTGTATGTTTGCTGTTGAATTGGTTCCAACTCATAGTGACTAGGTATTGGGCTTCTGAGTATCGACTAGTGGGTTTGAACCGCTTATCCTATAGCGCCACACCAGGACTCCATGCTTTTATATATATATGTATGTATGTAT
>NW_006408606.1:3908927-3910670 GCF_000296735.1 Chrysochloris asiatica | reverse complement strand
TAAATTGGAATGCTCTTCAGTTTGATTCCTGGTTCTTGTGAGATCATGCCTATACCCTAAAGCAGAGATTTTTAGGGGATAAGTTTAATGCCTAGAAATATTAGAAGTCCAGCAGCTCTATTTTCAACCTTAGTGTGTAGACTACTGTGGTTAACCATGACCTACGCAGAGCTAGCTATAAGACAGTAATTTTCAACTGAAAACAGATAGTGTTACAGCATAAAAGTGTTTGGGCACTTGTGGATACAATACATTTTTTGACATTCAGGATGTTTCACAGTTAGTTCTTCAGCTGCCCATGACTCTCAAAATCAAAATGTAGCTTTTCAGCCCAAGATACTGAATATTATTAGACTATTATTAGGATATGATTTTACAGTGTTAAGTAACAGACATTAGAATGAAGGTGGCAGACAAGTAGCTAACACACATTTTTTAATATTCCATGGAATTGCATAAAGACCAAGTAGACAGGATCTATACTCTTTTAATCCTGTGTCTGGACCTTATGCTTAGAGACCTTCCCTTCCAGTGCCTGTTTAGCTTACTTTGATTTGTTAGTAATAAAATATAGGACCACAATTTTAGATTTTGAAAATTCTAATACTGACTTCACTCACCAAGGTGGCATGCATTTCACTGATGAACAAATAAGAAAAATGGAAAACATATTTGCTAGCAAAACGGTATTTTCTTTAGTTGAGAGGACCAGGAAAGTATTCTTATCCCGAGGCTAAAAAAAAAACAACTACAAAAAAAAAAACATAAAAATGTTTGTTGCTTGCATATCTCTGAAGGAATTAGTTTATTCAGGAAAAATTAAATTGGTTTTGAGCATACACAGGTGTATATTGCTTAATGTCCACAATGGTGATACTGGTGATCTGTCGAGTTCATTCTAACTCATAGCTATCCTGTATAGAGTTTATGAGGCTGTAAATCCTTGTTATTGTTGTTGTTAGGTGCTGCTGAGTCAGTTCTGACCCACAGTGCCACTCTATTAAACAGAACAAAACACCGGATGGTCTATCACCATGCTCACAATTGCTGCTATGCTTGAGTCCATTGTCGCCTTGTCGCTCCCACTGTGCCAATCATTTCGTTGGGTGTGTCCCACATTTTTGCTGTTCCTCCACATTACGAAGTCCTTCTCCAGGGACTTTTCCCTCTTAATAATATGCCTGAAGTATAGATGAACAGAAAGCCTCCTCTTTCTCCCATGGAATGGCGTGTGGATTCGAACTGTTGATCTTGTAGTTAGCAACCCATTGCATAATCCACAATATGTCCTGTGAAACAGGATACTATGCAATTTGGACATCGTGAGGGCATTATTATATACAGGCAGTGCCTGTACAATTCACAGTTAAATCCTTATAAGGTCTATTATATTAATAACTTATGGGAGCTCACAAGACAAAATCTGAGAGCTGTTTCCACTGAATACAGTAGGCCAGGCAGCCAGGTGTGTAGCTGGGCAAGATGGATACTGTGCTAACAACCAGATCTGAAATTTACACATATCTGGGTACAGGACAGGGTGTGGGAAGGGACACATAGGGGTGTGGAGAGAGATCACCTCAGACACCAGGCTGGTGGTTGTGCTCTGGTTGCCACCATCCTGTTGGATATAGCTACTTCCAGATTCATATGCAGCTGCTAGGTAGAGCCTAGAGTCTTCTGGAGAGCCTTACGGCACACAGCACATAACACCAACAACATATATATATATATATATATATA
>NW_006408606.1:3901032-3908767 GCF_000296735.1 Chrysochloris asiatica | reverse complement strand
ATATATATGATGAAGCTTTATATATATATAAAGCTTCATTTTATTTTTTCTCTTGTGTCCCAAGTCTGTGATTGGGAAGGATGCTAAGGTCTGCCTCTTAGGCAGTGCTATTATTAATGAATCTGTGACTATATTATCTATAAGCCACAAAGCAAGCTAACTGTGGCCCAAGAAGATCAAATTTGGCAAAGGTCTATTTTCACTAAAAAATGAAAATCTTCTTATTTGGTTCTACCTGAAAATTCAGTCTCTCAGTGCATTGTTATAATCTCAAATGATATTCCATATTTGTTTCTCAAAATTTTCTGCTTAGTGTGTCAATGATTAAGAATAAGTAAAATGTGTCCTTCCAATGAAAAATAGATACTGAGTCAGAGAGATGAAGACAAGAGAGATGAAGATCATCTAGTTTTGTTGCTCATACATGTGACTACCATCATGTTTCATAATGTTTGTACTTGGATTAAATTTATCAGCTCTAAACCTCCCAATCAGCTGCACAAACCTCATTAAAGTGTTCATGTGCCTGACCCAAGCCATGGCATTTTCAATAGCCTCATGTGCTTGTAAAAATTGAACAATGAATAAAGAAGATCATAGAACAATTGATATATTTGAGTTATAATGTTGGGGAAGAATATTAAAAGTACCATGGACTGCCAGAAGAACAAATATATCTGTGTTGGAAGAAGTATAGCCATAATACTCCTTAGAAACTAGGATGCCAAAACTTCATCTTTCATGCTTCAGACACATTATCAGGGGAGACCAATCCCTAAAGGACATCATACTTGCTGAATTGGAGGGTCAGCAAAAAAGAGGAAGACCTCCAACAAGATTGATTGGTATAGTGGCAGCAGCTATGGGCTCAAGCGTTACAATTGTTAAAATGATACAGGAGTAGGCCGTGTTTTGTTTTATTGGGCATAGGAGCACTATGAATTGAAGTCAACTCAATAGTACCTATCAGCAACAACAAACCTCCATCAATGAACCTTCCAATGGAGCAAAGTCATCTTTGATACACTATTAGCAAGTAATGTGAGTGTTGTACTGACAAGCTCTTTAGAAGGGAGAACCTAGAAGAGGTTCCCCATTCTACCAGATGCCACGAACTAACCTCCTAGTTTATTGAGAAGGAGTAAGAATACAGAGAATATTGAGTAAGTAAGAATATTGAGAAGGAGTAAGTAAGAATACCGAGTAAGCTATGGAGTGCTGGTGTGGCGCTGTGGGCTGATGCATCAGACTGCAAAGTCATTTGAACTGCAAGGTTGGTGGTTGAAGCTCACCAGTTGCTCCTTGGAAACCTTGGACAGGGTCACTATGAGTCGGAATCGACTCGATGGCACTTAACAACAACAAGTAAGAATAGTGAGGAGAGTAGGGCTAGAAATTACTCTATTCAAAGTCTGTTTTGGAACCTAAGGAAGTGAGAGTAGAGTCCCCATAAAAATGTACCCTAACTTCTTGGTCCTGAGTCCTTCTGAAGCCCAGAAAAGAGTTGGGGTGGTATGAAGTTCCCCTTGTCCCTGGAATGATATTTAAGTCAGCTTTATTTAGACCTTGAAGTGAAGGGTATCTCAGTTGATACTGGAGTATGCATTACATTTGTAAAGTCACATTTTCTTTTTAAGGAACATTCTAACTAGATTTTGCTAGATTGGCTCAAACTTCCACGGACAATTACAACTGTAAATCCTAATTAGGATGAGACCCATAATTACAACTCTCAGTAATAATACTAAATTGGCTTATGAATTGGTACTTACTGTGAAAATAATTGTTCAATAAAATGATAGTTCAGTACAAGAATATCGACATTCCACCCTCAAATGACCTTAGTTTTACCATTAACACATTACCATCATCTGTTTTAAATGGCAGGCTATTATCTGTTAAAGTAGAACCCAGAATCATAGCGTCTGTCAGGAGGAGTGTTTCATATATGCAATCCAATATCTATGTGAAGAAATGATTTAAACGTAGAAGGAAATACAGTTCTAATTACAAAACTACTGATGTATGTTTATGTATGTAACACTGTAGCAACTTGGGGCCCTTTTACTTTATATTTTCTGAAGTTATAATTATCTGTAGTTATAAACTCTCCTCTCTCAGCAAATAAAATTCTCTACTAGACTCTCTTAAATTAGAACAGAAGAAGATATAATGGGATAGATTTCACTTCTAAAACTACTGACAATGGGAAATAATCTCAAAGTTTCTTCTCTGTTTCTCTTTAAATGAAAGTGCATGTCATCATCTGCTATCAAATGTGCACACTCCTTATCCCAGTTCATACAGTGTTACTGAGCAGACTTATTTTCAATATCTGGGACACATAGTTGGAATGCATATACCAAACAATTTCTGAGAGATTGCATATAATTTACTACCCAACCCACTGAAACCTTTCATTGTAAATTTGAAGCAAAATTGTCATAAAGAATGACATATGATTATTTCCCTTTCAAGGCAAGCCTGGGAAATTGAATTTTTAGAGGAAATGAGCAATGAAAGAAAAGTGTATAGGAAGCTTTTTAGATGTTTGTGATGTGAATGCTGTGCTTCACTTAATTCAGCAACTTCCGCATTTCTGAACAGGAAACACACACACAAAGGCTTCTGTTCTAAAGAACAACTCAACTCAACAACTCAACAACAAAAATTGATGCTTTTGTTGTTAATGCCAAAACACATTATTTGGTATGGAGATTGAGTCTTTGTAATTGGTTAGAGGAATCATTGCTTATAAGGCAACATTCAAGGAAAAGCCCCTTATAATTCCTGCTGGATAACAGATTCTGCTTCTGAACAGCTGTTTCATTATGCTTCATTATGCTTCATTCATATCGCCAATTGTCATGACTGTATGCAAGATTGGTTGATTTCCTAAACTCTGGACTTTTGATTCTTTGTTTGTTTAGTGAAAAAGTCAAATAATCTAAAAATAAAATAATGAATGCTTATTTAATCTCACTATACCAATTTAACAAATGGTAACATTTTTTTTTATCTTTCTGTTGCTCGGTTGTTTTGTGTGTGTGTGTGTGTGTGTGTATTTGTGTGGGATTCATTGAGCATCCCTCCCTCCAAGATACAATAATCAGTGCCCTCAAGTTGGTATAAATCTTATCAATATATTTATTACATATGTCACATATTAACAAATTAAGAATAAAAAGCATTAACTTTGACTTTTACTTTCATATATTGTTTACTATTCATATAATTTTGCAATTTTCCTTCTACAGGTAAGACTTTATTTTGAGATGCATTTTTGTTGATTTATGAGTTCTAATTTACATATTATAAAAGTTTAAAATATATATCTTATTCTATGAATATGGGCCCTGATGTGACACTGTAGGATAAGAACTGAACTGGAAACCACAAGGTCAGCAGGTCAAACCTGCCAACTGCACTCAGAAACCCTAAACAGGGTGACAATGAGTTGAAACTGACTCAACAGCACATAACAACAACTGTATGAGTATAAGATAATTTACTTGTCCTTTTTTCTAATGATGAACACTAAGATATTTTAGGAATATTGTGATAAAAATGAACACACATTGCTGTTTGTGAATATGTGGGAGTTTCTCTACAGTATATAAATGGAGATGAAAGAGTTCCGTTACAGGGTAGCTTCTGTGTCAGATTTACCAGCTAGCACTCACCATAGGTACCCAGGTAGTGCAAATAATTAACACACTCAGTTGTTGTTGTAAGCTTAGAGATTTGATTCCACCCAGAGGCACCTCAGAAGAATGGCTTAACAAACTGCTTCTGAAAAAAACAACCATTGGAAACTCTATGGAACAATGGTGTACCCTGAAACAAATGGGACCACTGTGACTTGTAATGAACTCAGATCAACTGTTGGTAATGGTAGGTTCTCCCCAAAGAAGATGTACCAGCTTATACTCAGATTAATATGACATTGAAATTTGACTAAGAAGTTATAGTCGAAGACACTTTCAAGTTGTTGTTGTTGTTTTTGCATTTGATGGAAGTAAAATACTATCTCATTGTAGTCTTGGATTATTAGAAGAGTTTAATGCTTTATTTTCATATGCTAATTAGCTATTATCTGATTGTCAGTCCATGCCATTTGTCTATTCAGTTGAATTATCTGTCATTTTTCATTGGTTTGTAGGCATTCTTCATATAGTCTTTATAATATTTTCTATTCACATTTATCCTAGGGAATATTGGTAAGACAAATTTAAATGAATGCATTCATTGGATTAAATAAAGCCAAGTCAAAACATCCTCTAAATTTAAAAATCATTAAGACCTGGTAAATTCAAACCAAAATCTTCATGTTTCATTAAACATATCAAGATTTTCTCCACTTTATTTTCTAAGCTTTGGTTCTTCACTAAGTACAAAGAACAGAAGGTTAGATGATGAGTCAGATATTCATCAAAAAGCAAGAAGACTTTGCCAGAGGGTCCAATATATAGGAAACAGGCCACACCCCTGAGGAAACTTCCTTTTAGTTGATTGGCTGCTCGCAACAGATGTCATCATGGGGGGTTACTACATCTTAACTGCCAATCCACTGGGAGTTCTGGCCCTTCATAATGACATAAAACCTTAACTACCATAGTCCATGTGTTGCCAACTTTGTACCTGTATATATCACCTTAAGCCATACAAAATTTCAGAATAAAGACAATTGTAAATGCCAAGCATGATATAAATAACACACTTAAACCCCAAAACTCACTGACCCCATTTGTGTATTATATTTATAAGTTAACAAAACAAAAATATTTGGTGTGCACATACATGGAAAAATATACTAACATTTACAGTTCTTTCTTCAGTTTGTCAGGTAGCTGTTGCTGGTATTTAGAACTACATTCTCTCACCCTTCATTCTGTATATCCTTTGCCCTTGATAAGCAACTCAACCGGTCATGAATCTTTGCCTAGTGGGTGACCCAAACCTTCATTTCTGAAGGATCTAGACCATTAATACTCATACTGGAATCAGGTTGCTGTAGTTTACTATTGACTTTAATAATAAGTCATGGTGGTACTAGATGACATCCTATGGAATCACCAGGATTTCATACATAGTCTTCTTTACCTCCATTATATGATGTCAATCTGATTTACCCTTGATAGTCAATATCAGTCACACCATGCAATACAGTACTCCCCTTCTTTGCCTGTTGATCAAGAAGCATAAGAAACTCAAAGTGGACAAGGAACATTTGTAATTTCCAGTTCAATGGAAGTATACCTCTTTTTGGAACTAAAATGTCCAGGCAAGAAGAGTACAGAGTTGCTGAAACAGGAAGAAAACATTTTGTGAGTGGGTCACTAGGTATAAAAGTGAGTGGTGCCATTCCCATTCCCACCCTTTGGTTCCTGGACCTGAGAATGCTGGCAGTTGGAGAAACGGCACCATATATTAGGTGCTGATTAAGAACATATACAGCCTCCTGGAGAACGTTGCCCCAATGCTGCAAGTTATTTCCACTCTGCTGTTGCCATAGTTGTGTTGCAAGAGTTCCATTTTGCCAAATTGTGGTGGCTTGCATGTTGGTGTGACTCTGAAAGCTATATTTCCTGTATTTTGAACACTAGCAGGTTAAAACAGAATGGAGAGGTTATGACAGAGCTTGCAAACTATGACAGACTTGCAAGAAGGAGAGGTGGCCCACTTGTGAATGTTTGACCACTGAAAACCCTATAAATAGCAGTGAAACATGGTCAGATATAGTGCCAGAAGATGAGACCCTAAGGCTAGAGAGCACTCAAAATATGACTGGGGTATAGCTGTTTCCTCAAATTAAAGTTGATGATAGTAACGTGAATGAAACAAAGCTTTCAGAATCTTCATTTACTGATGGGGCACAACTCAAATAGGGTAAACACCTGCAAACATCCATAAGTTATTGGAACTTGAAATGTATGAAGTATTATTGTTGTTGTTAGGTGCCACTGAGTTGATACTGACTCAGAGCAACCCTATGCACAACAGAATGAAACACTGCCCTATCCTGGGCCAACCTCACAATTGTTGCCACGCTTGAGCCCATTGATGCTGCCACTGTGCTAGTCCATCTCGTTGGGGAGTCTTCCTCATTTTCTCTGACCCTTCACTTTACTAAACATGATATCCTTCTCCAGCGATTGCTACCTACTGACAATATGTCCGAAGTATGAGAGATCAAGTTTGGCCATCCTGGCCTCCAAGGAGCACTCTGGCTGCACTTCTTCCAATGAAAACCTGTTGGTTCTTTTAGCTAACCATGGCACTTTCAATATTCTCCTCCAACACCATAACTCAAATGCATCAATTCTTCTACAGTCTTCTTTGTTCATTGTCCAGCTTTCACATGCATATGAGGTTATTGAAAATACCATGGCTTGGGTAAGGCACACCTTAGTCCTCAAGTTGACATCTTTGTCCTTCAACACTTTAAAAAGATCTTGTGTAGCAGATTTGCCTAATGAAATATGTCATTTGATTTCTTGGCTGCTGCTTCCATGGATGTTCATGGTAGATTCAAGAAGAATGAAGTCCTTGACAACTTCAATATTTTCTCCGTTAATAAGAATGTTGTTTATTGGTCCAGTGATGAGGATTTTTGTTTTCTTCACATTGAGATGTAATCCATACAGAAGGCTGCAGTCTTTGATCTTCATTAGAAAATATTTAAGTCCTCTTCATTTTCATCAAGCAAGGTTGTATCATCTGCATATAGCAGGTTGTAAATGAGTCCTCCTTAAATCCTGATGTCATGTTTTTCTTCATATAACCAGTTTCTCAGATTATTTGCCCAGCATACAGGTTGAATAAGTATGAGGAAAGAATACAACCCTGTCATACACCTTTCTTAATATAAAACCATTCAGTGTTCCCATGTTCTGTTCGAACAACTGCCTCTTGGTCCATGTACAGATTTCTCACAAGCACAGTTAAGAGTTACAGAATACTCATACTTCCCAATGTTGTCCATAGCTTGTCATAATCCACACAATCAAAAGCCTTAGTAAGTCAGTGAAGCACAGGTAAACATCTTTCTGATATTTTCTGCATTTAACCAAGATCCCTCTGACACTGGCAATGATATCCCTTTTTCAATGTCTTTTTCTGAATTTGGCTTGAACCTCTGGAAGTTCTCTGTCAATGTATGCTTGCAGCTGTTTCTGTGTTAACTTTAGTAAAACTTTACTTGCATGGGCTATTAAAGATATTGTCTGATGATTTCTGCATTTCATTGGGTCACCCCTTCTTTGAATGGGCACAAATAGGGAATTTTTCCAATCAGTTGGCCAGATAGTTGTCTTCTAAATTTCTTGGCATAGATGAGTGAGTGCCTCCAGTGCTACCTCATTTTCTTGAAAGATTTCAATTTTTATTTCATCGATTCCTGGTGCCTTGTTCTCTGTCAATTCCTTCAATGCACCTTGGACTTGTTCCTTCACTATCATTGGCACTTGATCATATGCTACCTTTTGAAATGGCTGAATATAAACTATTTCCTTTTGGTACAGTAACTCTGTGTATCCCTTCCATCTTCTTTTGATGCTTTCTGTATCATTCAATAATTTTCCCAGAGAATCCTCCAATAACAAAAGTCGAGGCTTGAGTTTTTTCTTTATTTTCCCTAGCTTGAGAAATGCTGAGTGCGTTCTTCCTTTTTGGTTTTCTGACTCCAAATCTTTGCATATTTTGTTGTAATAATTGACTTTATCTTCTCAAGCTG
>NW_006408606.1:3899130-3900372 GCF_000296735.1 Chrysochloris asiatica | reverse complement strand
TATACTGTCACAGACAGCATTGTACCTTATGACTGATCTGGATATGTTCTTTTTGACAATGAATGCAACACCATTCCTCTTCAATTTGTCATTCCAGGAATAAAAAACCATATGGTTTTCAGATTAAGAAATGGCCAATACCAGTCCATTTCAGTTCACTAATGCTTAGGATATCATTGTTTATGTGTTTTATTTCATTTTTGACAACTTACAATATTCCTAGATTCATACTTCGTGCATTCCATGTTCTGATTATGAATGGATGCTTACAGCTGTTTCTTTTCATTTTGAGTTGTACCCCATCACCAAATTAAGGTCCTGCAGGATTTACTCCCATGAGCTTTACTCCGTTTGTGTCATCATGGTCAACTTTACTTTGTGGAGGCAGCTCTTCCCCAATTGCATTTTGAGTGCCTTCCAACCTAAGGGGCTCATTTCCCACCACTATATATGACAGTGTTTCACTGCTATTCATAAGATTTTCAGTGACTAAATATTTGAAAGTAGTTCGTCACTCCTTCTTCCTAGTCTGTCTTGTCTGGAAGCTCATTTGAAACTTGTCCAACATGGGTGACCCTGCTGGCATTTAAAATACTGGTGGCATAGCTTCCAGAATCACAGTAACTCATAAACCACCACAGTATGACAAACTGACAGATGAATGGTGGGTATGAAGTATGGACCTAGGAAAATTAGAAGTTGTCAAAAGGAAATTAAGCACATAAATATTGATCGGAATTAGTAAACTGAAAAGGATTATCATTGGTCATTTTTAATCCAGCAGTTTTATGGTTTACTGTACAAGAATGAAAAAAAATAAAGAGGAATGTTATCATATTTATCATCTAAAAGAACATTTCAAGATTCATCTTGAAGTGCAATGCTGTATATAATAGGATCATACCCATACACCGACATAGGATTGGGGTGTGGCATCATAGTATAAGTACTGAATCTCATCGTCAGTTTGTACTACAAGATCGGCAGTTCAAACTCACCAGCCACTCCTTGGAAACCCTATACAGGGTTACTATGAATCAGAACTGGTTTGACACTTAAAAACAACAACAACACAAGGAAGATAAGTTCATATCACTATTTAAATGTAAGCACCAACCACTAAAACCAGTTATGATGAAATTGAGGAACTCTACCAAATTCTTCAGTCTGAAATTGATCAAACATGAAATCAAAATGCATTGATAAATACTTGTGATTGGAATGTGATTGTTGTTGTTGTTG
>NW_006408606.1:3889565-3891215 GCF_000296735.1 Chrysochloris asiatica | reverse complement strand
TTCCTCTTTTTTTAAAAAAATTGGAAGCAGAGTTATCAGTTAAATTAGTCAGACTTGAGAACCAATTAAGAAAACTCTGATGGTTTTATTTCTATAGGACCACTCTTGATTCCAAATGTTTAGGAGGCTTTTCTTGAGAAGCAAACCCAGCGAAACGTATATATTATATATAAAGAGAGGTTTATATCAAGGAAATGGCTCACACAGTTGTAGTGGTGGGCATGTCCCATGTTTGGTCAAATGTCTGGCTGGAGGCTTCTTACTCACATAGCTACAGGGTTGAAGAACTAAGATGGGTAGATGAGACTGCAGGTAGGCAGCTCAGGTATGTAAGATGACCAGCTATTGAAGATTCCTGGGAATGGCAGGCAATACAGCATGCCACTGGCTCAAGTAAAATGAATGGGAGGTTGGATGACAATAAAATGCAGAATACCTACTCACCACAAACCATACAAGATTCATCCAAGTGTTCAATATACTGGAAATAGACAACACCATGGAGGAAACTTCCTTTCAATTGATTGGCTGGTGTTAGCATATCTCATCATGGGGGATTACTAAATCTTAAGTTCCAAACTACTGAGAATCCTTGCCCAGTCAAGTTGATACAAAACCTTAATTGTAACACTAGCAGAGAAATAACTTTTTGTACATATAAAGAGGAAGTATAAGCTCCTCACAGTCAAGGACTGGGGTTATGAGATTTTGGGATGTGATAAAGAAATCTTTCATACAAGTGGTGGGTAAGGCGAAACACAATAAGTTCTACCCATTGATCAGCTTGTTAATGAGACCACATAATAAAAAATAAGTTTAAAACAAACTGCCAAAATTAGACCTTAGGTGTTGCCTACTCATGTCTGTGTCTAGGAGAAGATATCATGACAATGTTGTAGTGAGTCCCGTGATTCTACCTGACAGACAATATGGCCATGACTACTAGAGGAAGGATCAGCAGTTGGAAACTGTGGCCTTGGTGATAGAAATGATGCTGGAGAATGTATGATAGAATTCTGCAAAATCAGTGATTTGTTCATTTCAAATGCCTTCTTTATGCCTGCTGTGCATAAGGTCACTGTGAGTCGGTACCGACTCAATGGCACGTAGCAACACTACAACAACTAATTTAAAATATTCCAAAGTTGAAATTAATTGTGTCAGAAATGAAGCCTTTGCATTTCTATCTAGAACTTTGGGTGAGGGGGAAAAAACAAACATAGAAATCTATTTGTTTGAACTGTGAGCAGCTGTCATACCTCTTAAAACAAAAGTAAATGCAAAGTCTGCCTTTACTGCACTGATTTTTTTCTTTTTTTTATAGTTTTGCCTGATCCATCCTACCCTTTCTACTTTGACTTTATCTGTATTAAGGGAAAAGTTCATTACAGATGGAATCAATATTCCTCCCGAACACTAGAGACGATCAAAGGCCAAATGCACACATCCAAACACATATTGGGATATTCTCAAAAATTTATGATTCTACTGGATTCATGCACTCAATCATTCACTTCACTGAGTCTATTGGACAGATAAGAAAGCCAAATTCAACTGATAAAGTTTGGGCAAGTGTCATTGTAGGGCAGAAATGCTAAAGTGTTGGATAGGCATTCAGCCAATTCAATATACTATTCTTTGATTATATGT
>NW_006408606.1:3883930-3889283 GCF_000296735.1 Chrysochloris asiatica | reverse complement strand
ATTTCAAAGTGACCTTGTAGTCCAGCATATTAACCCACAACAACGTAAAGTTGGTACTAACTCATAGCAACCCTGTGCTGCATGGTGTCAATCCATTTCATGGGGGTCTTTTCCTTTCTTTTTTGCTGACCCTTCACTTTATTAAGCATGATGTTTTTCTTGAGGGACTAATCCCTCCCGATAATATGTCCAAAATATGAGAGACAAAGTCTGGCCATCCTGGCTTTTTCCAACACAGATTTGTTCTTTTGAAACTGTGGTACTTCTTCAATGCCATATTTAAAATGCATCAATTCTTCTACAGACTTCTTTATTCTCTGTCCAACTTTCACATGTATGTAAGGTTATTGAAAATACCATGGTTTGGATCTATGCATCTTAGTCCTCAAACTGACACCTTTGCTCTTGAACACTTTAAAGAGGTCTTGTGCAGCAGATTTGTCTAATGCAATGCATCATTTGATTTCTTGACTGCTGCTTCTATGAGTGTTGATAATGGATCCAAAGAAAATGAAATTTTTGACAACTTTATTCTACATTTATCATGATGCTATTTATTGGCCAGTTGTGGGGATTTTTGTTTTCTTTACATTGTGTGTAACCCATACTGGTCTTTCATCTTCATCAGTAAGCATTTTAAGTTCTCTTCACTGTCAGCAGGTAAAGTGGTATCATCTGTATATTGAAGATTGTTAATGAGTCTTCTTCCAATCTGGTTGCCACATTCTTCTTCATATCATCCAGTTTCTCATATTATTTGCTAGGCATACAGATTGAATCTGCCAAAAAAATAAAACAAATCTGTTTTGGACACTTTCCTAAATTAATCATCATTAATCAGGCTATTCTGATAACTACTTTGATTCTGCTAATCATTACAGTAACCATGTCTACCTTGTCTTTGCTGATTTATTGCTACCTCCTGGTCCCTGCCACCATAGCATCCAATCAACACAATTGTAGTTATGTATCTTAATTCAATTAGTGCAGTTCCCACTGTCAAACAAGAGTTACAGAAATAGAGTCACAACAGTCTTTAATGATACTGGGGCTCCCTTCATAGATTTGTTCCTCGCTGTCATAAAAGGTGTGTTCTCTGGGCACTCCGTGTGTGGATTTATTTAGGTGTATCCTGTGGATACACCTAATATAGGAAAGTGACATATCCACTCTCATATGTCAATTTCCCTTAGCCTTTGGATACTTTCCTCTACAGAATACCAAGGCATGTCTGGTACTTCAACTCGATGTGTTATATATTTTAGGACACCACACAACACATGTTTAAATGAAACAACCAAATAAACTATTTGGTCCTCTCCTAACCTCTTGAGCTGAAACATTGAATGATGTATCTGTGTTAGGTCATATATCAATAAATTCAGACTGTTCCAACCTGTTGTTACTTTCCCGATTAACACGCACCCTTAATATTCATTCACACATATGTTCTCCAGGTACGTGTTTGTACAAATTAGAAAAAGCAAGCAGTTCTTTTGGAGCATAATATAATTCTTCCTAACTCACAATTTGTACTTTACCTTTTTCGGATCACTGCGACTAAAGTCTAGTTATCGGTCTAGAAGCAATAGGTGGTAAAGGTGCTTCCTGAGAACATTTAGCAATGTCTTACAAGACATTTACTTCATGCTATGTCCCAGGCAATGCCTCAGACAGGCACAGTTGGGTTAATTTCATCCAGTGTGGGCACAGGAGATAATGGTCTTATTGATAATGGATAAGCAGACAAAGATAGAGTAATTTCTTCATATGGGAGAGGTAGTGCTGTCAATAAGGGTGATTCAACAGAATTTAGAGGTCCAATGTTCCCAACTTCCTGATATTCTGCCCATATGTCCCCACCCCATCTTTCTTCCCAATAAATGTCCTCATATAACATCAGAAATAAATCAAGTTGGGAATTCAGTTAGTGTTTTAATTCAGCCACTTTTATAATAACACTCTGCATTTGGTTTTCAGCAATATCATCTCTGCTACTACAAGAATTAAAGCTTTCAGAAAAAATAAAATAAAATAAATATTAAGGCTTTCTTTCAGGTAACCAATGGAAACTTTAAGGATTTTTATGTGGTGCTTGAACTATGACTCCTTATCCGTGAACTCATCTCTTTCCTTTTCTACTACTTGGTCTACTATAAATAGAAACAACCAACCAGCATCTCTATATTTCTTATTTTTACAAAATTGCAGAAACATATTAAATACAAGATCATCCAGAACCTCACTGTTCTCCAATATGTGATATATTGGTGATGATATTAATATTACCACATCACACCATAGATTAGCAATACCATCACCCTCTTTACTAGTGGAGGCAGAGTTGTTGTTGTTAGGTTCCACTGAATTGCTTCTGATTCACAGAAACCCTACATACAACAGAACCAAACACAACTAGGTCCTGTGCCATTCTCACTGATGTTTTTATATTTCAGCTCATGGTTGTTGCTACTGTCAATGTGTATCATTAGGCCTTTTCCTCTTTTTTACTCAACCTCCACTTTACCAAGCATGATGTCCTTCTCTAGAAATTGGTCCCTCTGAATAAACATGTCCAAAATACAATAGGTGAAATTTCAGCATGCTCATTTGAAGGAAGCATTCTGGCTGTACTTTTTCCAAGGCAGACTTGCTTATTTGGCAGTCCATGTTTGATAAATCCATGTTGGAGCCATGTCTGACTTCCCTAACTTCATAAGAGGGAAAGAGAATCAAACCAAAAATCAGCCCAAGGCTGAGTCCTATGAAGCAGAGGTCAGACATGATTCCACCCTACACATTTCTTTATCCTATTCTGATATGAACCATCCATCTCACAGCACTCTCTTTTCCACATCTGGGTTTGATAATCCATTGCAATGACCACACAGAACTGCTAGCAATACTCACAATTATGAGTTTTTTTTAGGGAAGTGAACAGGATCAAAACTAACTCAGAACACAGCAGTTCTCCAATTAAGAACACCTCTTTTCTTCCATATTGCATTCATGGCTCACTCTTGTCTATAGCCTTTCAGCCTGTTGGCCCCAGCCCTGCTTGGGCAAGTATTGCAAAGCTCTTTTAACCAGTCTAAGAATGCTCAAAAACACATTCTTCAAGCCAGTCTCCTGTCCATAGACACTCAGCTTTACTCAGTCCAAGCCAAAGTTGATCTGTTCATTACATGAAACTAGGGATAATGAGAACCTAAAGGAATATAGTGATGACCAGGTAGCAATATTTAGCTAATAAACTCCCAGTATTTGTAAGTCATATTGATGTGAGGGCCAAGGCTTACCTGGTAATAGAGGAAAAATAGAAAATATCAGAGTTAAAGCAATGCTATACTTTTGAGATCAATTGTGTTGAGAGAAGGTAAACATTTTATCACGGAGAATTATGGTTTTTGAGTTGATAAGTATGGCTTTGCAATGATACTTTCTATATTCTTTGCTGGCACTATAATTCAAATGCATCTATGCTTTTAATGTTTTCCTTTTTCATTGTCCAACTTTCACATGCATATGAAGTGATTGAAAATACTATGGCTTGGGCTATGAACATCTTAGTCCTCAGACTGATATCTTAGCTCTTTAACATTATAATGAAGTTTTTTTTGTAGCAGATTTTCCTAATGCACTACATCTTTTGACTTTATGATTGTTGTTTCTGAGTGTTGATTGTGGATCCAAGCAAAAAGAAGTATTTGACAATTTCAATCATTTCTCCATTTATCATGATGTCATTTGTTGGTCAAGTTGTGAGGATCTGTGTTTTTTTGTTTGTTTCTTTTAATTAACATTGAGGTGCATTCCATAAAACAGACACTGATCTTCATCAGTAAATATTCTAATTTTCCTCACTTCTAATTAACACTGTGTGTCATCTGCATATTGCAGGTTGTTAATGATTCCTACTCCAATTCTGATACCCTTTTTTCTTCATAGAATCCAGCTTCTTAGATTGTTTATCATACAGATTAGACAAATTTTGTGAAACAGTACATCCCTGATACACATCTTTCCTGATTTTAAACTATTCAGTATCCCTTTGTTCTTGTTAGATGTTCTGGACTAACAATTGTCTCTTGGTCTATATACAAGTTCCTCATAAGCACAATTCAGTATTCTGGGATACCCATTTTTTGCAATGCTCTCCAAGTTTGTTATGATCTACACACTATAATTCCTGTGCATAGTTAATAAGGCACAAGTAAACATCTTTCTATTATTCTGTACTTTCAGCCAAGATCCATCTGAGGTTGACAGTGATATCCCTAGTTCCACATCCTCTTCTGAATCTGGCTTGAACTTCTGACAGCTCCCTGTTGATGTACTGTTGTAATAATTTTTAATTTTCATCAACAAAATTTGGCTTGTATGTGGTATTAGTGATATTCTCTGATGATTTGGACATTCTACTAGGTCACTCATCTTTGCAAGGTGCACAAATATGGAGTTCTTCTAATCAGTTTGCAGGTAACTGTCTTCCAACATTCTTGTCACAGACAAGTAAGCACCTCTCCAATATTGTTTTAGTTTGTTGAAATGTTTCAATTTGAATTACTTCAATTCCTGGATCTTTGTTTTATTTCAGTGCATTCACTGCAGCTTGGACTTCTTCTTTTAGGACCCCTGGTTCTTGATCATATGATACCTCTTGAAATTGCTGAACATCAACCAATTATTTTGGTACCGTGACTCTATGTATATCTTCCATCTGCATTTGATACTTCCTGTATCATTCAATAGTTTGACCATATCATTGTTTTTGTTGTTACGTGTTGTCAACACTTGGATCTGACTCATAGTGACCCTACATAGGGTTTTCAAGGAGACGCTGGTGGCTTTGCACATGTGATCTTGCAGTTAGCAGTCTAGAGCTTATCCTACAGTGCTACATCAGGACTCCATTTTGCCTATAGAATCCTTCAATATTTCAAGTCAAAGCTTGAAGTTTTCTTCAGTTCTTTCAGGTTGAAAAATGTTTCGCATGTTTTTCCTTTGTGGTTTTCTTTTCAGATCTTTGCACATTTCATTATAATATTTTACTTTATTCTACAGTTGCCTTTTCAACTGTTTAATTCTTTACTTCCTAATTTTTTCCATTTGCTTTAGCTTCTCTATGCTAAAAGCAAGTTTCAGAGTATCTTCTGATACTAATTTTGTTTTTGAATACATTTTGCTTTCTTAATGTATAATGTTCTTGATGTCATACCACAACTCTCCTGGTCTTCTATCATTAATGTCTAATACATCAAATCTATTCTTCAGATGATCTCTCAATTCATGGGGATATATTAACAATAATAATTTCTTTTTAAAAGATCAGCAGGATCCCTCTTGAAAGCTT
>NW_006408606.1:3861817-3878950 GCF_000296735.1 Chrysochloris asiatica | reverse complement strand
AAAGATTTACACCCTCGGAAACCCTGTACAGGGTCGCTATGGGTCGGACCCGACTCGATGGCACTTAACAACAACAACAACAACATATATATATATATACACAAATATACTCACAAGTGTTTGAAAGAATTCTCTTTCTGGAGAATTTTCATAAATGCACAAGTGATAATGGGACCTACAGATATCTCCCTCCATTTAAACCTACCTCCATGTCCCTTCTTGCCTGGCTCAGTTTAAAGAAAACTGATTCCATGGAGAATAAAAGAAAATGGTTCCAAGGTATAATACCATTGCCCTGAAACAGCTACCAATTACCTCCATTTTTAAATTAAAAGTTATGAATTTTCTGTAGTAAGTATCATATAACACTATAGCATAAGCACTGGACTGTTAACTTCCAGAACTGCTATCCAAACCCACCAATCACTCCTCAGAAACCCCATGTCAAGTTCCGACCCATAGCATCCCTGTATAGGGTTTCTGAGGGTTTCAACTGTTGTATTTGTGGTTCATAGTCCAGTGCTGATCTAACAGCATCACACTAGGAGTACACTTACAAAGCTGCTATTAGTCAGAACTGACTCAATGGCACTTAACAATAACAGCAATAAGCCCTTCATATAATGGAAGCATTGACTAGTAGAAACAATTTATTAAGGTCACCTTGGAAGCAGTACCGAACTTTCTGTTAAGGTAGGTTATGGGTAGTATAAACTTCAATAGTAACTCATTAAGTTTGTAAAGCAGGAGCTACATGTGATAATATGCATATAGTTTTCACTTTTTCCCTTAGAAGAATCTTATGAGATAAATACCATTATTCCCATCTACAAAAGGAGCTGTATGGTGCAATGGGTAAAACTTTGGGCTTCTAACTGAAAGGTCAGTTGTTCAAATCCACCAGCCACTAAGTAGAAGAAAGTATCAACTAGACGGTGTGCCCAGCTAACAAAAGATAAAACTAAGATTAATAGGTTTGTATAATATTGTTGATATTTCAGAAATAATATATGGAAATTATTGCATTTGTAATGGAATATTCCTCATATTCAAATCCTGCCTACAAGCATAGATTATACTGTTTATGAATTATTTAGTATTAAATCATACTGAGCATGCAAATAATTGAAAAATAATAAGGTAAGAAGTTCTCTTTATCTTCCTAAACTTCACAACTCATGCAGAGAAGAGGAAGAGAGAGAAAAAGCGAGCAAAAAAGATAATAAATGTAGGGTGAAGGAGTTAGACTCTGCAAACATGGTTACTTTTACTGCTTGAATGACAAGAGTATATGAGTCATTTAATCCAGCATTGATGTAATTTATAATTACCTTTTTACCACAGTTTGTGTCAAGAATTACCAAGTCAGAATACATAAAATGCTCTCAGGATGTTAAAAAAAATATATTAAACAGACATTTTTATTGTGTTTTAGAATGAGAGAAACCCTCAGATAAGTGAAATGAAACATTAAAAAAAAAAAGATCTAAATCCGTCTTTTTGAAATACTGAACAGGTAGACTTTGAAAAACAAATTATCCAATTTTACTTCAGGCTATAAATATAAGACCAAGTTTTACATAGTCAGGTGATACATTATTGAAATATGACACTTATTTCCATAACCTTTTACTACAAACAATGTTGCTGTTGTTGTTAAGTCCCATCGAATCAGTTCTGCCTCATAGCAACTCTGTATAGGATTTCCCAGACTTTAAATCTTTAAGGTAGCAGAAAGTCTCATCTTTCTTCTGTGGAGCAACTGGCGGGGTTGAATTGCAGATCTTTTGGTTCTCAGTCCAGGATTAATCATATGGAACCAGACAATAGAAAGACCTAAACAACAACAACAAAAAAAAAAAAAGCGGGATAGGCAATCTGTGAATTTATAAATTAAATTGTTTTGGTAAAGGCAGACATCAAAGTCCATTTGTTTTAAAACACTTAAAAAAAAAAAAAAATCCTAGGAAACTAGAGTAGAACTGCTTCTTAGGGTTTCCGAGATATTATGGGAGCCGGTGGTTTCATCTTTCTTCCTTGGAGCAGATGGTGAGTTTGAACTGCCAACCTTGTAGTTCAACACTTAGCCCACTATGACACTTGAGCTCCTTTCATTTCAAAATGTATAATTCAATATAAAGAATAGTTACCTAGGCACAAAACTCTTATTTAGGATCTGAAGAGCTACGATGGGAATAGTAACTGCAGAAAACAGCTCTTTATTTTAGAAAGGAATTTGAATTACTAAATCTTTGAAAAAAAAAATTAAGCAGCAGTGTGGAGCTAAAAATAATAATTCTAGGGGTAATAATTTAACTGGAGCAGTTTTACTTAAGGTACCTGAGTTGATTGACTCTACAAGTATAAAAACTGCAAAATGAATTCAGTTGAAAATTCTGGAAGAAAGAAACATTACTGGAATGGTGCTTTCAGGAAAAAGGAACTGTCAGCAAGTAACAGTAAGGATAATGTTCCCTCTTTTACTTTAGCCTTGTAGTCTCCTTCTAATATGTGCTGTGGCAAAGCCTAACAGGCATCTGATTAGCAAAGCTGACATGTAGTATACAGAATCTTATTTCCAGCATCACAAAGCAAAGCAGAGGGTAGGAGCTGAGAGATAGTAGCTTTTATCAAACATGGTTTACCTTTTTCTAGTAAGTATCCACACTTTCCTACACAAAAATTGAATTTCTATACAGCAAAAACCCTGTATCTTTCTAACATGATGCAATGATTATTTATAAACACAGTGGCATTCTAATCCTGCTGCTAAATAAAAAGTCTCAAATTATCAACAGTCAGATTCATTACTAGTACACATTCAAACTATCCATCTCTGAGCTGTGTTAATTATTCTAGAAAAAAAAAAAGTTGAAAATCCATCAGGAATGAAGTTTGTGGGACTGCAAACTCATTTTTATAAATGAATTGTTATTGTTGTTAGTTGCTGTTGAGTCGGCACTACCCATGGAGACACCATGCATGATGGAACCAAATGCTGCCCAGGGCTGTAGCATACCCATGATAGGTTATGGATCAACTAGGTTCTATATTGTTCCATAGGGTTCAATCAAGAACTAACAGTACTGAAGGGCGAAGTCCAAGGGGCCCTGAAAGTGTTGGCAAAAAACAAGGCTCTGGGAATTTATGGGACTAAATACAGGGTATTTACTGGGTATTGAAATCTTTCAAAAACATTTTTTTGTAGCTCTGGTCTCTCATTCAGCTATGCTAAGAAATTTGGAAGACAACTATTTGGCCAAATGATAGGAAGAGATCCATGCCCGTGCCCATTCCAAAGAGAGGTGCCCAATGGAATACAGAAACCATACAACAATATTATTCATATCATATGCAAGCAAAATTTTATTAAAGATAATTTTAAAAACCAGTACATTGTCAGGGAACGTCCAGAAGTTCAAGCTGAATTCAGACAAGGGCATGGAATAAGGGAAATCATTGCTAACATCACAAGGATCTTAGCTGAAAGCAGAGAATACCAAAGATGTTACCTGGTACTTTATTGACTATGCAAGAGATTTCCACTGGGTGGATCAATTTGAAGCTACGGGCAACATTGTGAAGCATGGATGCTTCAGAACACTTAATTATGCTTATGAGTAACGTGTACATAGATCAAGAGGGACTCATTCTAACAGAACAAGGAGGCACTGAATGGTTTAAAATTAGGAAAGGTGTGTGCACTAGGGCTGTATTTGTTCACCATAACTATTCCATCTGTATGCAAAGCAAATAATCTGAGAAGCTGGATTATATAAAGAAGAACATGGAATTGGGGGAATATTCATTAACAACCTGTGATATGCAGATGACACAACCTTGCTTGTTGAAAGTAAAGAAGCCTTAAAATATTACTGATGGAGATCAAAGACCACAGCCTTCAGTACGGGTTGTACCTCAATGTATAGAAAACAGAAATCCTTACAAGTGGACGAATGAGTAATATGATAGATGGAGAAAAGATTGAAGTTGTCAAAGACTTCATTTTGCTTAGATCCACTATCAATACTCATGTCAAGAAATCAAAGGACATATTACGTTAGACAAATCAGCTGCACATGATCTCTTTAAAGTGTTCAAGAGCAAAGATGTCACTTTGAGGACAAAGGTATCAAGGTATTTTAAATAGCTTCCTATGCATGTGAAAATTGGATAATGAATAAGTTGGACAATGAATAAGGAAGACCAACTCAAACAGAGTTCCTATGAATTAGAATCGACTAGATGGTGTTTAACAACAACAGTACCCCTTCACATTATTTCTCTAATGGTCACAAGGCCATAGTTGTTATTTGTAACTTTTCTTTTACTAGCTAGCCTATCTGTATTTTCTTATCCAAACCAGGATCTCAGAAGATTGGGTTTGTTTTCTTGAAATAATGGCCCCAAACTTTATTCCTTAAGGATATAAATCCATATTGACACTGCTTATTTTTATTTATGTGGTTTTCCAATGAAATTTACTCATAGAAAAAGTACTAAGATGTCTCCTAGGAAATGCCATGGATTATAGGCATTGCCTTCCCTACCACCTTTATTTAACAGCAACTCAATTGGCACTGTAGGATAAAAATTGGACTGCTAACCACAAGGTTGACAATTCAAATCCACAAGCTACTCCACAGAAGAATAATATGGCTGTCTTCTCTACATATTTACAGCCTGGGAAACCCTATCATGAAGTCACTGTATGTCAGAATTGACTTGATGGCTGTGGTGCCTTTGTTTTTGTTTTTTTTTATTCCGGTGTAATAGGGACTCATCAGGTGAGCCAGGAGAGAACAAGACCTATCTCTGCTGTTGATTCAGTGGCACAAAAAGCACAAAATTTTCAGGACGCATTCTCAACATTTTACGTGGAATGATTCCTGTGTCTGCTAATGAAAGCATTCTACCTTTGGGAATCAAGTCCTGAACTGGCTGAGTTCAAATGTATGTGGATGGAAGTAAAATATCTGAATACACTAGTAGATGCATTTATTAGAAGAGTCATCCGTATTTATACTCCTTGATTTCTTTATATAAGTGTAGACCTATTTCTAGGAGACACTTTTTTTTTTTTTTTTTTAGCTCACTCAGACCTGTATCACAGTCTAACAAAACAGCTCTCCTAGAATTTCTGGCTTCCTTCTCATTTTCTCTCACAGGTGTTTATCTAATAAATTTCCTGAATGCCAAATTATGTCTTAGTAGACTCTGTTGTTGTTGTTGTTAAGTGCTGTCAAGTTGATTCCAACTCATAGCGACCCTATATAGAGTTTCTGAGGAGCAGCTGGTGAGCTTGAACCACCGACCTTGCAGTTGAAATAGCTTTGCAGTCTGGCACATTAACCCACAGTGCCACACCAGGACTCCTTCATAGACTCTAGCCTAACTGAAAAAGAAAGATATTTGAATAATTAAAAAGTGGTAAGAGTGAACACTTTGGAATTGATTCTGCAGGGCTTTTTTTTAAGAGAAGTGCAAAATGAATTAGCTTGTTGCTACAGGAAGTCATTGTTCCTTCTAGAGTTAAGAAGCATTGCTAGACTGAGATTTACAGAAAGAAATCTTGCAAACCATCTTGTAGCAAATAGCAAGGACAGAGTGTCTTCTCTCTCCTCCAGCTCTGCATTTCACTCTGGAAATTCCCATATACAAAGCATAATAGAGGTGACAAATAGAAAAATGGTTCGTAGAGTTCTGGTCCACAACAGCTAGAATTGAAGCTACAGTAGATGTGAAGCTGCAACACACTATAATGATATACCTTTGAAGTTGGAATTAGTAATATGTTCAACCTTAAAAATCACTGAAAATGCTAGTCTTATTTTACCCTTCAAAATAACACTTGTCAAAATATATTGTTCACCCCTTTCTGGAATCTTTTTTTTTTTTTTTTTTTCATTCTTTTTGTTTATTTGTTGCTTGTTTCAAATGAATTGCTTTAATTACAGGTGGTACAGAATTCTGTGCATAAGAAATATTGAAGGGCAGCACTCTCATGATTTTGGTCTGGGTTTCCTGACCACACAGCTAGGATACGAATAAACATAAGGTCCATTGTGGGATTTCTTTTCTTTTCTGTCTTTCTTTCCTTTCTTTCTGTCTTTCTTTCCTTTCTTTCTTTCTGTCTTTCTTTCTTTCTTTCTTTCTTTCTTTCTTTCTTTCTTTCTTTCTTTCTTTCTTTTTTACAAAAGTTTATTCTTAAATGTACAACAGGCTCAAAGACAACACTTCAGCTCAGTCTAACTATAGGTGGCAAATGATCTTCTAGCAGGGAATTCAAAAGCTTAAACAGAAATGGAATCAAAGGTCACCACGCCTTACTCACAAAGAATAGTTCTTTGTTTCTTTTTTTTCCAGATTTCTTAATTCTACCTGTGGCCAGGGGGCCTTTCCCCCCCGGCCATCACTTTTAGCTTTTCCAGTTTCTTCTTTTTGTTTTTGCTTGAAAGCCTTATCTTCCTCATCCATTTCCTTGTTCTGTTTCTTGGGATGTTTCAGGGGTTTCTTCTTGCCACATTTGTGGCCTGACATGGCACATGCCACCCCTATCCCAGACCTGCCACCCTTTTCTTGCATTCTTGAGCTTTGTTGTTGTTAAGTGTCATTGAGTCGATTTGACTCAAAGCAACCCTGTGTAGTTTCTAAGTAGCAGCTGGTGAGCTAGAACCACTGACTTGTGATTCAAACTGACCTTGTAGTCCAATGCATTAACCTACAGTGCCATATCATGACTCCTGAACATTATATAAGGAAAAACTGTCAGTTAACTCTATCTTTGAAACCATCAGGTACTTATTTACCCATAGAAACAAACTGATTTTCCAAAAAGTCCCCTAATTGATTGTTCATCACTGACATGTACTTTAGGAACTATACAAGCATCTTCATGCATATGCATAGACCCAGTGCAAATTATCCTTAGTTTTCAGCCTTAACTTTTTTTTTTTTTACAATCCAACACAAGCCAACCCTTTTGATTTTACAAGAGATAGATTTTTAATTTTTGATCTAATATCATGCCTGGGCCCTCTTACACTTTAGACCTTATAGCATTACCCCCAAAAGATTACAAACAGAATGCTAGTACACTTCTTTTGCATCCCAGGCATACCATGGCTTATAACTTGCAGAATGCTAAACAAAAAGGAGATTAAAAAATATTATAGACTAGTTCACAATTTATTTTATGTATATATGCACTTATTTTGAAGATCAAAATGCAGTTTCGAGATAGATTTAAGTATGTACTGTAGCATTTCCTATAGTGGTCTCATTTTCAGAAAATCTCATATTCTAATGAAGAAATTCATTCAGATCAAATGTCCCCTCACTTACAGATCTTCAGTATGTGCTCAACATGTGTCAGGGATAAGATATAAGCAGTTTGAGAGTGTCCCTTTTCCTGTGGGCAAAGAACCTTATAGTACTCAACATCAACCAAAAAAATGGATATGGGTGAAATTTTCTATATTACTCATGACAATGTGTTAGTGTCTGTTTTGAAACTAAAACCTTATGATTGTAGTAGACTTCAACTCATTTTTTCAGAGTAATCTTTAGTGAGTACTGTAGAGTTCTACAGGGTAAAAAATACCACTAGTCTAGATTTTTTTTTTTCTTTTTTGCTTTTTTTTTTTTTTTTTTTGTGTTTGTTCTTCCATAAGTAAAAGATTTTACCCTGACTGTATACAATGTAGAAACATTTGAAGTTCAAAGAATATGCTAAACAAAAATCAAAAGTTTTGAAAAAACTTTCAAGTGGACAAACATTGTTGCCAAATACTCAACCTCTAATTCAGGGCTGAATAACTAAAAAGTTTGATTGGGTGTGTTTTTAGGTGTTTTTTGTTTTTTTTTGTTTTTAAATATTTTTCCAAGCATCAATGAAATTTTATCAAATCAAATATTAGGTTACTTATAGATTTTTAATAGTAGTTTACAACAGCAATGATCTCTGTTGTTTTAAATATCCATTCATGTTAAACTTCAAAGCTTATATAGCTAATGCTGGATCATTTATTTTAATAAAAATACATTTCTTACACTATCTAATTCTAGAGGTTCCAGTGAAGGCAAATAATATATTCTTACAGATTGCATTAAATGAAACCATATGTAAATAAACTTATCTGTATTTAAACTTAACTAAACCAAAAAGGGATGAAACACAAAGACTTTTCAAAGAAAATCCTTAGAAACATGTCTTGTTGTGCTTGTGGATGTTCATGGGTCAGCTACTATGAAAGCTAAATCAAACATGAATGTCATCTAGATGCTTGAGCTCTCACTGCTCAACTGTCTTCCTTACTTGGGGACCTGCTGATCCATGGCTACTTTGTGGCCTTTTCATACTGCATGAAGAACAGCAGGAACACAAGGACCAATTTGGAAAGAATGGAACATTGCTGCTTGAGCTAATATTTGTTTTTGGTCGTCATTTTTTCCTCTTAGCTCACTAACCTTTCTCCTAGTCGACACAACTGTCAGCCAACTTTCCTGAGCCTTCTTCTCACAGAAAACAACCTTGTTTTGATAAACAGAGGTAGTTATTTTCAGTTCTGCATATAAGTTCCTCACCATCTTCCTGTAGAGTTTGCATTTTCATGTGCATAACTCATGTTTCTTTGCACATCGGTAAATTTCTATTTTGAAAAAGTATATTTTCTCTTTAATTGAATTTTCTGAAGTTGCATTACATGATCTTGATAAAGTGGAGGCAATGTTTCCAATTTTGTCTGAAGCCTCTGAATTTCATTTTTCATCTGTACATTTTCAGACGGCAAAGATATTTATTTAGTTTCACCTATTGTCTCTTCATTCACTTGGTTTTCTTCAGGTAGTTTTTTCCAATTTTTCTTGCTTTTCTTTCTCAAACAATTCAGCTAACAGCATCAATGAGCTCCTTATTATCAATGTTTGACTAGGTGACTTCCCTTTTTCTGACACACGTTTTTGGTTAAATCCTGAGTTGCCATCATTCACAGAATCTTCTTGTAGGTGATCATGCACACTTTAAATCAAAAGTTTAAAAAAATTTCAAGTGGACAAACAAATTGTTGCCAAATGCTCAACCTTTTATTCAGGGCTGAATAATTAAAAGTTTGAGTGGGTGTGCTGTTTAGATGGGTTTTGTTTGTTTTTTTTTTGTTGTTGTTGTTTAAAAATATTTTTCCAAAAATCAATGAAATTTTATCAATCAAATATTATGATCATTTTCCAGGTCTCAGTCAGAGAATTTACTTGCCTCTCCTTTTCATTTAAAGCCTGTTTCATTTGTGTATTTGAGTTTTTCCAGGCTTGTTTCCTGAGCATTTTGCTCCCATCTGACAATTGCTTGAGCAAGGGCTTCCAGACCTTCCTGAAGATAAGCTTTTTCCTTGAAAGCATCCTCTAATTACTGAATAAGTTGTTTTATATTGTTCTGAAATGTTTTTTAAGATGTTTTTGTATCAGTTACTTGTGTTTGGAGATATTTAGATGTATCTTTAAGTGAATTTATCTGTTCTTGAAGTTGAGTCAGCAATGACTCACAAAGGAAAGTTTAGAGCACTTACTTTTTTGTACTTGTTCTAAAAGATATAATATATCCCCAGATAAAGACCTGTTGAGATTACATTAAATGCTATCAGAGATAGAATTTACACCATCAGAGGACTGACCTGTACCAATGAAGATTCAACGGTTTCATAGTCTTTTCTACTGAAATTGATCTTCTCACTAATTTTATCACAATCTTCCATCTCACCAGAAACTCTAATGGCTAGCTTTTGTTTTCTCCTTACAGTATAGAACCTCTTTACCACAAAAACAAGCATAGAACTCTCTACCAGAATCTCCCAGGGAAACCCAAAAAGACCTGAGACTTGTTTCAATCATTCAGACCACAGCAACAGCTCCCCACCCAGCTGCTCTAAGACCAGCTGGTAAGAAATATTTGTGATAGTCAGTAGGCCTTCCATGGCTCCAAAGGCTACCACAGCTCTACTATTGCTTGCCAGTGTCCAGTGCACAACTGAATACATGGAACACAAACAAGTGCCTGACATGCAGGGCAAACCATCAGTTGGTTTGGGAAGGGGAGACTAGCCAAGTTCTATGCAATAGTACTCTGTAACTTTGATCAGTGAACAAATAGAAAGGGATATCTTTTGTATAATATACATTTGGAAAAGTGCAAAAGGCTGATTGCAGCTGGAGGAGAGTAGATCATGAGCTCTGGTCAGATTAGGCCCAATATAGCCATGCAGTAGTATAAGAAAAGCAGTTGCCTGCGCAGGATGATGGCTGAGCATAAGGATGGCTACTTTGCCGTGGGGCACTCCCATGTCTGTATCCCTGGGCCGGATTCTACTTCCTGATTCACAGTTTCCTTTGCTGTAGGAAAAACTGATCTTACCAACAAAGGGCACAGAATTAAAGTCCTTCTCTCCTTTGTGTTTGGTCAGTGCAGCCAGGCAGGGACTGAGGACAGGAAGGTCTCACCAAGGACATCAAAGTGTTGTAAAATGCTGTTCAATTGGTTTTGATTTATAACAACCCAGGATTGGGTTTCAAAAGAGCAGCTGGTGGGTTTGAATTGCCAACCTTGTGGTTCACAATCTAGTGTTGATATTCCAGTACCACACCAGGAATCTAGAAATTCAGTCCTGCCATGGACTAAAAACCTGCAAGATATGAAAAAAGATGGGTATTTCAAAATATTAGATTTGGGTTCATAATTATCTTATAGAGAGGTTCCTTTTTTTTTTTTTTTTTTTTTCTCTTGTAGCTTTCAGTTCAAAAACTATTTCACAAAAAACAGAATATGTTTGAGTTACTACACAACTGTATATTAATAATTGTAAGGATTACTCAAAGAACATTAAAAAATCAATTTATACATGATTTTGTTTCTATTTATGTTTGGTTAAAAACATACAATGAGTTAATCCAAAGATATATAGTATCAAGTCTTACATATTTCTCTAATATCAGAACTAAAGAGATATTTTCCAAGATATTTTAAAAGTGTATATAATATTTATATAAGTTCTGTGAGAATATATATATATAAATAATGTGAATAATATGTAAAAGAAATAATGAAAATTACCTTCATGAGAAAGTTTTGTTTATATGTTTCTTAATGGGACCAAAAGGCTCTGTTATTTAAAGACAATTAAGTAGCTCTTGTAGCAGAGTGTTACATGCCAAAACTACGAGCCATTTCATGGGAGAAAGATGAGGCTTTCTGCTCCCATAAAGATTTACAGCCGTAGACACCCTATGCAGGATTGCAATGAACTGGAACTGACTCCACGGCACAGCACAACTACCACCAAAAACTAGATTTAAAAGACTGACTTAGCAGATTTATTTTGAAGTCCCAATGACTGCAAAGTATCAGACAGTGATTATTTGTAAGCAAAGTTGAAAAATATTAATGTGGCAGAAGTGGAGACCATGACCTGTTTGGATTTTAGAGGCAACATAGCCTTAAAGTGCTGATTCTGACATATATATCAAGTGACTTGAAAGCTTCTAGTTTTGAATGGGACTCAGAACAAGAGAAGGCTCTGCAACAGGTTGAGTCTGCTATGCAAATCACTCTGCCATTTAAGCCTATGATCCAGCTTTCCCAATTGTACTTGAAGTATCAGTGACAGAGATGCAGCTTGGAGTTTTTGGCAAGCACCTATTGGTGTATTACAGTACAGACCTTGAGAATTTAGGAGGAAATCCCTGTCATCCTCTGTGATAACTACTTTATTTTTGAGAAACACCTTTTGGTTTATTAGTCTTTGTAGAGACTGAACTCCTAACCATGGGTGACCAAGTCACTATGAGACATGAGCCATCCCATCATTACCTGAATATTGTCTGACTCACAGTGTCATAATTTTGACTTGCACAACAGCACTTCATCATTAAATGAAAATGGTATATACAAGATCAAGCTCAAGCAAGAATTATAGGCACAAGTATACTGCATTAAAAAGAGGCCCAAGTGCCCAGCATCTTCATTCCTGTCACATTAGATTACCTCTCTCCATCTGCACCTATGGCTTCATGAGGAGTTCCTAATGATCAGTTGACTGATGAAGAGAGAATTTGTACTAAATTGATATACAGGCACCACTCAAAAGTGCACAGCAGCAGAACTACAGCCCCTTTCTGGAACCTCCCTGAAGAATAATGATGAAGGGAAAGCCTCCCAAGAAGTCACATGACTGTTCATTTTGTTTAAGAGGAAAAATGGTCAGACTGTGGTCAATGGTTTGGCGGGATGGTCAGGAACTTGGAAGGAACATGATTGGAAATTTGGTGACAAGGAGATATGGGAAACAGGTATGTGAATTGTTGTTGTTGTTGTTAAGTGCCGTCGAGTCGGTTCCGACCCATAGCGACCCTGTACAGGGTTTCCGAGGGTGTAAATCTTTATGGGAGTAGAAAGCCTTATCTTTCTCCCGCGGAGCGGCTGGTAGTTTCGAACCGCTGACTTTAAGGTTCGCAGCCCGATTCGTAACCACTACGCTACCAGAGCAAAAAAAGTGAAGATATTTGTTACTAATGTTAATGCTCACCAAAAGGTTATCCTGACAGAGGAATATTTAAACAATCAAGTTGATAAGATGACATATTCTGTGGAAACTAATTGCGGTACCCAGAGTTTACTTGATAATGGCTTTTCTATCCAAAGTCTTAATTTACACCGAATGTTTGGGATGCACCATGTAAATAGAGTCTACAGAACTCTAACACCTAGATGGGCTAGTTTTGCCATTCTACTAAAATCAATGGTGACTTCTCAGAATCCATAACAGAAGATCACCTGACCATAAAGAAAGAAAACGTATGAGAGGAGAGTGAGATTCCTTCCTAGAAATGTGGTGACAGCATAGGTGATGGCAGAGGCAGTGACGTAGAGAGATACTTACTACCATCTTCGCAAAGCTAAGTGTCCACAGGCAGAAGGCTGGCTTGCAGGATGAATCTTTTGGGCACGCACTTGCTAAAGGAGCTTTGTAACATTTGCCTGAGCAGGACAGATGCTGAGGGGCCACATGACTGAGAGACCAAAGACAAAAGTGAGGTATACCTGAAGTATGGCTGAGAAGGGGCATTCCTGGATGGAGAACTACTATATCCTCAGTTGTTTCTTATCCTGAATAGTATCCTGCTCCCTTCCTGAATAAGCCCCATCTATTTATGAGTATTGTCTATGAATTCTGTGTAACTACTGCAGTGGATTATTAAACTCAGATGTGAAGCACAGAGTGCTGTGGGAGATATGGTTGGTTTCAGAAAGGCAAATAAGGTTGAGTTGCAGAGACAATCTGACCTCTACCTCATAGGAATCAGCCCTGGGATGATTTTGAGTTTGATTCTTCTTCCTACTTGTGAAGCCTTGTTCTTACTGGTATAGACACTTATTCTGAATATGCATTTGCCTTCCCTACAAACAATGCTTCTACCATTTGTGGACTTACAGAATGCCTTATCCATTGTCATGGTATTTCGTATAGTATCACTTAGGATAAAGGGACTCACTTCACAGCAAATGTGGCAATGGGCCCAGGTTTATGACTTTCACTGGTTCCCTATCATCTTGATGTAACTGGCTTGATTGAACGATGGAATTTCCTTCTAAAGACACAAATACAACACCAGTTAAAAGGCACTACCTTGCAGGGTTTATGTAAAGTTCTCTAGGAGGCCATATATGCTTTAAGCCAGTGTCCAATATTTGGCACTGTTTCTCAGATAGCCAGTTTTCAAGATTCCAGGAATCAAGTGGTGGAAATGGGAGTGGTACTGCTCACAATTACTCCTAGTGACTTGCTTGCAAAACTTTTGCTTTCTATCCCTGCAACCCTATACTATTTATGTTGGAGGTCTTATTTTCAAATGGAAGAATATTCACACCTGGATATACAACAGTGATCCCATTGAAATGGAATTTAAAAGTGCTACCCAATCACTTTGCACAACAGTGATCCCATTGAAATGGAATTTAAAAGTGCTACCCAATCACTTTGGTCTTCTTATACCTCTAGATCAACAGACAAAGAAGAGAGAATTGTTATATTGGGTGGTGTGTATGATCCTGATTACCAAAGGGAAATTAGGTTGATATTACATAAGGGAGATAAAGAAGGACATATGTGGAATCCAAGAGATTTCTTATGATGTCACTTAGTACTAACATGCTCCATAATTAAAGTCAATGGTAAACTGCAGAAACCCAATTCTGACGTGATTACTAATGGCCAAGAACCTTCAGGAATGAAGGTTTGGGTCATCCTACCAGGACAAGAGTCACTGGCAAAGGGCTTTAAGAAAGCAAGGGGAACACAGACGGGGTAGAGGGAGAAGGTAGTTTTAAATAAGAACTATGACCATGTGAGTAGTTTTAGAACTGAAGATTTTAGTTGTTATAAATATTTTCCCTTGTATATATGCAGCAAATATTTCTGTTCATTTATAAAATAAAAGCTGCAAACGTGGTTAGAGTGTTTTCTATTGTACATGTGTTAGTTGTATTATGTTTAGGTGCAAGTATGACTTTAAAATTATGTTTGTTTAAAAATTACTTATAATTTAAGAGATATGTACAGGTGATAAGTTACAAGAGATGGACAGTGATAGTTAAGGTTTTGTGTGAAATTTACTGGGCTAGGATTCTCAGTAATCTTCCATGATGAGATCTAATATAATGCAATTAATTCTATTCATCAGCTCTGCAGATACTTGAATCAGAAGTCTCCAGCCTGACTTTTGCCCACCTCTACAATTGTGTGAATTATTTCCTTGATGTAAACGTCTCTTTATAGATGCATATATATAAACTGCACTGGTTTTGTGTCTTTAGAGAACACAGCCTAGGACAGAGGTGACAGGCATTTAAAATGTCTTTCAAGAATACATGAACTAAATGTTTAAAGATCATTGGTTTTTACCGTTTATGCTTGTTTTTCTAGTTTATGTGTTTACTTTAACTTTTGTGGCATTATTTTTTTGTTTTTTCCTTTTTTCTTTTTCTAAAATTCCTTTGCCCAGTTCCAGTCTGATTCATTACTATCATAGATTAGTTTTCAGTTTGTCTGGTTGTCTTCTTTTCTCATGTCCTTTCCTTCCTTCATTTCTTCTTTACTTTACTTTACTTCTATACAGTTATTTGGGGAAAATTCTCAATAGTTTTAATTAAGAATTTTGGTATTACAGTGGTTAAAGCAAGTGACTACTAATGGAAAAGTCAGTGATTTGAACCCATCAGCCACTTTGTAATAGTTTATTTCTTTAAAGTTTTGCAGTTTTGGAAATTCTATGGTGCAGTTTTACTCTGTCCTACATGGTTGCTAATGGAGCTCTGGTAGTGGAGTCGGCTGCTTACCTCAAGGTCAGCAGTTAGAAACTACCAGCCATTCTATGGGATTTAAAGATTTACATAAAGATTTTACAGCCTGGGAAACCTTGTGCAGGGTGGCTATGAGTCCGAACTCCACAGCACACTCACATCACCACCACATAGTTGCTATGAGTCAGAATAAGCTCAAAGGTAGATATATATTTTAAAATTGGTTTTAGTTTAATTTATATTGAAGAATCATTCTGATTTTTTTTTTTTTTTGTAAACATGCTTCTAAGTTTATGTTTCTAAATATTAAGGGTAGAATGAGATGCTATATTTTGATTTATTTATGAATAGGTCTACGTCTTTAGATTGGTTAAATTTATTTTCCATGACATTCTAGTTGTAAATCTGGTGAAATGATCTATGTTAAATTCTTTTAGAAAGTTGTTATCAGTTATTTGATTTCTCTCATAACATATGGCAGTTTAAAGTATAGGTAAAAACTGTCAAAATAGCTAAATCATGCCATACTTTTGATCCACTCTCCTGGTTAAATAAAGAAAATCTGGGATCTAAAATAGTCAAATCAAGGTATCAAAATTTCTATATCTTTTATGTTTTAATGTTAAGGTATAATTATAACTCTTGATTAGTGATAGTGGAAGATCATCACTGATGGCTATGTAATCAAGCACTTGATTTCTATTAGCTGAAGGTATAGGGAAATAAAACTCAGGAATGGGTCTTTAGGCAAAAAAAAAAAAAAAAATGAGTTCTCATGAACTAAAAAATAGTGATACAGTGTTAGATATTACAAGAGTCTTCTAACATACATCATTCCCTGCAGTCCATCCAAAATACCAGACAGGTAATAGTTCCCAGATTTGAGAGTAAAATCATTTATGGATAATTGTTATTTACATGACTGCCTTTTCCAATGATTCAGTATCACTTTTTTAATTTTTTTTTTAAGAGGGGTGGTGGTGGTGTGCTGAGGAGTCGGCTCCAGCTCATAGTGACCCTGTATAGGTTTCTGAGGCTGTAAATCTTTACAGGAGCAGAAATCCTCATATTTCTCCTGCAGCACTACTGGTAGTTTTGAACTGCTGAAATACAGGTGAGCAGCCTGATTCATAACCACTACGCTACCAGAGCTCCTTAAAGAGAGGTAGGCTCTTCCACTTTGAGGGACTTAAAGGGATTTCTAGCTATTTATAGAGTTTTTAGACTTTCCAGTTTGCTGGAGGGAATTTATTTCATATATTAGAGTGCTTCCAAAAGTTTGTAGAAGAATTACATTATCTTTCAATTCCATAAACTTAGGGAAGCCCCCCCCCATTCATTCTAATAATGTATGAGTTTACATTTGTTGTTGTTGTTAGGTGCCATTGAGTTGGTAGGGATCCATAGTGACCTTATGCACAGCAGAATGAAACACTACACGATCCTGGGCCAACCTCACTACTATTTCCACGCTTGAGTCCATTGATGCTGCCACTTAGCCAATCCATCTTGTTGGGGGTCTTCTTCTTTTTCACTGACCCTCTACCTTACCAATTATGATATTCTTCCCCAGCGACTGGTCCCTCCTGACAATATGTCCAAAGTATGAGAGGCAAAATTTGGCCATTTTGGCTTCAAAGGAGCACTGTGGCTGAACTTCTTGCAAAACAGATGTTAGTTCTTCTGGCAGCCCATGGCACTTTCATTATTCTCCTCCAACACCATAGCTCAAAAGCATTCCTTATTTACTGTTCAGCATTCACATGTATATGAGGTTATTGCAAATA
>NW_006408606.1:3846750-3860392 GCF_000296735.1 Chrysochloris asiatica | reverse complement strand
GTCTCTTCTGACATCCATTTGATCTTTTCCTTCTTTCTTGTCTTCTCAATGACTTTTTGCTCTCTTCATGTATGATATTCTTGATGTCATCCCACAACTCTTTTGGTCTTCAGTCTGTTGTGTTTAATGTATCAATTCTGTTCTTCAGATGATCTCTAAATTCACATAGGATATATTCAAGGTCATATTTTGGCTCTCGTGGACTTGTTTTCATTTTCTTCAGCTTTAGTTTGAATTTGCATATGAGTAATTGATGGCCTGTCCTGGCTTTGTTTTGACTGATGATAATGGAACATTTCCATCATTTCTTTCTGCAGATGTAGTCAATTTGATTTCTATGTATTCCATTTGGTGATATCCATGTGTATAGTCACCTCTCATGCTGTCCTAAGAAGGTCTTTGATATGAATAAATGATTGGTTTTGCAGAATTCTATCATGTGTTCTTCACCATCATTTCTATCACCAAGGCCATATTTTCCAACTACTGAATCTCCCTCTTTGTTTCTAGCCTTTGTGTTCTAATCACTAGTAATGATCAATACATCTTGATTGCATGTTTGATCAGTTTCAGATTGAAGAAGTTGGTAGAATTCTTCTATTTCATCCTCATTGGCTTTATTGGTTGGTGCATAAATTTGAATAATAGTGGTATTAACTGGGCTTCCCTGTAGGTGCGTAGATATTATATTATCACAGACAGCATTGTACTTCATGGCTGATCTGGATATGTTCTTTTTAACAATGAATGCAACACCATTCCTCTTCAATTTGTCATTCCTGGCATAGTAAACCATGTGGTTGTTAGATTCATAATGGCCAATACCAGTCCATTTCAGCTCACTGATGCCTAAGATATTGATGTTTATGCATTCCATTTCATTTTTGGCTACTTCCAATTTTCACAGATTCGTACTTCATGCATTCCCTTTTTTGATTTTCAATGGATGTTTACAGCTGTTTGTCTTCATTTGAGTTGTGCCCCATCAGCAAATGAAGGTCCCACAGGCTTTTCTCTCACGGGCCTTACTCCATTCGTGTCAACACGGTCAACTCTACTTTGAGGAGGCAGTTTTTCCCCAGTCACATTTTGAGTGCCTTCCAAACTGAGTGGCTCATTTTCTGTCACTCTATGTGATAGTGTTTCTCTGCTATTCATAAAAATTTTCAGTGACTAAGTATTTGGACGTAGTTCGTCACTCTTTCTTCCTAGTCTGTCTTTGTCTGGAAGTTCATCTGAAACCTGTCCACCATGGGTGACCCTGCTGGTATTTAAAACACCAGTGGCAGAGCTTTCAGAATCACAGCAACTCACAAGCCACCACAGTACGACAAACTGACAGATAATTGGTGGAGTTATACATTGGTCAAAAGTAATTCCCACCATTTAGGAGCATCCTGCCTATCTAAGAAATAGTATTCTTTGTGTAAGTTTGTGACTCCTTCCTTTCTATAGGTAATTGGACACATTTAATTTTTTTTAACTTTTACATATCTCTGCATAACATTATTATAGAAATAACACAATTGCGGAATAAGTCTCTGATATGGCAAATATTGTGTGATTTTCATGCAAGTGGATATGAATTTAACTCTCTGCTTTACTATTGTCAAACTGGATTGCATTATGTCAGATTAGCTATTTTCATTGAGACAATAATAATGCTTACCTTTTATAGATGTTGCTATTAAATTAAATAACAGTAAAAAAATGTGTCAAGTAGCAAACTCTTATTTAGTTCTTTTTTCCTTTTATAAACACAATGCTTTCTCTAATTCTTTAAGTATCTCAAAATATCAGAAATGCATTGTCATTGATTTTATGTTTATAATTCATATTACCATGATATTTTGTCTGGTCTCTTGGCAACACAGCTACACCAAATTAGTATAATACTCACAACAGTATAATTTCTCTTGCAGAACCCATCAAGCACATGTAGAGGATACTGAAGATGATAAAAATTGATCTCTTCTATGCACTATGCATCCTATGAGTATTAGGATAAAAAATAGAAAATAATTAAAATATTAAAGTAAATGAACAAACTATAGCAGAATCTTTATTCACAGTTAAATCAAGGAGCAACAGCATATATATATTCTTTATAATGTCATTAGGCAGCAAATAACATGAATTGATTTTTAGATAATCAATTGGCTTTTTTTTACCATATACTAACTAGAAAAGCAAACCATCTTTTCACAGATTTTAAGAAGAGAATCACTGCTGAAAATACTTGGCCTTGCAGTGTTAAAGCCAAAGTAGAATATATTTAGCTGTAGAAGTAAAAATAAATAAAATTGAGAAACATCTAGAATGCCTTTTACACTGGAACAAAGGCATCATGTGCTGCAAATTCACATATTTTTGTACTATGCTCCTTATTTTATTATGAAGCGTACAAATTGTAAACTGAGATACACATCTATTTTGTTACAACTTTTCCCAAGCAAATCAGAAAAATCCCCAATTTCACTTTCTCTCAAGTAACAGGTATAAAAGTTCTAACACTATATGGAGTTCTTCTAAGACATTTCTCTATTATGAAATCCTTTTATTAGGTAGAGAAGTTCAGATTTAAATAGTAAATGATATAAAAAAATGTTCTCCTTTATTTAGTTTTGGATAGATTTTCGTGACTTAGGAAGAACAATATTGATAGCTGTAGTTCTGTGTTGTGAAGTCGGTTCCAACTCACAGCGACCCTGTACAGCATTTCTGAGGCTGTAAATCTTTACTGGAGCAGAAAGCCTCATCTTTCTCCCATGGAACAGCTGTTGGTTTTGAACTTCTGACTGTGAGATTAGCAGCCAAATTCATAACCACTACACTATCAGAGCTCCTTAATACTAAAATCCATTTGGAGCGTCATAAAACATCAACAAAATATGGTAAGTTAGCATAATTTAAAATTTTCAAATGGGAAAATTTAGGCTCTGAGATATACCTACATTTATACACACTGAGAATAGAAGAACTAGACAACAGATAGGTCTCTCTGATATCTCAGGTGACATTTTCGAAGAACTGAAGGATGGCTATTAGCTTACTTTTGAAAATCTCTAGTTTTTAAATTGAAGCTTGTAGATGACAAAATAAAACTGAAGAAAAATCTACCAATCTTATGTATGATCTGGTTCTATTTGTAATGTACCCTACAAGTGATTTATTTATATTAAAACAATGAAACAAGATTTTAAAAATGTATGTAGGATATTTTAAAAGTAGTGTTTGTACATCATATATATTATATAACGTACATAACATTCATTATATGTTAGATTCTTTATTTTCAGCATTATATGTCCCCCTTCAAAGTAGGACTGTATTAACCTTTTAAAACTTGTCATCATTTTTAGCAACAGCAGGAACCAGAATGGGATTCCAAGTAAAATTTTATAAAATATGGTTTGGTTATTAATGTCTGCTTTTCAGTTCCATAAAGTTGGTATTAAATGGTAGAATAGAATAGCATTCATTGTGTGCAGTCAAAGAAAAAAATTAATTTGCATATCTAGTGATAAGAAGTGGCAAAATATGATTAATGACTGTAGAAAGTTTGATTTGATTTATCACAAGAAAATGAAATATTTGAGAAAAATAGGAAAACATCATGTAATGTTTATTTAAAAGTGGACCAAGTTAAACATTAAATAACTTCATAATAGTACAAGGATACATCATAAAGTCTTGCTACTAGCATTCCATTTCATATATGTACAGGTTTATTCCAAACAAAATGTGCTAAACATGTCTGCAATCAGTGGATGGCTGCAGATAAGAGCTTTCATTAATATACTTGTATTAGTCCTGTTAAGGTACTCTTGAAAAACAGTCCACTCAAAACAGGTGTTTCAAAGCCTGTGAAGTTAAAGGCAGAGAGATCAGCTCAGAATGTTATGGTGACTGGTTTTTGAAATTCTAAAGGACTAATCATAACAGTTTCTTGAAGGACACATGGTGAGCATGGAGACTTATTGTGAAGAAGTTGTAAGAAAGTTGAAACAACATTGGTGAGAAAAAAATAAGGAAATTTGTACCAAGGAAATTATTTTTCTATTCTTATAATACTCTTGCTCATTCTTGATGGTGGGAAAGACTGAGAATTTCATTGGGAAACTTTACCCAGTCTAAAGCCCTGAACTTGCCCCTTCAGACTTCCTTTTGTTGACAGAATTCAAAAAGAACATTTGGAAAGAAAAACGCAGTTGAAGTTCCTCAAGGATGTCCAAAATACCCTTTTGATGTGTTGTTGTGGTTGTTGTTAGGTGCCATCAAGTTGGTATGACCCTATGCACAAGAGAACAAAAAACTGCCCGGTCCTGGGCTAACCTCACAATTGTTGCCATGCTTGAACCTATTGATGCTTCCACTTTGTCAATCCATCTCGCTAGGGGTCTTCCTCTTTTTCTCTGACCCTCTCATTACCAAACATGATATCCCTCTCCAGTGCCTGGTCTCTCCTGACAATATGTCTGAAGTATTAGATATGAAGTTTGGCCATCCTGACCTCCAAGGAGCACTCTGGCTGTACTTCTTCCAACACAGATCTGTTTATTCTTTTGGCAGCCTATGGCACTTTCAATATTCTCTTCCAATACCATAACTCAAATGCATCAATTCTTCTACGGTCTTCCTTATTCACTGTCCAACTTTCGCATACATATGAGGTTATTGAAAATACCATTGCTTGGGTCAGATGCACGTTAGTCCTCAAGCTGACATCTTTGCTCTTCAACACCTTAAAAACATCTTATGCAGCTGATTTGCCTAATGCAATATGCCGTTTGATTTCTTGACTGCTGCTTCCATGAGTGCTGTTGGTTGATCCAAGAAAAATTAAGTCTTTGACAACTTCAATCTTTTCTCCGTTGATAAGAATGTTTTTTTATTGGTCCAGTGGTAAGGATTTTTGTGGTAGTATATTGTAGTATATTGACCTAGATAGAGGATGTGTCAAGAACCAATAGTTTTACATTTTGATTTTTTTTTTTTTAATAAAGGTTTCTATGATTTTGTGAAGTCATGATGTGGCACCATAGGATAAGCACTCACTTCATGTTTGGTTTAAACTTCAAGGATGGCAGTTCAAACTCACCAACTGCTTTTCAGAAATCCTGTAGGGTTTGCTATGTGTCAGAACCAACTCGATGGTACTTAACAACAACATAATTTTGTAGCAACAGTTTTTGACTTACCATCATAAAGTCTCTAAAATTTCAAAATGTTCTCCTACATTTTCAGGTAATTTTTAAAAAATTAAATATAAGATATATAGATAAAAGTGTACTTATGTTAAATGTACAACTAAAAGTCTTCCTACAAATAGAATGACCAAATCTTTGTAGGAGGAGCTCTGTTAGCTTAGTGGTTACAAGTCGTCAGGCTGCTAATCTCAAAGTCAGCAGTTCAAAACTACCAACCATTCAGAGGGAGAAAGATGAGACTTTCTACTCCCATAAAGATTTACAGCCTCAGAAACCCTATACAGGTCTCTGTGAGTTGGAACTAACTCCATGACACACCACCACCATCACCACATCTTTGTAACCTCTACTCATAGGAGGGTTGGTTTGGTGCTTCAGGCTAATGCACTGGGCAAGGTCAGTTGAAATGCAAGGTTGGCAGTTCAAGCTAACCAGCTGCTCCTTGGAAACATTTTCAGGGTCAATATCAGTCAGAACTGCTTGATATCACTTAGCAACAATGTGTATATATGTAGTATTATGTGTGGTGATAGATAGATAGATAGATAGATAGATAGATAGATAGATACATAGATACATAGATATATAGATACATAGATAGATACATAGATAATAGATAGAGATCTGGTGTGGCACTGTGGGTTAATACACTAAACTACAAAGCTGATTTGAAACACAAGGTCAGTGGTACAAACTCACCAGCCACTCCTTGGAAACCCTATAAAGTGTTGTTATAGGTTAGAGCTGACTCAACAGCACTTAAAACAACAACAAAATATATGTGTTGCAGCGTGTCATCAAGTTGGTTCCAATGCATAGTGACTCTGTATAGGGTTTCTGAAAGAGTCATATATATGTGCATGTTTTCCAGAAAAGTCCTGTATGCTTTCCCCAAGTTATTTGGGTATATATGTGTCTTAGACTGGATTCTCCAGAGAAGCAAACCAGTTAAACTTATATATGTATTTATAAAGAGAAGTTTATATTAAGGAAGCTGCTCATACAGTTGTAGTGGTGGAAGAGTCCTATAGCGGTGGGTCTGGTGAGCCAAGATCAGCAGTTCATATGTCAGGCAGGAAGGCTGAACAGGTAAGATGGCAGGTGGCTGATGATTTCCATGTAATAGAACTGACCACTGACTCAACTCCAAAGAATTGAAGGTGAAAGAGCCAGCCAGTTGCAAGATTCAGACCCAATAGTAAGGAAGCAGGCCTTGCCAGATTGTGTAATATATTGGATGCAGAGCACACCCCTGAGGAAGCTTCTCTGCAATTGATTTGCTGCTCATAGCAGACCTCATCATAAAGTTAATTGCATCATATTAGGTCTCAACATGGTTGATAACTATGTCTCGACTGCCAAACCACTGAGAACTCTTACCTAGTCAAGTTGACACAAAATCTTAACTATTATAATGTGCATAGTCAATGAAACACAGGTAAACATCTTTCTGGTAATCTCTGCTTTCAGCCAAGACCCTTCATACATCAGCAATGATATCCCTTTTTCACGTCCTCTTCTAAATCCGGCTTGAACCTCTGGAAGTTCTCTGTCAATGTATGCTGGCAATCATTTCTACATTACATGTAGTAAAACTTTACTCACATGGGATATCAAAGAGATTGTCCAATGATTTCCACAGTCCATTGGGTCACCTCTCTTTGGAATGGGCACAAATATGGATCTCTTCCAATCAGTCGGCCAGATAATTGTCTTCCAAATTTCTTGGCATAGAAGAATGAATGGCTCACTTTCTTGAAAGATTTCATTTTGTATTCTATCAATTTCTGGTGCCTTGTGCTTTGCCAATTCCTTCAGTGCACGTCGGACTTCTTCTCTCACGGTATGTTGCTGTTAGGTGCCATTGAGTTGATTCTGACTCATAGCCACCCTATACGCAATAGAAGGAAACACTGCCGAGTCCTGCACCACCTTTACAATTGTTATGTTTGACCCCATTCTTGCTGCTACAGTGTCAATCCATCATTTGGGGGTCTTCTTTTTTTGATGAAAGTCCACTTTACCAATCATGATGTCCTTACTCAAGGATAAGTTTCTCCTGATAGTATGTCAGAATTACAAGAGAGGAAGTTGCACCATCCTCACTTCTAAGTAGCATTCTGGCTGTATTTTTCCAAAATTTGTTTGTTGTCCATGTTATTTTCAATATCCCTCTCTAACACTATAATTCAAATACATCAATTCCTCTACTGTCTTCTTTATTCATTGTCCAACTTCCACGTGCATATGAGGCTATTGCAAATATCATGGCTTTGGCCAGGTGCATCTTATTCCTCAAACTGACATCTTTGCCCTTGAACACTTTTCTGTTGTTGTTAGGACCCTTCAAGTCAGTTCAGACTCATAGTGAAGCCTATGCACAACAGAACAAAACACTGCCCGGTCATGCATCTTCCTCACAATTGTTGTTATGTGTGAGCTCATTGTTGCTACCACTCCATCACTTTGGTGGTCTTCTTCTTTTTCTTTGACCTTTCATTTTATGAAGCATGATATCCATCTCCCTTCTGATAGCATGTCCATTTTTAATCAGACAATTAAGTCTGATTCAAAATGTAAATATTATTCTGAGAACATCAAATTCAAGAGGAGTACATTCACATTCATTGTAAAAATAAAAAGAACATTTCAAGATATATCTTGAAGTACAATGCTGTCTGGGATAGGATAATAGCCATATATCTACAAGCAATATCAATTAATACCACTGTTATTCAAATTTATGCACCAAGACTTAAAAGTGATAATGAAACTGAAAATTTCTATCACTTTTTCAGTCTGAAGTTGATGATGCAGTCAAATATGCAATTAAGATTGATTATTACTAGTGATTGGAATGTGAAGTTTAGAAACAAAGAAAAATCAGTAGTTGGAAAACAGGGTCTTTGTGATAGAAATAATGCTGGAGACCACATAAGGGAACTTTTCAAGACCAATGACATTCATTACAATTACCTTTTTTCAACAACAGAAGAGATGAGTATGCACATGGACGACACCAGATGGAATACACAGGAATCAAATTGACTATATGTGTGTGGAAAAAATGGTGCAGAAACTCCACATCATCAGCCAAAACAAGCCAGGGGCAGACTTGCTTATAGTCAAGTTCAGGTTGAAACTGAAGAAAATTCAAACAAGTCCTCAAGACCTTGAATATCATGGTCATGGTGGTGTGACATGTAATCGGTTCCGACTCATAATGATCCTGTATAGGGTTTATGGAGCTGTAAATCTTACAGGATCAGAAAGCCTCAACTTTCTCTTGCAGAGTGGCTGGTAGAATTGAACTGATGAACTTGTGGTTATCAGCCCAACTTGTAACCCACGATACTACCAGGGCTCCTTGACCTTGAATATATCCCACCTGAATATAGAAACCATCTCAAGAATAGATTTAAAGGGTTAGACACTAATGACCAAAGACAAGAAGAATTGTGGGATAACATCAAGAACATCATACAGAAAAAAAAAATAAATAAATAAATAAACAGTCTTTAAAAAGACAGGAAAGAAACAGAAGATCAAAATGGATGTCAGAAGACACTCTGAAATTTACTCTTGTGTATACAGAAGCTAAAACTAATGGAAGAAATGAAAGGAAAAGTCAAATATTATAATGAAATGTACAAAGACCTGAAGGTGAAAAACCAGTTACCAGGTCAACTGATTGAAAGAGATCTATATTTGTTCCCATTCCAAACAGAAGAGACACAAAAGAATGCAGAAAGCATGAATCAAACATCTTTAAAATCACATACAAATCAAATGTTACTGATGATAATTAAAAAATGACTGCAGTCATACATCAACAGAAAACTTTCAAAAAAATCAATAAAGCTGGATTCAGAAGATGACATGAAAATTACTGGATATTACAGCTGATGTCAGATGGATGTGGTTGGAAACAGAGAACAACAGAAAGATGCTTACTTGTGCTTTATTGACGGTGCAAATGTTTTTTACTGTGTTGTTGTTGTTGTTAAGTGCTGTTGATTCAGTTCCAACTCATAGAAACCCCATATAGGATTTCAGAGGAGCAGATGGTAAGCTTGAATCGCCAACCTTGTGGTTCAATCTTGATTTTGAAATCCAGCTCATTAACACAAGCACTACACCACTTCTCCTATGTAGGTCATGACTGTGTAGATCATGACAAACCATGAATAGCAGTGTGAATAATGGGTATTCTAGAACACTTAATTGTGCTCTGGAGATACCTGTACATAGATCGATGCATTTGTTCAAACAGAACAAGGAGATACTGAATGGTTTCAAATCAGTAAAGGTGTGTGCCAGGGTTCTAGCCTTTCACTGTATCATTTGATCTGTAGGCTGAGCAAATAATCTGAGAAGCTTAATTATATGAAGAAGAACATGGCATCAGGATTGGAGACTCATTAACAACCTGTGATATGTATATGATACAATCCTGCTTGCTAAGTGAAGAGGACTTGAACTATGTAGTGATGAAGATCAAATACCACAGCCTTTAGTATGGATTGCAAATCAACATAAAGGAAACAAATCTTCGTACCACTGGACCAATAAATAACATCATGATAAATAAAGAAAAGCTTAAAGTCATTAGACTATGTTTTTCTTGGGTGCAATTAACACCCCTGGAAATCAGTTAAGAATTCAAACAATATATTGCATTAGACAGATCTGCTGCACAAGACCTCCTTAAAGTGTTAAAGATCAAAGCCCTCAGTTTGAAAACTAAAGTGAGCCTGACACAAGCCATGGCATTTTCAATGGCGTCATATCTGTGTGAAAATTGGGCAACTAGTAAGGAAGACTTCAGCAGAATTGATGAATTTGAATTATGGTGTTGGAAAAGTACCATGAACTTCTAGAAGGAAAAACAAAATCTGTATTGGAATAAGTATAATCAGAATACTCCTTCTAAGCCAAAATAACAAGACTTCATTTCTCATAATCCTAATATATTGTCAGAGGGACCAGTCCCTAGAGAATTACTTCATTCTTGGTAAAGTGGAAGGTCAGTGAAAGAGGAAGACTCCCAACAAGATGGATTGTTGCAGAGGTAGCAGCAATGGGTTCAAGTATAACAAAAGTTGTGAGGATGACGCAGGTCCAGGCAGTGTCACTATGAATGAGAAAGAAAAACCCAATAACAATATTTTTCTAATTTTTGTTTTTACTTTATAAACATCATGTTGTTATAAAGTGCCACTGATTCAATTCCTACTCAAACAAAACCTGCATAGGGTTTCTCAGGAGTGGCTGGTGGGTTTGAACCACTGACTTTGCAATGAATAGTCCAGTGCATATCATGCAGTCCCTCAGCAGGAATCCAAAGAACATATTAGGATATTACAAATATTACATCATTTGCAATTATCCCATCATTACCCCGAAACTAGTCTTCTGTCCTATTTATTGCTTACCATTATCACCAAGACATATTTTTGTAGATTCATTTGCTTTTAATTTAAAAAGAAAAATACATTGGGCATCCAGGAAATAAGACCAATTTATTGGTAAGACGAGTATCATTCTGTCATCAGAAATTTCATCATTTGTGCTTTATGCAACACTAAACTGGAGTACAAATGAAAAAAATATTAAGAAGAAAATAAAATATGAATCATACTTTTTTTTTTACTCAACCAAACAGATGTTCAAGCTCAGACACTACAGTCGTATTGCTTTCAACAAGTAAGAACTCAGAAAATATTGATCCCATGAGACTTTCTTTAAGTATCTGCTGCAGAAGATTTCAGATAACCAAAGTAACTAGAGAGATATCAATCTGAATACTTGTGGTTAACACAAAACCATAGTAATCAGCTCTCATAGACTTTATATTGTGGTCTACAATATAATTTCCCACCAAAGGGGTTGGAGGAAATCCATGGTTTCTTGGAGATAACCTTGATTCTAGAATTTTATTTTCAAATAAACTAGAGCTTTTCTGAGAAATGCTTTTTTGTAGGACTGAGGAGAGTAGTGCCAAAAGAACATATTAGTCTAACTGAAGAGCCAAAATATGTTGATGTATCAATAATGTCCAGATCAGTCCTGAGGTACACCACTATCTGTGATAGAATAATATCTATGTGCCTACAGGGAACACTAGTTAATACCACTATTATTCAAGTTTATACACCAACCAAAGCCAGTCAGGATGAAAGAGAAGAATTCTACCAACTTCTTCAATCTGAAATTGAACAAACATACAATCAAGATGTATTGATCATTATTGGTGATTGGATGTCAAAGGCTGGAAACAAGGAGGAAGGATCAGTAGTTGAAAAACATGGCCTTGGTGATAGAAATGATGCTGGAGATTGCATGACAGAATTCTGCAGAATTTTTTCATTTCAAATGCCTTTTTTAGACAGCATTTTAAGAGATGATTATAGACGTGGACTTCACCAGATGGAATACACAGACCACATTGACTATATCTGTGGAAGGAAATGATAGAAAAGGCCCATATCATCAGTCAAAACAAGGTCAGGGACAGATTGTGAAACAGACCATCAATTGCCAATATGCAAATTCAAACTGAACCTGAAAACAAATCCAAGAGAGCCAAAACATGAATGTGACTCTATAGCACTTGGATTTAGAGGTCATCTTAAGAACAGATTTCATACACTAAACACTAAAGACCGAAGACCAGAAGAGTTGTGGGATGACATCAAGAACATCATACATGAAGAAAGCAAGAAGTCATTAAGACAAGAAAGAGGAAAAGATCAAAATAGATGTCAGAAGAGATGGTGAAACTTGCTCTCCAGCGTAGAGATGCTAAAGCAAATGGAAGAAATGAGGAGGCCCAAGAGCTGAAGACAAAAATTTCAAAGGTCAGTTCAAGAAGATGAAGTCAAATATTACACTAAAATGTGCAAAGATATGGAGTTAGTAAACCAAAAAGGAAGAACACTCTCAGCATTTCTCAAGCTGGGGAAAAAAGAAAACATTCATTATTGAAGGATTCTCTGGGAAAATTATTGAATGATGCAGAAAGCATCAAAAGAAGATGGAAGGAATACACAGAGTTACTGTACCAAAAGGAAATGGTTGATGTTCAGCCATTTCAAGAGATAGCATATGATCAAGAGCCAATGACACTGAAGAAAGAAGTCTGACATGCACTGAAGGAATTGGCAAAGAACAAGGCACCAGAAATTGATGGAATACAAAATGAAATCTTTCAAGAAAGTGAGCCACTCATTCTTCTATGCCAAGAAATTTGGAAGACAATTATCTGGCCGACTGATTGGAAGAGATCCATATTTGTGCCCATTCTAAAGACAGGTGACCCAATGGACTGTGGAAATCATTGGACAATCTCTTTGATATCCCATGTGAGTAAAGTTTTACTACATGTAATGTAGAAATGATTGCCAGCATACATTGACAGAGAACTTCCAGAGGTTCAAGCCGGATTTAGAAGAGGACGTGAAAAAGGGATATCATTGCTGATGTATGAAGGGTCTTGGCTGAAAGCAGAGATTACCAGAAAGATGTTTACCTGTGCTTCATTGACTATACAAAGGCTTTCGATTTTGTGGATCATGACAAGCTATGGACAACATTCTGAAGTATGAGTATTCCAGAACACTTAATTGTGCTCATGAGGAATCTGTACATGAACCAAGAGGCAATTGTTCAAACAGAACATGGGAACACCGAATGGTTTAAAACTAAGAAAAATGTGCAACAAGGTTGTATTCTTTCACCATACTTACAATCTGTATGCTGACCAAAAAATCCAAGAAGCAGGGTTCTATGAAGAAAAATGTGACATCAGGATTGGAGGAAGACTGAATAACAACCTGCAATATGCAGATGATACAACCTTGCTTGCTGAAAATGAAGAGGACTTAAAAATTTACTGATGAAGATCAAAGAGCACAGCCTTCGGTATGGATTATATCCCAGTGTGAAGAAAACAAAAATCCTCACCACTGGACCAATAAACAACATTCTTCTTAATGGAAGATTGTAGTTGTCAAGAACTTCATTCTTCTTGGGTCAACTATCAACTCTTATGGAAGCAGCACTCAAGAAATCAAACTGTGTATTGCATTAGGCAAATCTGCTGCACAAGACCTTTTAAAGTGTTGAGATCAAACATGTCCATTTGAGTATTAAGGTGTGCCTGACCAAGCCATGGTATATATAGCACATATGTATTTATATATACACACACACACACACACATATATATGTATATATATATATATATCATATACGTTGTTGTTAGGTGCCACAGAGTCGGCACTGACTCATAGCGACGCTATGCACAGCAGAATGAAACAATGTCGGATCCAGGGCCAACCTCACTACTGTTGCCACACTTGAGTCCATCAATACTTCCACTTGGCCAGTCCATCTTCTTGGGGGTCTTCCTCTTTTTCTCTGACCCTCCA